>NW_027271011.1:0-395000 GCF_040938485.1 Diadema antillarum | reverse complement strand
ACCTTTATATCCAAGGAGTTGTGCGGTTACAATAATATAGATATTGAGCTCTCCACACAACTGTCTGAAACAGTGTCCAATACACTATTATTTGTTTTGGACCCTCTAGAAGAGCAGTCACGTCATGAAGGCACAGTCGTAAAATGCATGCTTTGTTGATTTGAAATATCATTTCCAAACAACGCTAGCAGGGGTATTTGAGAGTGTCATAAGTTGAGTCATGGGTACCTCCTCTTGGTTCTCACCTTGTTCCTGTTTTGCTGTGTAAAAATGTGAGAGATAGAAATGGAAAGGCAGTATTATATGTTGAGATCCAAAGTAGCAATATGTTTGTAATCATACATAATTATTATGTCTTTGTTTATCACAAAGTTTTCACTAAATACAAAATATAATGTGAAAGTCAAGTCTTGCATGAAATCAAAATATCATCTCATTTGCAATCATCTTCTTTAAGAATAGTTCATGTCATAAGAATATCATTCTTCAAAATTATGAATACAATGTAATACAAAAATACATAAACAAACATATTCGAAACTATATGTTTAAAATCAATGTACTAATTGAAAAAGAGAGGCCCATGTCAAAGACAGACTTGTAGAAATAAGGGGTCACTGAATCGAGATGTGGGCCACTCTCTACTGGACAACTCTCGGAAAGTAATATCGGGACGTGATTGTCATAATTCACAGTTAGTATTCCTATTTTACTCATAGCAAAATTTAAGTGCAGTCTTAAACATGAATATTTCGATTTTAATTGACAGAGACAACCGATGCCCTTGCTCTCCATGTGTTCTGAGATTTCGATTTGAATACCTGAACACCTGATAGCTATTTTGATTTCTTTTTGCTAGACCTATTAGCAGTGTGCTCTTCGGAAAATACATTTCATGATTTTTATCTACAGGTGATTGAATAAAAAAATGGGAGCTCTCAAAAGAAAGTTGTCAAACACAAAGTTATCGATTTTATTTATTCAATTGATGGTATATGTGTTACTTCTAAGTCAGTATCGTTCACGATCAATGGAGTGCCATAGTTTTCCCACACCATTTTCCAGTTGCTTTTTTTTTATTACAAAGAGTAATATCAGGCAAATGAAAAGGAAAAGGTTTTATCAGGCTCAAAATAAGAAAGCTGTAGAAATTTTCAGTTTCATTTCCCCCACGGAACCGTGATTATTTCTGTGGGTAACCATAAGAAAACGAAACGTTAGGTGAGACATCTCCTCGAAACTCTTCCATTGCTTTATACCTAAAATTGTCATTGGAAAAAAAATATAATGGTTTTGTTCCACTGACTATCAGCTCCCACTTGTCTCCCCTGAGAAAAATATATAAGAAAAATCAATGTGTTGGAACACGATCACAGAACACTGATGGGAAAATTTGAGGTATTCTTTTAAATTTTATTAAGAAATGTGAATATTCTTGTAACGGCCAATGGGAGACTTCAGAGGTGATGACATCATCACCTCCCAAGTATGATGAGTATAATGTGGTAGCTCCTAATATTTAGTAGACTTGCTAAGGGGGTAAACGCTGCATTTTTTAGTACAAATGTCCTACTTGGCACAGATGTTCCCTAGGGCAAGTGAATTTTTTCAATCTAAAGAGACAATCTGTATCTATGCAAATAAGCCTTAATTTGCATAATTTATGCAAAAATACATATAACAATTATTTAAAAATATATGTGCACCCAGCGGAAATACCTAATTTGGTAAAAAAATTCCATTGAGTAAGTGGAAACAATTTAAAAGTGGAATTTAAAAGTGGAAACAAATTGAAATTTGCATAATTACGCAATTTATTGTGCAAAAATCTGCATTTTTGAGAGAATTTCTAAACTTTTAAGCACTGGATCTTGTAGTACAAAGTTTGAACCTGGGATGGATGTTCCTTGGGTCAAAAGTAAATGATTCATCTGAAGAGACAAATTGTCTCTATGAAAACAACCTGTCATTTGTATAATATGCATATCAACACCTACATAATAACATATCTACAGATAATCAGTCTAGAACAAACAATAAGCCTTAATGTGACAATGTCTTAAATAGCTTTGAACTTAATATCCAAAAAGCTAACTTTTCAGTTGCTTAAATTGTTTCCATATTTTTGAATTAACTTAGGCATTTTCAGCATAAATTATGTAAATAAGTACACCAGACGTGAAATTTTAAAACATATTGATCTTTGAAATGATTTCAGCTAGCAACTTTCCCTCATTGCATAAATGCTTTGCAGGGTGGAAAAAGTGACAATCGTTACTTTTTCCACTCTGTAAGTATGATTATGCAAATCTAACAGTAGAGCCTACATATGAACAGATGCAAATTGGAACAATATTGCTTACAAAAGGATTGTGTTTCCCTTGCAAACAGTACACAACTGAGGTCATGGTTAGAAAATTATTACAAAAAATGCTACCATAGTGAAAGTGTGAATTCTAATTTTCATTGTATTTTCTAGGCAATCAAGCGAATAAGAGGCTTTTTACAGCAAACTGATCGTGCAAATTATGTGGATGCAAGGGTAGCTGCACACATTAAGAACTTACAAGCTTGAGTTAGAAACAAAGTCTGTTTCTAGAAAAAAAAAAGTTAACTCAGTATACTATGAGCTACTATTGCATGGGAACTATGCTAGGAAATTTATACACAATAACATTTTGAAATGGCAATAACATGCAAAACTTGTCATGTGAACAATAAAGGAGATGTTATACATGTACTTTAAGTCAAATAATCTCAGTCTCTCACTTAAAATCAGTCAATTTCAACCATAAATCAAAGCAGAAATACTATGTTCATAGCCATAAAAGATTTAATTCGATGGTTTTTACAATTTCTAGGCTGTGATTTGTCAACAGATCGTCACAGGCTACTGTTTACGTGAATCGTAACTGTCATATTCTCCCTGGTTGTGATTGTTTACCCTTGGGAAAATGTAACTCCCTGGCGGTCCAAAGAATGTTATATTCCACCACATATCAGCTGATACCTGTATAGATGATCATGACCTACATGATCTTGAAGCTTTTTCCAAAAAAATAATTATGTTAACTGGTTTAGTGTAAAGATGTCAGAGGTCAAATTAAAAGAAATACACAGGTAAAAATGTAAAAGGTATAAAGAATGTCAGAGGTTATACATGTATGCATCAAAATGAACTTCCATGCGACCCATACATTAAATGTAATGACGGTGATGACTATACCATGTCACTGAATTTCATGTCCTTTCCTACTTATCAAGAGGAAACAAAAACATTTATAGAGGGGAGGGCTTAACGTTTTTTCGATAATACTAGTAAACAAAGGTATCGCTGTCAGGTAGAACATGCACAAATATGTACTAAGTTTCATGATCTCACCTTGATTCACATTCAAGATATGAAAGAAAAAGTGAAATATAGCACTTTTATCAGAGCTTTGACATTTTGGCAGGAAATTTCCCAGAGAATATCCATTAGATAATACATGTATATATGAAGTTTCAAGAGAAATCCTACAAGCATTGCAAAAACATGAGGGAAATAGTGAAATTTCGAGGGCCGAATTGACGATCACGCGGCCCGGGTTCGAACCCGAGTCTGGACTGAGCAATGTTGTGTGTAAACATACCGTCCCCTCTAGCAAGAGGCAAAACACTCTGTCCCTCGGATAGGACATAAAATGGAGGTCCCGTGTATGAGAGAGTCACAGCTCATGCACGTAAAAGATCCCGCTTCGTTCATTCATCGCAAAGAGCAGGGTGTCTAACCCGGTGAAGTGGTCCCACCCCACATCCAACTGGACCCCATGGAAGACCAGCTTAGTGTAGCTGAATATGGGCTATCCAGCCATCTTCACAGATGGAAAAATGAACAACAACAACAACAACCTTGATCTTTGACCCCTGACCTTTGACAAATGACCCCTAGATTCCCTAGAAAATCCCTGCCAGTAGCAAGTTCCATGAAGACACCTTGAACCATTTGCGAGATACAGAGAAAAAAGTGAAATTTAAACACTTTCACATGAACTTTGACCTTTGACCTCTTGACCTGAAACTCTCTGGAGAATCTTATTTTGGTAGTACATTGTATGCAGTCAGTAAGTTTGAAGAAAGTACCTTCAGACGTTGCATAGATATGGGGAAAACAATTAAATTTTAGCATTGACCTTGAACTTTTTGACCTTTGACCTTTTGCTGATTTTACTCAAAAACTGCTTAGTCACTTGCCCCATCATACGTCATCTTTGGACCAGGTTTGGTGAAATTTGCATAATCTAGTCTCGAGTTATCGCGTAAACTGATACTATTTCTTAAGTCGACCTTGACCATTGACTTCTGGTACATTCGGGTATTAAAGGGGATGACTAGTAAGTGATCGGTGGGAATCAGTGGGAATGCTGGAGGATCCTTGTGGGATTCATTTAAGAGTACATTATATATCTATTGTTGTGTGAAAATTATTTGCTTCAGAATGGTCTCATATTCAAGTAATGCGCAGTTTAATGTTTCCAGGTTAGCGTGCCTGGTTAGTGACGGGGCATTAATCTGCACATTACTTGAATATGAGACCGTTCTGAAGCAAATGATTTTCACACAATAGTAGATATATAATGTACTCTTAAATGAATCCCACAAGGATTGGAACAATCATCCCTCAGCATTCCCACTGATTCCCACTGATCGGTTACTAGCCACGTCCTTTAATATGCATAAGATGCTAATTAGGTGGTATTTGCATAGACAAATAGTCTTTTGATATTATAAACCATTTCCTTTTGCCTAAAGGAAATGCATACTACTCCCGTAGTTTCGATTATAAAATGCAGTTCTTTGACTGTAAGAAAACTTTAAAAATAATGTTTTTACTTTACTTTCTTTAGTAATTATGTAAATTAGCTGGTGATGATGGTTCAATTAATTCAATTTCTTTTCTCATTTTTTTTTCATAAAGTGTTTCTAACTGGTTAAATCTATCTAGGATGAGATTTAAGGGGAGTTTCTTTAAAGCTTCATTAACGTTTTTTGTTTGTTCTGATTATCTATTGATGTGTAGGTATTGATATGCATATTATGCAAATAACAGGTTGTTTACATAGAGACAGTTTGTCTCTTCAGATGAGTCATTTACTCTTGACCCAAGGAACATCCATCCCAGGTTCAAACTTTGTACTACAAGATCCAGTGCTGAATAGTTGAGAAATTCTTTGAAAAATGCAGATTTTTGCACAATAACTTGCATAATTATGCAAATTTCATGTTTATTTACATAGGTATGAAATCAATTTTTGCAGGAATTGTTTCCACATACTCTATAGAATATTTTTACCAAATTAGGTATTTCCGCTGGATGCACATTATTTTTAAATAATTTTCATATGGCTTTTTGCATAAATTATGCAAATTAAGGCTTATTTGCATAGATACAGATTGTCTCTTTAGATGAAAAAATTCCAATTGTACAGAGGAACATGTGTGCCAAATAGGACATTTGTACTATAAAATGCAGCGATCACCCCTTTTTTCGCCCTTAGCAAGCCTACTAATTAATATTCTGTGAAAACACCTGTACATCCTACTATTCGGATTATGTGATAGTACTTTGAACTTGGTCTAGGATTGCGCTTTCACGCTTTATAGTCCCTGAAAATTTTTGAAATTTTTGAGGCCGACCCTACCATTGTGTGTGGGATGGAGGAGAGGAAGGAATGCATAACCTATATGTACTTTTACAAGGGACACAATGATCTTGAACTTTTGGCTATCTAGTCCACACTTCAAATCAAATTTGTGATGAGTTACACAAAGGCCTATAATAGCACACGAATCTCCCATCGATATCACTGAATGCCTGGGTGTTTATCCTTTCACTTGTCCTTGCCAATATCGAATAACGTAATTCCTATCGGCATTCAAGCAATTAAATGTTTCCATAAGACAATAGCTGAACATTTCCTATATTGCACAAACCTAAAGATGATTTGAAAAAATCTAAACAAAATACAAACCTTAAAAACGCATCTCAAATCTGGATGTTACGTGATTTATAGCATTTCCATGCGCGTCCTTTACGTAAAATGTCATCAATAAGTCGTGATTTCCACGAGTCTTGGCTCTTGCCGTGAATGTAACTCTGTACAAGACGTTTCCCTGTCTGCCTGGAAGCCTTTTTGAACATTCGTCTGAAATTGGTCCATTTTCGTCACTGATTAGAAGGTAGAGATAACTGCAGTAACGTTTCCTTATTCCAACTGTCTCTTCTACCTCGATTTCTCTGACTGAGAATTCCTGCCTGCCTGCGTATCCGTTGTTATTGATGTATGGTTTGTCTGAAAGAGAAGAAAAAATGCCTTTTCGTAATAAACAGCAACTTTTACACCAAACGTGAAAAATTTCATTTTGGTGCACGTAATGAGTCGACACCCACGAGTCAGATACGCCGCTCACGCGGTAGACACTATAAATGAACAAGGCCCATGAGCTAATCATCAAGCAAAATAGGCCCACAATCTATACAATCCAACAGCTCGACCAAGGCAAAAAGAGTCCAATAAGTTTTCCACTATAGGCAAATGAAAGGCCCACAAGCTCGACGCTAAGCAAATAAGGCCAAGAAGCTCGACACTATTATAGACGGGTAGAAATCCGTTAGACCCGGAAAAGTGGTTAGGAAGAAACGAGTTTGTTGTTGTTGTTGTTGTTGTTGTTGCTGTTGCTGTTGTTGATTCGTGTTTTAGAAGGGTACTGAAGTAAACTTATCTTGGTTGCCAGCTTGACAAATTTGAGCAACTTTAAAAAAAAAATTATAGTCTAATTAGTAAAATCATTAAATTAGCATATATTCAACATACAATATATTGATTGTTTTATTCAGGAAGCCAGGAAATGGATGATACCATTTTTCAAGGGTTTTCTATGAGACGAGGAATCCATTTATAACAACAGTTCTCAGTTTGAAATGATACCATTGTCAGTTATAGATATCATAATTAGCATAATGAGCTAAGTTTCATCTATAAGATAGTCAGAGGAAGTGTTTTATGAATATCATGATTAGCATAACTATAATTTGCACAGTTAGGTACAAAAGCTAGATGGTACCATATATTATTGATATGAAGTGGAAAGTTGTCTAGATTTTTCTATAGATAGGTATTTTCGTAAATAAAGCTTTTTTGTCACCTGGGACAATTGTCTTTACTTGCCTAATTAGCATATCTAACTAATTAGGATAATATGTGAAATGTTGTTATAATCCAGGAAGCATGAAAGCTATGATTTAAAAAAAAACCTTTTCAAGAGCTTTCTATGACCAAGAATCCATTCATGACACCGATATTTTTGTCTTAACTAATGCAATGAGCGTGATTAGAATAATGAGAAAATTAGGATATTACAAGATAGTACCATGTACCATGCGCATGAACTGTGGAAATGTGTTCACTACAAAATTAATTTCGTTGATTCGTGTCCCAGATGGGTATAGCTTTGTTAAAATTCACATGCACAACCTTGGGCAGTTTAATGGCATATAATTATTATGTAAGGATGTGATATATAATATTTTGCTAATTTCAATCCAGGAAGCTTGAAAACACCGATTATGCATTCTTAAGTCTTTGAAACTCTAATATCTAAGGGCAGCATCAAGCAGGGGAGGGAATTTTTGCATTGCAATGATTTAATTCAATCTTAGAGATTAAATCTTAAAGCTTACTGCACTTCAATACCCATGAAAAACTCGAATCAACAAAAGAAAAATTGTACAAGACAACTTTTCATTGTCATGCACATGCTATATGGTGCCATCTGCTGGACTATCATACATATGCAAATTGGGTCATTATGATAGATATTTCAGACACTTTCATTATTTCAAATTATTGTTGATGGTTCTAGGGTAATTACCCCCTAGACAATTACCCGAGACCCTTCCTCTGACCCTAAACTCTAATCCTGATCCCGAACGTAATCCTTACCCTTACCCAAACTCTAAACTTAAACTTAACCCTTACCCTAATCTACATTCTAACCTTGTCACTAACCAGTATTTAGCCAGGGGGTAATTGCCCTCGGGGGTAATGGGGCTGATGCGCACGTGCTATATAGAAAGTCTTAGAAAAGTAATATAAGTTGTTCTTTCAGGCTTTTTGGATTGAAACTAGCAACATATTAAATATAACGCTAATTAGCAGAATATGCTAATTATACTACATGTATATTAAGATAATTGCCCAAGGCTACCATGGTGCCAAACAAGCTAAATCTACTCCAATACCCATCTTACACAAGAATAAACAAAAAGAAAACCTACCAAACTACTTTTACACGTCATACACATAGAATAATGGTACCATCGTCTGACTATTGTAAATATGCAAATTAGCTCGTTACGCTAATCTTAATATCTAAGCCGCTTGCACCATTCAAGAATGGAAACTGTTGTTATAAATCAATTACTCGTCATAGAAAGCCCTTGAAAGTTGCGATTTTTTTTTTTTCAGGCTTCCTGGATTAAAGTTAGCAACATATATCACGCTGATTAGTTGAATATGCTAATTAGACTAATAAAGGTAATTGCCCAGGGCTGTCAAGGTGCACGTAAACCAATAATGATTTACATCTATACCTATCTTGAACCCGAATCAACTACAACATAAAAAAAAAATCTTTCACCAACAATTATTTACTTTTCCATGTCATACATATATACATGTATAATATACCATCTACTCCACTTATTGTTCATAATCATTATTACATCTTATGCGAATTTTGATATTTGAGACACTTCCATCACATAAAAATGGAAACTGTTGTTGTAAATGGATTCCTCATCATAGAATCCATTTAAAACTTGTTTTTTCTTGTTTTTTGGCTTCCTGGATTAGAATTAGCAATACATTTAATATATCACATATTGTAGGCTACACACACCAATTGCATAGATGCTAGTTAGGCTAATAAAAATTGTCCAGGGTTACCAAAGTGACAACCTAGCTAAATTTACTTCAGTACCCTTCTAGAACACGAATTAACACAAAGACCAAGTACAAGTACTTAACAACTTTTCCAAGTCATCTACATGTTCTATGGGACATCTACTGGACTGCAAATAAGGTCCACGAGCTTTATAGGAAGAATAGCGCCATCTAGAAACCAATGATGAGTGCGTATTATTTTGTACAAGGTGCCCCGAAAATGGCATTATGAAGAAATGAATGGGAGAAAAATTTGAAATGATGTGTACATTCAGATCAGTCTCCTAGAAATCGTTCAATTTTGAAATGAAATTTACAAGAAGGTGTATCACGGATGGTCCATGTCGACGTACACACCTGTTTTACATGGTCAGAAGGGGTTGTACGAGCGGTAGTCATCAGCGAAGTGGCGGATTTATTATGAAATCACAGCAAATAACATAAAGGTTTATCAAGACAATCTTAATGATTCAGGAACAGAGGATACATCTATGTAAAAATCAGGCCTTTTCATCCCCTCGTAAATTTACCGTTTAGAGGAAAATTATTCAAAACAAAACCACAAATCAACGGTGCATAGCTCAAATATCATAGCTTTCGTCAACTGACATTATTTCATACATTATAGATTTAGAGTTGATTATAATTATTTTTCTCTAATATCTTAGTTCCTAAATAATTTTTGAAAGTCTGATAGGATAATTCATTTACATAAACAATAGTAACTAGTAATGCGCTAGAGAAAAGGAAAGAAATTTCAGGTCCGTCCCATTCATCTTCTAGCTGGAAAGGTGGGAAGCCTAAGTCATTATCAAAGACCAAAAATTGAAGCCCTACATCGTGCTTCTTTCTTTCTTTCTTTCTTTTTTTTTGGAGGGGGGGAGGGGAAGTCTACAAAGCGTAAGGTGTTATCCGAAAATTACTGGTAATAATCTCGCGCCCTTTAGGGTGACGAAACTGCCCCTCCGATCACTACTTTTCGGTATGTCATTCTTGCAAGTACAAATACTTAGTAGGGATAAATAAATAAATGAATAGATAAATAAATGAATAAATAAACAAATAGATAGATAAATAAATAAATAGATAAATGAATGAATAAATTCAATAAATACATAAATAAATAGGTACTCGCTGGTGTAGAGATGGCGTCGTTCACCCTGTCGGGCTTATGGACCTTATTTGCTTGCCTGCATTGTCAAGCTTGTGGGCCTCATTTGCCTAGTGTCATACTTGTGGGCCTTTTTCCCTTAGTGCCGGGCCCCTGGGCTGTATGACTCGTGGGCTGCATGACTTGTGGGTTGTATGACTTATTGATCTTTTTCTGATCTCGAGATCGTGGGCTGTATGACTCGTGGGAGTTGAGGTCGTGATGGGATGACCCCCTTCCGAGTAGCCTATAGGTTAGATTTGTGGTAAGACTCAGTAACGTATACTTTAATAGCCAAGTAAAATGTTGTTGTTATGCCACAACAGGTGAGCATAGACAAAACTCGCATCGTCATTCCTATCATAAATGCATTACTCTTTACACTGACGTGATTTCGTTATAGTGAAATCAATACACTGTAGCATGCAAACGTAACGAGGGGCTGCGAGAATGGGCCTTTGTTGTTGTTGTTTTAATTTTGAGGGAGGTTGTGCCCACAGTCGATAGTAAGATAACACTTTGTATTTTCTCATACACCTATCCCCCTCCCGAATGCGGTTTTCTTGGTTTCCCCACAGAGACAATAAAAAAAGAGAAAGAAAGAAGAGACGTAGACACAAAGCAAGTTGGTAAAGCCATCAATAAAGGGTCACATGTTATGCAAATAATACAAGATAGTCCCTTACTTGCCTGCCTGTCCGAAATATAAAACATACTCAAAAGGTCTTAAACCTTTTTGTTTCGTGCCGATAATAATCCAGAAATATAACACTTTTGTCTTTTGATACGTCTGCTGTATGCAATAGATATTGGTATACAATAGTGGTTGTCCTGGGGCCCGTATGTAAATGCAAAAGTGCAAAATTTCAGTGTTCGTTGGTTCCATTCGCCTGTATCCATAAAGCAATTTCTGTTATCCTAAATTTCCGACAACAATCACATACACCAAAGATGCGTATGAAAATCTATATAATCTATGTATCAGAGCGTTAATGTTTCTGTATTTTCACATTTCAATTGGCAATTATGATATCTGATGGGACACGATCTAGTTAACTCGAAAGTAGGCCTACATGTTTTGTGTAGACTTGTTTTAAGACATGGCACGCGGTACATCGAGGCACTTTTTATAAACCTCAAAGCGAGGTGGTCCATGAAGCTATCCAATGTGGCGTGCTTCCCAGCCCGGTTCGGCTCTGAGGGAGGCTTCTGAGCTGTGAGTTACCTGCGCAAGACACGATCTGGCCTGCTGGCTCACTCTATAGCATGCTGTGAGAATTGACACTGAACGTCCCTTTTCATCCTCGATAATTATGATTAGGAGCACTTTGAGAACACTTTTTATGACACAATTCTACTATCTGAATTACATAGTATCGTCTTGCTAAAACGTTGCAGCACTTAGGCTAGTTTACCGTGACTATAATGACAGATGAAATTTATGTACTTTGTAACCTAGTCAAGAAATAATTCCACTTCAAACTTGAAATTGCAAATTGCAGATATAAATTTGGGGAAATTACGACAAATAGAAAAAAGTCTGAAACTTAAAGTAATAAATCTTAAAAAAGCTAGTCTTGGTAATTACGCAGAAATTTTAACAAATAACAAATGCACAAACTTAACAGAAAAGTACTAGAGCAAATATATGGAATAAAAACATATTTTTCTATGATGCATTTCAGTAATTTAGGAATTTTCTACGTAGAGGTGAAGCAGATAATTTTCTAGTAGTGTGCTCATTATTCGGTTAATCGGTCTTGAAAGATAAGACAACAGAGACAAATTTTTCAACATTCCTAAGATATTGCTCGCTAGGTCTGATTCGATCAGCAGTGTTTCATTATCAACCGATTTATAACATCTGATATTCTTCTATAAGTACCGTGATTTACTTAATCGCTAAAAATTAAAAACATTTTCATACGTAGCGAAACAAATATTTTTTTTCTTACCATACTCATTATGTGGTGGAACGGGGACTCTTCCTAGGGGTGGTGCATACTCAGTCCATTCCACAGGCCCTCTTAGTTCCATATTGTTTAATGTCAAATTCTCACTCACATTAATGACAACCTTTAAATAGCAAATGGCATGTTCATGTTCGCTCCGCACATATTATATAGGTGTAGTGTGTGTGTGTGTGTGTGTGTGTGTGTGTGTGTGCGTGTGTGTGTGTGTGTGAGTGAGAGAGAGAGAGAGAGAGTATGTGTACGATAACTACAAAAGTAGTTCCGGTTTAATGAATATTCATGAGACGTAAATGAAAACGGAGGGATAAGAAGATAACGATAAGAAACATAAGAAGGCAACTAAATGTATACTTGGGTGACCCGCACCTCGTCATGTTAATGTTTGCGCATATTTGAATCACATTTCGCCACTGAAATTCTTTGAAATCCAACTCATATACAGGAAAAATGCTGAAAATTGCAATGGAATCACAAGTTCACTGATCGATATCGAAAATTTGCAGCTATCATCGTCACACGCGAACGATGCGAAAAAGTTGCGCGCTGAGGAAGGGGCCCGCAACTCGTCACCCGCGCTCCCATAGACAAAGCACGTAAAAGACGTGTGCGGGTGACCGTGGTGCTCCCATAGACATACACGTAAAAGATGCGTGCGGGGACAGTGGTGATACTTATAACACGTATTCCGATTAAATTTCAGATTTTCGCGAAAAACTATTCGGTTTTCACCACAATTTGCTTGGTTGTGGTAGACCTGCCAAGTTTCAAGCGTATTGAACACAGTCCCGGACATAAATTTTTGTTTAGTGCGCTTAAAACAATTTTAAGCGGGGTGACGGTATTCGGGCCCCTGACGAGGTGCGGGCACCTCACTACATTACATATACATACGCGCGCGCGCGCTCGTGTGTGTGTGTGTGTGTGTGTGTGTGTGTGTGCCGCTGTACAACTGTTTGCTGCAACTCTGACAGTAGGAGTGGAAATTTGTTGCTAAATCATCAGCACTGGATGGACACAAAAAACTAAGAAAGATACAGAATTGTAACAAAGAAACCCATATGACTAAATCGCACAGACGGAGAATCGCTTATGACAATGGGGACTTTGCAAATGCACCAATAAGCTTTTTTTTTCTTTTCTTTTATTGGTGCAATCGAATTGAATTACTTCCTTTACCTCCCTAGAATTTGAAGATTACTGATATATCATATTTTTTGACACAGCCTGCACTGTCGTTATTTTATATTGAAAAAAAAAAATAATCACACGCGTACATGGTATTCATCTAGATATTTGTAAGTTAAATTCTCTGTCGGAGTTTAGACAGAGGTGTTGTTATAATTCATCCTTGACGAAAACATCTCATTGATGATAAAAGGGTGATGGCTTTTATGTTCCTGTGTGTGTGTGTGTGTGTGTGTGTGTGTGTGTGTGTGTGTGTATGTGAACAAAGATCCCATACTCTAACTTTATTCGAAAGTCAGAGTTTTAAGAGTGGACTTCAGATCAAAGCAGGCAAAAATATAAACAGCGTTGTGATATTTCAGTTTGAATATTTGGCATGCAATAACCATCGAATTAAAATGTTCCATATGAAAACGATTTCAAACAGCGATCCATTATACATCATGTTATGCGCGATTTAGCGCTAAGTGCGATTTTAATTTGTAAATGTTGCCTTTGAATGTGATGGGATGATAATCATAAAATATCTGTGCCTACACTTTCTTGCTCGGAGTTCCAATGTGTGTGTTCATAATGTGTTTATATGCATGATGCTGTAATGTATCATGAGACGTCGTTGGTACTATAAAGTAAAAGGGGGTATACTATTCACCTAGCACCTCCTTGGATAAACATTCAAGATAGGAGGTTTTGTTTACAGGTACTATACACTTCATGCTGCATTCGGACCATAATAAAGACAGTAAAATTAGACAAAAAGAATTGCAAAGGTCAGACCACAATCAGACCAAAAATAAGTAAGCTATAAAATTTTGAGTTTCACATGTTTCAATGAGACATTGATTGTGAATGAAGTAAGGATGGTATCTCCTTATAAATTTCTTATGGACCTGTACACTAATTTTCATTATATTTTCTTTTCGACACGAAATCAAGAATTATATCCTTCGCATGAAAGCAATGTATTCGAGTAGAAGCCAGGTAACAATGACTTTCAGGGGAAATAGGTTTTAGTGACTTAATTATTGACCAATAACATTTTTAAAGATTACATTCTTGTGTAAAAGCCAATGAGGCAGTAATGAGGTTGAGGACATCATTTTAATTTGTATGTGAGGTTATGATACATTATGAAAAATGAATATTCAGGGCCAATTTGAATGGATAAATCATGGTATTTGTCCCCCTTGATCCGCGTATACATCTTGCATGGAGACGGATTGAAAGGAGCTGATGCGGGAGGGGATACCTCCTCCTACACAAGGGAGCTTTTGCTTGTTGTTTTTTGTTGAAAGCATTGAAGTTGAATGGTCTTGTGCGCAATATGTGAAAGTTTTTTAATTCCAAAAGTAAGAAAAACGAATATTCAGAAACAATCTGAATGGCTAAATTTTGTTCATATCGTTTGTCACCTCTTGATTTCCTGCATGCGTGTTTTCACTATATATCATGTATACAATAAATTTATTGAGGTGAACATAGGGGGAAGAGGGAGTTTTGCATTTTTAGAATTTTGATACAGCAATCTGGTGCACATTTTCGTGGAATATTTGCATTTTTTGGAATAAAAAGGTAGGAATACTAAATTGTCATATGCAATGTGAATGGCTAAGATAAAAATCATGGTATCTGTCATCTCTTGATTCCCATGTGCGTCTTGACTGTGTCCCTACTAAGTTTATGGACGTGGTCAGAAAGGGATGCGTGTGCACCTCCTTGCGTACCAATCATACGAGGGTGCGTATATTTAAGGCTTATCACGAAAATACGTTCTTTTGAAAGAAGATGAAGAAATTTGAGATCTTTTTTTCGGGGGGGGGGGGGGGGCGTGCGTATGCATCCGAAACACTTCCCCTGGTTACGGACCTGATTGTCTTTGTCTAATCTTACTCTATTGATAAAAAAAGGCACCTTGTGAAATTGAACCATAAGCAATCATAGATACATGGTTTCTTTAAGACACTAGGGGGTGGGTCTGAAACGTGTTCCACACTCACACGCACTCTCACACACAATGTTATATACATGTTGTAAATTGTGTCATTATATCACATTTACATTTGTCGATTTCGTTACAGCTCACGGTCGTGAACCATTTTATTTGAATTCTTGCATAGAGAACCCCTACCTATACCTAATAACCAATGTGTATTTTCTGAAAGTCCCATATCGTACAATGAAGCTTTGCTTCTTAGTGGGGCCTCCATTTGCATCCCCTATTCCATTGCAATTCCATTTCAACTCGGCCGAAATTATCCACTAGTCCAATGAATGATGATATCTTTTCAAAAAAAAAAAATGCAATAGCTTTATTGAATTGATTGGATTTATTCTTCTAGAAGTATATTCATTTCTAGTCGTCCCATGCCATGAACTCTTCAAAGTTTTGGCATTCTTATGAGAAAGAAGGAAACTTTAATGGGCAATGAAAAATTAGTTTTAATTCCAAAAGGTGCTAAATCGAACTAGATTCAATCAGAAATCCGTGTGCGTGCTTCGAGCCCAAAGTAAGGCCAGGCTACCTAACTTTCCTGGCTGTGTAGCTCTCCGGATCAGGACCGGTGAAACCCCGGAAATGGCACAAAAAAAGTATAAAGTGTCCATTCCCACTTTTGAAAACGTGACGCCGGCCATGCAGATGACCAACACATTAGGTCACTTATACTAGCTGACTGTAAATGTTTCATTTCTATTCATATCAATTCTTTGGACAATGTCGGAGATGGAGGAAGCAGAAAAATGTGTAGAGATAACCAATCATTCCGAAAATATTCAAGACAGAGAAACTATAGTCACTTTAATAACATTAATAACAGTTTTTGTGCGGAGAGATGTTTCAAACACAAAATCCCAACAAGTATCAATAATGTACTGACTCGTACGTCTACACGGAGTTTTACGGACATAACGTCATTGCGTGAAATAAAAATCTAGGATATTCCCCTTACCATCAAAAGTGGATTTAGCACCTTTGAAAAGAAACTCATCATGAATATATATTATATACTTATATGAAAAAAGTATTTCAAGAAATATATTAACTCCCCGCTTGAATCAAATTATGAAAGGTCTAAGAAAATTCGTGATAAAGTTACTTTTTGCTTACGCAGAGCAAAGAAGGGCTTCTATTTGAAAAAAGTGTAATTTAATTAAAAATAATTCCAAAGAGTCATTGATACAATTTTAGGGAAAGAAAAGATTATCACGAATAAAAAACAAAGTTTTTCGCACAACGGAAGTGACATTCCTGATACTGCTGATATTGCTGAACACTTTAATGAATATTTCGTTAATATCCGCTGATAATATGACTGATACGCATAATAAAGGTTTTTTTTCCATTTATAAACCTGTTTCTCATACTTTGTTTTTTAAACCAGCCCCAATAGATGAATTTTTTTTAAAGCCATCAAAGTCTGGGAAAAGTAGTGGTTTTGATGAAATTGATCCAATTGTGGTTAAACTTGTTTTACCTCATATTGTTGAACCTTTTTTGCATGTATGTATTTTTTCGTTAAGTACTCATATCGTACCATCCAAAATGAAAGTATAAAAAGTTATTTCAGTTAAAAAAATAATGATCTTAGAGTATTCACAAATTACCGTCCGATATCCATTATGCCTTGTTTTTCAAAAATATCAGAAAAAATAGTTTTTACTCGTTTTTATGATTTCCTGCTTCAAAACGAATTATACGATAGTCAGTATGGATTCCGGCAAAATCTGTCTATAGATATGGCAATTAGAGAAATACAAGACAGAATGATTCAAGAAACTAATGATGGTAACGAAGTTTTGGCAATATTTATGGATCTTTCTAAAAAGCTTTTGACTGTCTTTCTCATGAAATTTTACTTCAAAAATTGCAATATTATGGTGTTTGTTATGTGTGTTTTAAATGGTTTAGATCCTATTTATGTGGACGGAAACAATTTACTGTGTGTTTTGTTTTGTTTTTTATTATTCCATATTTCACATTTCAACAAATACATAAAACATAAACATCCCAAGACAAAATCATGGATGAATAGTCAAGTACAGCTTATAAAACGTGTGAAATATGAAGCATCTACAGAGAAGCATTGCTTGTATAGGGTGTAGATTCCCAGATGCGGATGTGAGATTCATTATTACTTGGTATATGCAATTAAAGGAATGACAATTTGTGAATTGGAAAAATATAAACGTCGAAAAATAATAAAGAAAAAGAAAACAAAGAAAACAATGTCCGCTGCACAAGACTTCTTGAGAGTTGCGAGGTACAAGTCACATGCAGTGTACAATTGCAGAGATACCAAATGTGTACAAAGGAAGTTCAGGAGATAATACAGAAATCACGAGCGAAGCACATGTTATATAATCGATAATGACAGTAATGCGAAGTATGAACAGAGAATGTCGAGGAGGATTAAAGAATAGCTATTAATATGAATTCAGAAAAACTAGTTTAAGTTTATGCTTAAATGAATTAAGAGACTGAGATTGGATTATTTCTCTATCGAACTCATTCCAAAATTTAGGTCTGTTTATGATTCCTTTCATTCGTCTTTTAGAAATATTAATACGAGTGTGCCTCAGGGATCTATTCTTGGACCTTTACTGTTTTTGATTTATATAAACGGCATTGTCAATTCTTGCCATGAATCTCATTTTATCTTATATGCCGATGACACCTCACTTCTTGCCTCTCCTAACGATATGAATATTTTCATTGAATTATTAAACAATTTTTTTCAAGTATATAATTGATTTAAGTGCAATATGCTCACTTTGAATATAAGTAAAACGCAATGTGTGTTTTTAAACGCGGAGGTGTGCGTACAATACTGATGATATGATTTTGAAAATTGGTGATATACGTTTGAAATTTTAAGAATCTGTAAATTTTGTAGGTGTATCAAATAGTAAGTTGAGTTGGAATGATCATATTGATTTTGCTTGTACAAAAATTTCTCGTTTTATTGGAATGTTGAATTGACTGAAATATGATTTGCCAAGTTACATTTTATTCCCTCTTTATAATGCTTATATTTTATCTGTTTTATCTTACTGCAATTTTATCTGGGAAAACACATATTCTTGCTAAACTCAAAGACTTTTTATACTACAAAAGAAAGCAATTCGAATTTGTACAAAGTCAGATCATAGAGCATCAACACCCAAACTTTTTAAATCATTACACACTCTTAAGTTGCAAGATTTGAATAAAATGCAAGTATGTTCATTTATGTGACGTTTTCATGCTCAAACTCTCTCATCTTATTTACAAAATATGTTTTCTGTGAACTCTAATGTACATGATTATTATACAAGATCGTCAAATCATTTTCATCGATGGCGTTTTTTAACCGACAAATCTAAATATTCGTTGCATCATACTGGTCCCGTTTTATGGAATATACAGTTTAATGATATTGTTAAAAGACAGTACAAGAAAATATTAATTAGTAAGTACAAATATATATATATATATATATATATATATATATATATATATATACTTTAAATGAGTATATTGGTCTTTCTTCTATTTGCATTATAGTGTTTAATGTTTCTTTTTATTATGATTAACTTGATCTTTTAAGGTACTTTTAAAATGACTATAACGCGGGATATGTGCAACATTACAAGCCTATTCTGGCATATCATTTTCCGATCAACCAAACACACAATGTTAATGAGTTTCTGTTCTTTATGTACATGTGATATCTCTTTCTGCCATGTGTTTTTTATTTTGTTGTCTTTATCATAATCTTGCCTTGTTTTGTTGACGTTTCCATTGTTTTTAAACTCACTTTTTTGTACAATTTGCTCATATTCACATGTATTTTTTCATATATTTATATATCGAATCAGAAATAAAGATTGAATTGAATTGAACATAAATTATGTTCATACTGCATACACTACATAATTCATATTCGTCAATATATGTATATATGTATATATATACTGTATACATGTTTATGTATACATATGTTCATACTGCATACACTACATGATTTATATTCGTCAATATATATATATATATATATATATATATATATATATATATATACATATATATATACCGTATGTCCCCCCCCCCAAAAAAAAAAGAAATGCAACGGGACCCTCCGTAATTACACCTGTAAAAATATTGAATCGATCTAAATACAATTTCAGGGTATGAAACCATAACTCATTGCCCACATCTTACAGAAAACCCCATTCGATTTGCTTCAGTGGTCAAAGAGAAATACAGAATTTTGTAGAGGATGCCAGGAATCTCTTCACTCCAAGTTCTGTCTATTGTATTCACACACAAGATCATCGAAGTGCTAAACTTGGAAGAATCAGACTCGTGACATGCTTTACAACAATCCACACTTCTCTGTGACCGCTTAACCAGATCGAATGGGGTTTTCTGCAAAGTACAGCTAAAATGTTTTATCTTAAAACCCCGAGGTAGTGTTTAGACAATTTTATCATATTGGTGTTATCAATGCCAAAATCTTATTGTAATTTTTTGGGGACATATTGTATATGTTTAGAATTCACGTATTGGCTTCATGAAGAAATGAAGAAATAAAGTGCGCTCTATGTGTTCAATTTTTGTTTTGCTTTGTTTTGATACCGTCATTGTCAAGACTCCTGAACAAGGCGGAGCCCGCTGAAAATTTGAGTCGAATAAACTCAGTCTTTATTGGCAAAAAACGGATTGTCAGTTTATTTCTTCATTTCTTATATATATATATATATATATATATATATATATATATATATATATTTATATATATATATATATATAGGTGTGATCATCTTGAAAGGCAATTATGGCAAACCATTTATCAACAACCACTGCAGACTCAAAGGGTATGACCATCCAGATCAAGAAAGTACTTTTCCATGCAATGTTGGCAAAGAGGATTTATTATGTAGAGCTTACCCAGCCAGAGACGAATACTTTAACTAGCGCCGTTGATACAGAAAAATCTAAGATTACCACTTGTAAAACGTGAACAATGTCCTTAATAAATCAGAAAATACATTCCTTTTATACCATTCTGTGTTGGCTGTCAATACGATGAAAAAAACTAACTTCTGCATCAAAGAATTTCATCAAAGAATGATAGGGGTGTATTAGAATGATCTTATGTATACCATCGATTTTTTTTTTTGCGTCACAAATAGAGTCATTTCAAGGATAGAGAAACTTTTGTGCATATTTATAGTTGGAATAGTGATTCACAAAGATATTTGGGCAGTCAACAATACAAAAACAAATATGACCAATATCGGGAGATGTTGTAAAGGTTATAAACATTGTACGTACAATATATCAAAAAGGGGGATTCTCAGCGGGTCAGCGGGTCAATTTCATATATCTGAAATGAACAAGGGATCAGGGGGTACTCGCGCTCACCTGAGTGTCGCAAGTTCACCTTTCGCGCATTCATGAAGAATGTTAACTGAGAACTTAGCAAACTTGAGGGTAGGGAGCAGCTTTGATGTCCTTTTTATTCTATCATACTGACAAATATTCAGAAAATGTGACTTTGCAGTTGCAGAAAAAAAGAAGAAATAAAAACTGGTCCTGAATTTAACAAAAAGGTCCCTGAATGACCCCTGAATCTCCCATAAATAACCTTGAAAGTACAGTCCCTAATGTATTTACTCAAAGTATTTTCGGTTTTAGATTAGTTTTGCGATTTTTTGTTCTCTCTCTCTCTCTCTCTCTCTCTCTCTCTCTCTCTTTCTCTCTCTCTCTCTCATTTCTTTCCCTGAGATTCTCAAATCTATATAATAGGGATTCTGGAGTCTTGTACTATGGATCCTGAAGGTCCGTGCTTATACATAATATAAAAGTCTACAGTCTATACTCTAGTGATAATGCATACCATGTTTGGTGACAAATTTGACCATATCTTTTCAAGAAGAAGAGAACGATTTGAAAATTAGGGCTCGGGTTTTTTTTTTCTTCTTTTTTTTTGCGCCCCTTCCACAACACCCCTCCCGGCCCACTCCCGGACTCTCCATGAACAGATTTGAAACTGCAGTCAACAATCTACATGCTCATAGCACTAGCTCGGCGTTTTACTTCTTGGTCCCGTTGCATAAAACTATGGTAACTCTGAAATCAGTGGTAGCTCCCGCATATCATCACTATTCAATAGCCAATCAGAGCCAAGAAATGGCAGATGACTACCATTTATCCCAGAGTTACTATAGATTTGTGCGACGAGACTCTGGTTCCAGAGAAGAAGATTGGTAAAGATTTTTTTTTTTTAATTGGGGGCTTTTTTCCCCCTCCCCCAGCTCTCCACTGAGTATATTGTCCCCCTGACCGCCCCTAGTGATGAATTTTGCCAATTTTATATGAATAAAAAATGTATGGTCTACACACTGGTGATAACACGTGACAAGTTGGGTGAAAATTTGACCATGCGTTTTTAAGAGGATTTACTTGTGAAAATTAGGCCCCATCGTGAACCACTCCCCTCCCCCGATCTGCCAAGAATAAACTTAAAAAAAAAACACCCCACAGTCAACAATCCATTTCCTCATAGCAGGAACCGGGAGCCGGGAGCCGTGGGTGGGTAGGTGGGGGAGGGGGGGGGGGATGAAGAACGTGGGAACTGGTGCCCATTTGAGCAAATATACTCACCCCAATTGAACATTTAACCATTTGTTTTCAATATGAAGATGGAAACATAAAATTCCAGCCCCAATTTGGACTCCCTCAGGGCCCCAAGGGGGGGGGGGGGGGGAGTTATAAAGGGCACACCCAGGTCTGTCATGACATTGCATGAACACACTTGAAACTCTACACACTCACCAATGTCCTTTCACAGAACTATGATTTGTTAGCTTTAGAACTTCTGGTTCAAGAAAAATAGATTCTAAAAGTTTCCTTAATTTGTAACGTTTGAGCTCCCTGAGGACCCGCCCCCGGGGGTGCGGTTGGGGGAGGGGATTAGTTATTTTAATTAATTGTGAATGTTGAATTAAAAGTGAATGTTTATGCACGACGAACAGCGGACAACGTATGACAGACGCCGGAAGATGTATGATCGCAATACCTCTCGTGAGCTTTTTGCTCAGGTGAGCTTACATTATTGCTTGTGTACACTGATGACATTTATTGAATAGAAAATAGATTCAAACTTGTTTCATATTAGGTCGATTTCTAAGTTCAAACCTTCCAAGTTTTCAAAACCAAATTACACCAAAAAGACTTCATGCGGTACCAGATCAACAACAGTAAGATATCGTTAATACAGCAAATCAATACTGTTGAAATACTGTAAATAATACATTATTGATTTAGGTCAAATACTATAGTAGATGAATTTGAATTTCCGCCTCTTCCTTTATCAAAACTAACTTTATATTATACTTTTGCAAAGCAAAAGAGGTAAGAACTTGTTCAATGTTATCATACTTATCCCACAAAATCCTTAAATAATCCAAAAATATTCTTACATAAATCAAAATAAAGGTTATCTATAGGCTACATAACGCAATAGCTATCTGCTTATACATCTGAATGCAACAAAGCGGGCTGCATCTTATTTCGGATACTTTCTTTGCTAGTAGTTGCTAGTAGAGGTGATTGCCCAACACACAACATTTATATCCATTCTATCTTACTTACACCATTACACCATTACACCATTACACCATCTTACACCATTCCAAGGCATCAAAACACTACAAACACCGAAGTAAAAGGTAACTATCCTAAACACGTTCAGATCATTGTGCAGAAGAAAACATTAACATACGAATTTGAATATCATATTTTGCGAAATGTTGAGAGGACTTATGATAATGCCTTCACATAACAATATAATGCAGATCTAAATAATCATTGAGCAATTTTATAACCGATATTATGTTCACGATAACATGCATTTCTAAACCATAATTTCCTATTAATGTGTCTCTGCCCCCTCCCTATGCTGGGTAGATATCTACCGTATATCTCCATTGCATTTGTAGGTTGTTTAATATGTTGTCTCCGACTGAGTGTGAATGTCCTTGTTTGAAGCAGCTCGCTGATCAGCTCCAACAAATCTCTCATACCAAGGGTGACATAATCATGCTGTGCCATGATTTCCTCCTCCTGCAAGTAGTAACCTACGTAAAACAAGTGAAAAAAGGTGATATTTTCACACATGGCAAAACAGGCTGAATGTTAGTTTTAATGTCTCTTTGAAGGCATTTAGAATCATAGATTAAGTCTCAAGATTAGTGATGCATTTTTAAGACAAAATATAAGCATTAAATCTGCCTCGGTATTATGTCGCGTAACGATTGCTATCATTTCAGTTGTCAGTTTCTCAACTTTCAGCATTCCCCATGTGCTTTGAAAGACAAGTTCACCTTCAAATACATTTGAATTGAGAGAATATGCAGCAATTTTAATATAATACATTAGTGAAAGTGTGAGGAAAATCAGACAATCTGTTCAAAAGTTATGAATATTTTAAGTGTCAGTGCCGCTATCGCTGCATTAAAAGACTACTACAGTCTGTGATGTCATATTTGCAGAACGATATAAAGAAAACAAAAAGAAAATAAAGAAATAGTTGATTTGCCTCTTTCAGAGGACGCGCGGGTTGGGGGGATGATATTACCCATAATATACATAGTGACAAGTCTAGGGAATATGGGTTTAAAAAAAAACAAACTAAATTTTCTGAAATTCCCTTTATATTTTACTTATATCGTTCTACGTATGTGACATCATCATTCGTAGTAACCTTCTCGACCAGCAGTGACTGTGCAGAAACTCTGAAAAAAAAATCATAACTATTGAACGGATGTCTAATTTTCCGAAGACTCTTACTGATGTGTTGTACTAATATTGCTCTATTCAATCAATCCACATGTATATGAAGGTGAACTGGTCTTTTAAGGGTCAGGATTCATGCAGCTTATATAGATATTTTGATTTCACATCGACAAATAAAAAAAAATGTCATTTTACTGAAGATGTATTCATAAATCATTATCAGGTATTAAAAAAATTTCTTTTTTCCGTTCTATTGTTAGACCTACATGAAAATTTGGCAAGTACTGTTATGATAGTAAACGTCATCCCCATGTCAAATTAACTGAAAAAAAAAAATGGAATAAATGCACCCAAAATATAACGGTTCTGACTATCTATATGTACAATCAATTTGTGTAATATACTTCGTTGTCAGGGTGATTCACAACTTGAAATTTGAGCATAATGTAAGCTTTGAGTGTGAAAATATTGCGGAAATTGTAAGTGCATGAAGCGCACATCACGAACATGATTTTTGCTGCTTAATTTCGATGTTATGTCTCATGTTCTGCGCGGACATTTTCTAAGTAGTTTGGTGTTTCTCAAGTTTTTCACATGTTTTTCACATAATGAATACATTTTATTTTGAGCATGTTGTCAATTCTCGAGGATGTTGCATAACATGTTGCTGGCTTTTGAGAATTCAAGCATGCATGTTGCAGCGACATGCTCACAACCCTCGTGGACCAGCCTGATATTGCTCACTTGTCAATTCGTAAACTCGAACTAAAAGTTGTGGATAAGGTGTGGAGAGGAAGCGATATTTTGGAACCCTTCTGTTTAAGTTCCCTATAAGCTGTTTGTACTTGTTTTGTTATGTACTAAAAAGTCTGTGTCGATATACTGTTTGTCATAAATGACCTGTACACAATCATATCTGATGTAACGGAATTAAGCAGAAATCAATCAAATCAAATCAAATCAAATCAAATCAAATCAAATTAAATCATATCTAATCAAATATTCGTATAGAGGTATTTTCTTCAAGCTGAATGCACTTTATCTTTCTGTCAGATACGATAATCTTACATTTTCCAAAATTATCTGCAATCATTATCATGTACTCTTCACATTGTACCCACACATAGGCCTATTACTATGCATAAAGTCACCCCACTTTTGATATCATGATCATCAATACGCGCTTTTGTTTGTGGCCAATCGGGCAACAAAATTTCGTGCGTTTGTATGTTTTTATCCAAAAAAAGAGGAGAATACTCGCGGATCAATGTTTCTTAAATGCTCGGATTTCAGCGAGCTGCCAGAATTGCCAGATTGCCACTAGCCTTCATGACCAATGTGTATTTTACGACCTAATTTGACCAAATTAGTTGTTCTTACGGCCAAGCATGTATCTAAAACCAGAAGTAAATATACCCTTTTTTAAATGTAATCAATTTAGGAATATGCGGTGTCATCTTACCGGGCAATTTTTACATGATTAACTTGATTTTGAGTAGTTTAATTTTTTTCTGTCATTTCATCTTTCAATGTCTACCGTTCTTTGTTCTTAGTCATATAGTGCATGATGTGTTTGAAGCGCTTTATCAATCGTGCCAGCTTTCACGTAATCAACCCGACTTATTTTTATTCTGATGTTTTCTTAAAGGAATCTATTGTTCGATTTCTTTTTCTTTCTTTTTTTTTGGGGGGGGGGGAGGGGGCAGAGCAAATTTTATTGCCAGGCCACACAAGATAAAAGAGAGGAAAGATGGGAACAATACGCAAATAAAAATCTTGAAGAAATTTTCTCTATTTCATAGCAAACTCCTATCCCAGTGGAATTTGATGTGTGTGTGTTTGAGGCGGGGGGGGGGGGGGGTGGGGACTAAATATCAAGAGTAGTGTTGAGCCCTGAATATAACACTGATCTATGAATAGTATTAAAACAAACATTACCTTTTGCACAGAGGTAAAGACAGTGTATCACTCCGTCACATTGAATGGATGTCGAGAAATCTTTCCATTTTCCTCTATTCCATCGCGTTTCCTGTATTTGCGCACCAGCACATCGTGACGTCCCTCCTTAGTGGCTTTGGCATCGAAAACAGTCTTGTAGTAGACACGTGTTTTTCCTTCTGGAGGAGGTATTTCCTCCTCATCCTTTAGTGTCTTCCATTTTCCTTTATCACATTGGCTCTCTAGATAAATTTTGAAGAAGGCTGACCTCCCACTGTTTTTACTTCCCCAACGCACGCTGATCTCATCTGTTTCTCCAAGTTTGATGTCTTTAACGGCTTTAAGTTTTTCAAGGATGATCAGTTCATCTGCACGGATAAGAAGAAAAAGAAAATAGAATTGCGTTTTGATAAATTATACGTCCGGGCTAATAAGAGAACAATTCCCGCGATCGCATAAATACATTAAAGGTAAAACTTACCGCTTTTAATATATATATATATATATATATATATATATATATATATATATATATATATATATATCCAGTCCGCTGATTAGCAGCATTTACAATACGAAGAGAAAATAAGCCATGAATGCTTGATGTCACACAATGAATGTGCTACAGCTGTGAATCTTTCTTTTCTTTTTATGCCTCCGCCACGAAGTGTTGCCGGAGACATGGGCGTAAATCCCGGGGGGGGGGGGGATGGGGGATATATCCCCCCTGAAATGGAGGAGGGGGGATGGCCTGTACAATCATCCCCCCTGAAATTTGAGAAAAAATGGAAAAATGGAGGAAGCAGAAATGTGATTGTATAAATTTTGGCATATTGGCATGACGTTTTTACGCCCGCCTTCAGACAGTTAACAGAGCTGAACAGTATTCTATCTTGTAGGATAATGTATACATAATTTTCTCAAGCGCTCTCTCGCGAAGAAAGTAATATCGACATAAGGCATGGTCCAGACGTTGACAACGTCAAATAGCATAGGCTTACAATGGATTGCTATGAAGCGAGCAACTCGGAACCATCTGCAAATTATGTACGAAAACAAACAAACAAAACAAAAACTATACCGCCATAATTGAACCCCCCCCCCCCATTTCCTGAATCATTCCTGAAACGATGATGACTCTGATACATCTATGGGCATACCCAGGGATGATCAGGGGCGTCGAATCTATCTCGGGGTGGGGGGGGGGGGGGGGGGGCAAAGGGGCATTTTCCCCGCCCCAACGGAAATGTTGGGGGCAGACAAATCATTTGTGCCCCAAGCAATTCCCGAGATGAGGACAAATCTCGAACTTTCTTTATGGAAAATTGGACAACTACCGCCAGAATTATGCACCGGATCGCTGAATTGTAATCATAAATATGCAAAAGCTCCGCTACTGAGTCCCTTTCGATAGACTTTGTACACTTTTGAGATTGACGTTTTATTTCCTTATATTAATCAAAGAGTGTGCAGCAGATCTTTCACTTACAAAAGCTCCCTCATAATATGCAGAGGCGTCGATGGAGGGGGAGGGGGATGGTTCCCCCATAAAAGTATTGGGGACAAACAGATCATTTTGCTCCTCCTCGTAACTCCCGAGATGTGGAAATGTTCTTACTTTTTTGATAGAAGACTGTCTAAATATTTCATCCAAATATGGCTGAATTTCAATTCTGAAAATACAAAATCTCCCTCGCGTAAGAGGGGGATAGGCCTAACCCCTTCCATACCCTCCCCGTTCAATCATTTCTACTTGATACACTTTAGATTGACAGATTTCATAATGTTTCCATCTAAAGTGTGCACCAGGTCTGTTACTTCAGTTTAAAGAAATGCAAATGTTCCTTGGGTGGGGAGGAGATATCTAGATACTTTCAATTAACGGAGGGTCCCCCCCCCTAAAAAAATAGTATACACTTCTGGGATTGAAATTTCCCCAGATTACATCATAAATGTGTTTACGAGATATTGTTGCTACCAGTAATTGCCAGCAGTTGCAGCAGTTGCGCCCGGTGCGCCCCATCCCTTAATTTCCAAGCGAAAAAAGTACAGCTACAAACGGCAGTTTTTGGACTGTAAAATGTCAAAATTTTCAAGCTCGCTCGCTTCGCTCGCTCGCATTTAATCGTCATGCCATTCTCCTGATGTTGCTGCCAGTAATTGCCAACAGTTGCGCCGGTGCGCCCCCTTATTTTTCAAAGCGAAAAAATATAGCTACAAACGGCAGTTTTGGGACTGTAAGATGTCAAAATTTCCAAGCTCGCTGACTCCGCTCGCTCGCATCAGGGAGGTGGGAAGAGAAACACCTCCCTGCTCGCATTTAATCGTTATGTCATTCTCCTGATGTTGCTGCCAGTAATTGCCAGCAGTTGCGCCCGGTGAGCCCCCCCCCCCCTATTTTTCAAAACGAAAAATATAGCTACAAACGGCAGTTTTGGGACTGTGAAATGTCAAAATTTTCAAGCTCGCTCGCTCCGCTCGCTCGCATTTAATCGTTATATCATTCTTCTGATGTTGCTGCAAGTAATTGCCAGCAGTTGCGCCCGGTACGCCCCCACCCCCTTAATTTCCTAAGCGAAAAAATATAGCTATCCCAAACTGCCGTTTTGGGACTTTACAATGCCAAAATTTCAAGCTCGCTTGCTTCGCTCGCTCGCATTTATTCGCTATGCCATTCTCCTGATGTTACTGCGGGTAATTGCCAGCAGTTGCGCCCGGTAGCCCCCCCCCCCCTTAATTTTCAAAGCGAAAAAAATATAGCTACAACGGCCGTTTTTGAACTGTACAATGTCAAAATTCATGATCGCGTTCATGATCTTCAGTGTAAGAATTAAGACAAGAAGTTTCTCTAAATGGTACCATTTTATAGGCAAAATTGTTCAATAATAATCTACATAAAATGTACTGCTACCTTAAACATGTTGGACTGTTTCAAGTGGATAAAACACGCAAAAAATGCATCAAATTGCACCATTTACAACATCAATAT
The DNA here is from genome assembly GCF_040938485.1 of Diadema antillarum. Taxonomy (NCBI): domain Eukaryota; kingdom Metazoa; phylum Echinodermata; class Echinoidea; order Diadematoida; family Diadematidae; genus Diadema; species Diadema antillarum. Next base: position 366,001 of record NW_027271011.1, on the reverse strand, counting down.
GCAAAAAGTTCTCACCCTCCCCCTCGCTCGCATCGCTCCTCGCATCTAGCTTACCGCTCCCCCTAAAAATCCTGGCTACGCCGGTGATAGGCCCCACTTGTTATATTTAGTAGGCCTTCACAGTGATGTCGCACAGGCGGAGCAAGAGCTGAATTACCACGATGTAGTCAGTCAATTATCTATGAATATCTTTTTCTTACTTGTTTTTTGATAGGTAAAAAATCCCAAATTTCACAAAAAGTGTGCACCAGATCGATGAATTTCAGGTCTGAAAATGCCAGATTTTCCTCGTGTGGGAGGGGAATACCCCCCTCCCACACCCTCCCCCGCTCGGCCGCTCCGCTCCCTCGCACAGATACTCAAACTCCAAGTCCCTCCCCTACCCCGATGCCCCTGGGATGATTGCTTTACTGACTTAAATCAAGAAAATTGAAGAATACAATTAATAGCTACAGGAAAATATCTACTACGTTATTCAAGAAATGGATATCCTTATTAGCATTTTATTGAATTTATTTGGGCATTATTCAGGGCTGCGCTACGTTTTTGAAAGGGGGGGGGGGGAGTGACATAATCGCCTGTCAGTCAAGAAGAAAGAACATCAAAAGACAAGAGAAACAACAACAAAAAAGTCTTCATACTTTTAAGGTCTGATTTTCCGCCGAAAGTCGGCTGACAAGAAAAAACAAACAAACAAACAAACAAATAAAAGAACAAAAAGTCTTCATATTTTGCTGCCACTTCCCTCCCACTTTGCATGGAAAAGAGTGGGACATTTGATCCCTGTAAAGTGTGCGTTTGTGTGTGTGTGTGTGTGTGTGGGGAGGGGGGCGGGGCAAGCTTCTCCCCCCCCCCCCCCCCGGGCTGCGTCGGTCCGGTTATGGGCTTGTAATCGTGGTGATGGTGACTGTCGCCAATCACCCCCCCCCCCCCCCACACACACACACGCTCCTCAGTACGGATTTACGCCGTGTTGGCCGGAGGCATTATGTTTACGGGTTGTCCGTCCTTACGTCCCACCGTAATGGATTTTGTGTAACTAAACCGTTTGAGGTATCCTAATGGCACTTGGTATGTATATGCATGAGTGGACAAAGTTGTGCCTATCACCTTTTCGGTGTACATGCTCAAGGTCAAAGGTCAAGGTCAAATGCTCAAAATTTTACTATATCCCCATATCATTGCTTTGCCTGAAGTTGAATAAACACATGTATTACTTCAGAAAGATTCTTTAGAGAAAGTTTCTGGATATGAGGTCAAAGGTCAAAGGTCATGTGAAAGTGCTGCATTTCACTTTTTTCTCCATATCTCGGAAATGGTTCAAGGTATCCTCATGGACTTTAGTACATGTGCATGTACTGCCTGATAATGATTCTCTTGAGAATTTTTGGGTCAGGGGGTCTAAGGTCAAGGGACAAAGTTCAAGGTCAGCTCCTTAAAAATTTCACTATTTCTCTTATATCTATACAGTGTCTTGAAACTCAGTGTATGCATTAATAACAAAATAGAAATTCTCTGGGAGAGGTCAACAGTGAAAGGTTAGAAGTCAAGTGAAAAGGCTAAATTTCACTTCTCCCTCCTGGATGTCTCAGAAGTGGCTCAAGGTATCATCATGAAACCTAGTAGCTACATATCTATGCATGTACTGCCTGACTGTGATTCCCTGGGTAATTTCAGGGTCATGTGGTCTAAGGTCAAGGGTGAAAGGCAAAGTAAAAATGCTAAAATTTTACTATTTCATGCTCAAATTACATTTTTTTCTCCATACTTTGGAAATTAGACAATGCATGTAAAAGAGTTAAAGGTCAAGTAATAATCGTCAAATCCCCTAAAACCTGCTCTCTTAAACAATATAGTTATATATCCAATTAAACCTACATCAAGGAAAGTGAACAATCACTCATTGCACATTTGTGACAACCACGTCATATTAATTTTTTGCAAATTACATGAAACTGTCATCACACATTATCATGACGTATAATAGACTTGTTGGGAGAACCGTGCATTATGGCGTAGGTATACCAGTCGCCATATCGACATTTCTAGTTTCTTATATTCTCTAGGAAAGATTTTTCTATTTTTACCACAGGAAGAACCCAACACTATACCCTGTAATAACCTTATACTTGCTTATGCAAGGATGCACGCGCCCTGAAGTGGAGCCTATTTTAAGATTTTTGCGAGAAAATAGATAAATTTCACTGCTTGATTTTGGTATTGTAGTGTTTACAAAACGTACTATGATGTTACGCATGAAAAAATGAACAGAAACAAAGCACACTCGCACTGCCACACACAAACACACGCACACACACCCACACACACACATTGGCCTACTTGCTTACAAAAGAAACACACACGATACACACAAAAACTCTTTGACAAAGTGAAATACAATATTAATCTGAAATTGTGTTATTGATGCAAAAAAAAAGGTATTTGCTCCTCCTCCGTATGCCACCCCCTCCCCTTATACGTCATCCGGTAATATGAGCCTTCTTCTCCACAGATTATTCAGTGTTTGATTTGATGTTGATATGAATACATTTCTACTTTGTATTCACAAAACGAGAAAACAAAATTGAGTTACAATGATTCTTACTATGCGATAAGATTTTGTCTTTTTTGACGTACATGAATAAACGAAATGTATTATCTAATGATATAAACATTCGCACCAAATGGTAGATAAGTTGTAGTCATTAGAACCTACATGTAAGTCAGACTATTTCTGTATTATGTATTTGTTTTTCTATTGTTTGCATTGGGTTGTAACTAGGATTTGTAATAAAGATTGATTAATGGAATGCGATAGAGATTTAGATATCCTGAAAGAGAAAGGTTTTTTTCTATATTTTTTTCTTTTGATTATAGGTGCATGATTATCTACGTGTTCCATTAATGTAACAGTAAAATTATCATAATAAACGTCAACTTTATCTGAATTGAACACATTAGCCCATTCCCCAGTGCACAAAAGAATTTCTAACCTATCAAAGTGGGGTGTAAAATACAAACGTCTTTTGCGTTGAACACTATTAATAGCCTTGTTTTCAACATAAGCCAAAAAGGACATGGCGAATGAGCAAAAAGGATGAATGATAGCGGAAACAACCATTCTTGATTAAGATAAAGAATAAACATTAGTAAATATACAATAGATTAGTGTAACGAATATCATCCGCATACGTCAGGGGTCCTTGTAGCCAAATTTTCTATAGGAACTTTGATTATTACCGCAGATCTATTAAAGTATTGTGAGAACATTTAAACATTGAAAAAAAATCAGATGAATCGTAGAAAGATTTTAAAAATGATCACATGAAAAACTGTGTATATTACAATCTCGATGCTACCTTTTTTTTCAACAAGTGATATGATACTTAAATATAATGTTTAAACGTTTCTGCCCGTACATACCATTTTCAGCCTTTCAGCCAATGGTCTCCTTTTGTTTAGCTGTAGGAAAGTAATCCTCACACCACACATCAGGCTCAATGATTTCCATTTTGTGTTTGTGTGTGTGTGTGTGATTTCGAAGTAAGCCAGCAACGGTAATGGTGATCAAGCTTGTATGTACCCGACATTTGTACGAGGGGAGCCACAAATAGTTCCGGCGTTATTGTTATGCATATTGCATGTGAGTGACAACAAAGAGCTGTGGCGCCTGCTATAACTTAGACTGTATTGGTTTTGATTTTGAGATGATTTTAAATGACACGAAGGAAAGTTTAATGCTGCATCTTACAGAAAAGAAATACTTATCAACGGAAGATGTTGCGAATGTACGAAGAAGCTACCCACTGCAATCTTAAAGAAATACATTAATTTCGCCCCTAGATTTATAAACTAGACATACATGATAATGTTGATAAAGTGTTAAATTACGATATTCTACCCAAAAATTATGGTTATTTCTACTTTTTTGGAGTAATTGCACATCTCTGCCCTTGAAGACATTTTTTTTTCCCTCACAGGCTCTTTCCGATCAAAGCAGCATGCAGTTTTCTTTTATATGATTAAATTCCAATAAGATTTCTTTTCACTGCATATATTATGGTGTCTGCAAAGGAGGTTTTAATCGTAAGTTACGTCATGTTTCACGTTCAAAGAAGTGTTGTCACTGTTTATACGTATATATATATATATATATATATATATATATACATACATATTTATTAGAGATATGAGAAAGGAAGCAGAAAAAGGTATATATATATATACAAAATATATTATAATATGATAATATATATTAATATATATATATATATATATATATATATATATTTATATATATATATATATATATATATAATTTGGGTATATATCGTCGGGAATAAGTGTTAGATGCTGTATTAAGACAGAGCAAATTAGGTGTTCCTGTGCTTTGGCGTCTTGTCCGCTACCGACGGTTTTTGGCTGTGGCGATCTTCAGGCAGACTGCCTTTCAAAGTGATGTGCTTCTGTGTTTATGTGGCGCGGTGGGTCTGCTTGACGCATGGATGGTTTGCCTCTCCGGGTGTCTAGTTCGGACCTTTTGTTGAGCGCGTTTTGTTTCGAATCATAATGGCCTTCTCATGGAGGCAGAGATACAAATAAATCGGAAAAGGTGTATGTCCATGCCGATAAAACCAGCTGTGTATTTCATTAACACCAAGAACAACGAGAAAATCCTGATTGAAAACATAATTAAAACACAAGGTTGCACAGAAAAAAGTAATTGCAGACACTGAGAATGAATCCTACTTTTCAAATTCATGAATTTCTTCCGTTGAGAGGTTTTATTGCAAATTGACAAATTGCCCTACACCGACGTAAATAAGCACTGAAGTGGGGATGACGCCTGTCCGGAGGATCAGGAGGTCGTCGGATCGAATCCTGCTCTAGTACTTACGCCCATATTTTTTTTATCATGGCTACTACTAAAACACTGATAAATTCAGTGCTTATTTACGTCGATGTATAGGGCCATCTGTCAATCAGTTGCAAGAATCCGAGTTAATTGTACATCAGTGATAGGATGAACAATAGGATCGAAAAAACCAAAAGAGGTAAGAATTTTCGGACTATGTGGTTAATCACATACTTACCAATATGTGACATGTAGTTACATAATCGCCACAGTGTGCCACATATTGCAATCTATGGGAATAGTGCCTCCACAGAGATGTCACAGTGTGAAACGATGGACTATGTGATTTATGTACTATAGTCACATAGTAGCATACAGTTATCACAGCTACCGCATAATAGTCACAATATGCTACATATTTCAGTCTGTGGGGAAGATGTGTTCACTTAAAGTGCACATTGCGTATTTAGAACTATGTGACTTACCACACACTAATCTCATGGAAATCACAGTTCGATATGGGACCCTCAGAAAATACATAGAACAGCGAATGATGAATTAACGAAGCTACAAACCGATATAAAACAAAATCAAAAGAACCAATGTCAACTGACATGAAATCAATTTGGGAAGGAATAAAAGGGAAAAAAAGAATGAAAATAAAAATAAAACTATCATACAGCACGTGCCAGATCATGGACGCAAACAAAATGGATTCCATGGTATAACTAGAGTAATGACGAAATACAACCTAGATATTGCAGTATGTGGGAATATTGCGTCCGCCGAATTTTCACAGTGTGAATTCTAGATCACGTGGTTTCTAACCCAAAGTCACACGGTGACAGTGACAGTGACTCATCACCATAGTTTACCACAAAATAACCATAGAACGTGTCACATGTTGCAGCATGCTGTAATGTATATAGTGTCGCAAATTTGTCACAGTAGACCGACCAACAAATGAATGAGGAGGGTCATCATTAAAAAAAAAGAAATATTACAAATATATTATCATAATATTGCCGGGGAAAAACATTCATTCACAATCATTATTTTATCATTTCAGACGTTTGGTCCCAAAATACGTTAGACCTATCCAGGCAATCTGAACAGTCACACAATAGGCAAATTGCATGCTATTCCAAATTATGGAAGATGAATTTTTGAGTGATCCTGAGAGTCATGTTTTGGCTCAGCATGTATTCTGAATATAAATGGTGATATTCATTCTCGCCTTTGTTTTGCAACATCATTAAAAAAATAATGATAGGCCTATTGATGTGGTACGTTAATTTACTGTAACCCGTCTGGTTCTGATTCACAAATTTTCCAGTGACACGACGTGGCATGACGTGCATGACATGGCACAGAAGAAAAGTATTTGGGGCCCATATGGGTTAAATATAGGCCTAAATTCTGAGGCTCATTCACTGTCCCACGTAAAACCCACATGCATAGAAAACACGTGTTGCAATGTTACATCTCCTAAAGGATAGGTCCGAATACCGTGACCACTTGCCATCAGCATCTCTAACAAAAATGTCATGTCGTATTCCTTGTGGTACTTGTCGGTATTACACAATGTACCACACAAAGTATGATACCACAGGCTTGTGTAGTACACAGCTGGGGCATCTGTGTGGTAATAAATGCAATGTACCATGTTGTATCAGATAATACTACACAAAGTACCATAAGAATATAGGATACCACAGGACTTAATGGGTAATGTACCAGAGTCTCATGTGATAATCAAGTAGTAATGTATTATTCCGATTTTGATACCCTGTGGTATTCCCTGTGGTACATGTTGTTACCACAAGAAAATGCCAGACGATATTCTTGTGGGGTAGGAGTACCACATAGGAGTATACCATGCAGCAAAATCACAAAGTAGTACCAACTGAAATTAAAAAAGCAACAAAAACAAAACACATAATTATTCCAGAATTTAATTGATAGACGAGTTATGCTGTAACTTATAACAATTGAAAGCGATATCTAACCTGTCCTATACTTCTAAAGTATTGGCTACCAAGTGGGAGTGCTGAATTACAGAATGTATCTACTTTATGTGGTATTTCTGTGCTACTCCTGTGATACTCCTGTGGCATAAAATTTTACATAGCTCATGACTATACACAAAAAAGCAGTCTAAATCTTAGAAATACATAAAAGACTTCTAAATTCAGACTATTCATGATGGGATTTACTTAGAACTTAATCAGAAATTGTCTAACTCGGTGAAGGAATCCCTCTGAAGGAATTTGATATGGCAGAGGGTCCCATAGAATGTCATTATCTTGGCAGCAGCCGACTCTCAACTACCCAGCAGAAAGGCAGTAACTGACCCTCAGCATGCACGCAATTTGCTCGTATAGCTCGCTCCACGCCCGCAAAACTGATCACGCAGCTACACGGATATCGGCAGTTTCGACACCGTTCGTTGTCAGCAAAACACCCGTATTATGCTCATAGAATGTCTGCAGATGACACTATCTTCCGGCACATAAGCATAGATCCACGGGCAACTAACGTACTTCAAGCGGGTCAACTGCCTGTGACACTCCTACTGGTGTTCTGCGTGGACCTCTGCGGGCAATCCCCGCGACTCACCTGAAAAAAAAGTTTTGGTAAAGCTCAAAACTTGGCTTCGGGTAAATCGGACTTGCGTGCACACCTTCGGGCAACTATGGGCGAGATACGTGCTAGGTAGGCCCACCGTCAGGTGCGGGCCAACTGCTGGTAGGTCCGGGTAGCAAAAATTTTACCCGCAAGTCCAGCCGCAAGGCTTCCCCAGACACGGTGTGACAAGGCCTTGAGCATGCTCAAAACTCGTCCCGGGAGAGTCGGTTTGCCCGCAGAGGCACACGCAGAACACCAGTAGGAGACCCTTAGCGGCAGCATCTCGCAGGTAACTCCCACGCAGGTACTTCGCAACTGTAGCGCATGTACGGTTTCGAAGCTCTCACGCAGGTTCCACGGAATACACGCAAGTAGCAGGTAAATAGCACGCATTTAGCAGTTAAATTTAGCAAGTATATGGAACTAGCCAACATCCTTGTCCTCCCGCAGAAAATTCTCCTGCGTGCTGGAAAATCCCTACTCGCAACAAGCCCGCGTAGCTTACCCGGAAAGGCGTGACAGGGCCTTCAGACATGACAACGTGGAAAAATGTTACTGTACATGTTTCTATACGGACTTGCGGGAGGTACATTTAAAGATAGATACACTAACCATGTTAAATCGATCAAGCATGACAAATACAAAAAATGAGACCTACCTCTCAAAGTACATCTGGAGCCTGAAAGACAAACATGCAAAGTTCACGCTAACGTGGGATATCCGAAAAAAAAGAAGTCAAACTTAACTCTAAGAAAGAGTGGCCTGTGCAATCTCTGCCTCGATGAGAAAGTCATTAAATACGCACTCAACAAAAGGTCCGAACTTATATCAAAATGTAGACAACGGGACAGGCAATCCATCCATGCGTCATGCCGATCCACCGCGCCACATTATTGTGAAAGGACCCATGATGATCGATGATGACATATGCGCGAAAGTATGGAAAATCAAAATGGTGTTATTTCAACACCTGTTTCCCAATCTCTTCTTTTAAGATGAAATGACACCGACTTTCACGTTCATTTGATTACCATATTTTATTGACAATATTTAGAATCCGTCTGCATTTGGCAATTATGGAGTTTGACATTATTAGTATCCTTTTTCTGGTTTGTTTCATTTGTTTCTCCTTTGTCTAAAAGTCTCTCATTACCCACTTGTATAGCTTTTAGATGATAAAACTGTAATAAATCAGTTCTTAGTCGTCTATCCTGTCGTATCATATCAAGATCATTGCTTCTTTTCAACCAACACAATTAGCGGCAGTGCTCACCAGCTGGAGTTAAAGTGAATATATACCGTAATTGGTAGACCTATATTCATCAACTTCATGAAGTATACTACAAAGTTGCATATCCAGAACAACTGACATCAGATGCATTCACGTTTGATCAAATATTGCTCTCTCATCTCAGTAGTTATCGGCGCATGCTTAGTAACCACAGAAATGCTTGAATTCTCCTTAACATAATGTCCTACTATAGTTAATACTATGATTGACATGGAGGTGCTATGCTTTGACATGTTGAGTATAAAAGACAAAATTAAGAAACTTCCAAAATGACCCAAGTTCAGTTTGTCACTCACCCCCCCCCCCTTGTTGACGAGTGAGTTATTCAATGTCTCTTTGGTTGTTATGTAGCCTAACGTCAACATTAACACGGGGATACAAACAACAAGCAAGCAAGCAAGCAAGCAAGCAACAAACAAACATGTATAGGCAGTTGAAAACAGGACTCAAACCATCTAATCTCACAGACGGGCTAGAACCTTCACCCCAGTAAACACGACAACGTCAGTTGCTTCATTTGACGGATTTTCAGTTCCGTTTTAGTTTCATCTTTATTGTCACCCGGATCTCTGCTTTCATCAATGCTGTTTGATTTCACTTCAATGGCATAATTGTCGTGGCTCAGGATCGAGTGGACGACCCAGGTGCCAAGTGCCCCGTTGAAATTTACGTCCATGACTGACCAGTGAGAGCAAAAGACATAACTCCACCCAAATGAACATGTATTTTTATTCTTCATTGACACTTTATGACCAGTGGTGTTCTTTCCGCAACTTTTTCATTTGGAACTCATCCCATAATGTCAAAATACTGTACTTTCCTTGATGGCATAATTACAACTAGGTAAACAAAATTTGAAAAATCTTCCTGACATTACGTACAAAGTATGCATTGATCATTATACTAAGAGAAGATGAAAATTATCGTTCAAACTAAGATTTCAAAACTTTTTGGGGTGAATATAGAATACATGTGTAAAACAGTCGGTATGTTGTGATGGGGTCAAGAAATGGCTCTATGTATATGTGTGGAGTAGCCTCGTTCATAATTAGCGACATTTTACATTACAGTACTATCATTAGCATGAAATCTCAGGTAAAAGTATGTACGGTATAGAGGATACATTAATTTCAAAGGTAAAGAAGAAATGAGACAAGAAAAAAAAAGAATGAAAAACAATATCTGTGTTGATGACAGATTTTTTTCACGAGAAAATTAATTATTGTCTTTCAATTTTTTATAAAATAATTATGTGATATATACATTGTCAATATATCCTATAATAGTAAACTACCCATCAAAGGACATTATGATACATACACTGCATACTGAATGAATGAAGTTCATGCCCAATGAATTTGATAAATTCTGCAATTTGAAGTATTATGTGAATGGAAAGCGGCATTAAAACTAGCACAGAAGTATTTGCAAAACTCTGCATAACAAATAGACAACAACAAAAAAGTACTACTGGTATTTAGGCATGGATTATGTATTAGTTTCTCCCCTTTATTGAAGTTATTTTTAACAATCCGAGAAGCAATTATTATTGATGGTATCTTACCAAATTTAAGTGAATATCACCAAAAAACAACAACACCAACAAAATGCCCACACATTCAAATTTATCTTGACCGCATTAGGCAGCATCACAATAGATATAAATAGATATGTAAAGGTTTTTTTAGAATATAAATCTTTTGAGAATACAATGTAGTTGGATTCCTTTTTTTTCAGAATCTATTTTTATTGACTATGAATGATGACATCGTTAGGGACAAGGCAGCTCTTAAGTTTTCCACTCAGTCCGTAAGTTATCCAAAAAATAGCTTTCTGTGGAGGCATCTCCAGAAACGCAATCTAAGATAAGAGGAGACCCAAAGGTTATTGTCAATATTATTATTATTTTTGCTTAAGACCGAATAGAACAAACTGAGGGTTTCGATGCTAAGTGATAAGTCGGTCAGTTGATGTGAGTTCTTCTTGAAGTCGTCACTGTTGATAGCATCATCACCTGTGGAAAGTTATGAAAAGAGCATACTTTCTCATTGTTTTCATAAACTTTTGAAGAAATATTTGAAGAGTTTTATCGCAAAACGAGTTAACTCCGTTCTTTTTAAGTTGAGATATTTGTGATTAAAGCTGCTAAAAAATTAGAATAATAAGAAAGTATGGGGTTTTCAATCTTAAGTTCTAGAATATTCCTTGTTATGTTACAAGTGAGGTATCACCAGAAAAAAAAAGTCTTTTTTTTTTGCTCTGTCTGACATACTTCAAAATGTTTAAAAATGGCGCTTCGCCCATTTCGTGATGAAACTCTGCATTTCTAGGATTTTTGTCGCATGGCCTTTACTCAGATTATCATTTTGATGACTTTAAAGAGGGACTATACATAGTCCAGCGTTAGATCAGGCTAAGAATGAATATGAGAGACAATTTTCCTATGTCACATATAATGACAATTCTTGCCCAGATTAGTCAAATTAACAAATGTACCAATGGACACCATAATCACCATAAAAAAACTGTATATAAAAAAAAGAAAAAAAAGAAAGAAAGAACGGGGTCATCTCACGAGACCGTTAACAGGAAAAACCGAAGTTTTATCCCAGAACATCTTCTGCGGCCAATTTTAGATATCTCGAATTGTGAGCAATAGAAATAATTAAAAATGGTGTCAATACCCATGTTTGTGACAACACAGATTTATTTGTTATCATTATTTTATTCTACCCACTTAGGCTGGCAGAAATTTTGAATTTCAATAAGTTTTGTCCTGGTGAGAGTTTCTTCACTTTGTCTCCCTCTACAAATTAGATTTGTTAAGATCGCATCTGCTGATCTGTAAATTAACAAACACGTCGGAAAAAAAGAACTAGTGGGACTCGAACCTGTCATTTACTGCTTTCCGGGCAGCGACACTACCACCAAGCTGTCCCTGGTTGCCGGCAGTGACATGATGAACATGGAAAAAATACCCAAGCTCCGAAATTTCGACATTGTTATGTTAAGTAATCCAAGGTGGACAGGGCATATCAAATGAAAGAAAGATATTATTCTGAGGGGTAAAGGTTCAGGTGCAAGTTTCTCCACAAATGCTGACCTGCTTTCTAAAATGGTTCTTATTTGGACAACCAACAATAGATGTGAAGGGCAAATGAGATAAAGCTGCAAAAGACAATAAGTCAAGATGAATTCCAGTCCAGTTAGTTTGAAATGAAAGAGTAACATCTTACAAGCACAACATTGAAAACGTGATTAAAATTGGATAAAAATCAGGGAAGCTATGAAATTGTAAAGTTTTGCTATTTTCTGCAGGACAGTTCTTGCACAGTTGATATATCCAAAACGAGTAAGCTCATTACAGAATGTCATCACCTCACAATTTTCCACTGATTGTGTACAAAAATAACGAAAATTCAATGTTTTTTTTTGTCATTAAAGGGTTTAACATAATGCTATTCTGATTGAGTAACTTTATGATAATGATCACTTAAGCATACCAGGATTTGAGACCTTAGCGTAACTGTGCTTGAATGAAAGACTGGAAATTTCAAAATCTTATTTACAAATTATATGGCAAGTGGTGAGGGTATGATATAATCACTTCAGTACTTGCACATTGACATTGACTGTTCAGGAATTGTGTCCTGAAAAAAAACTGCTGAAACTTGAAAATTTCATAAGCTCCTTATCATTCATTCGATATTTATCACATTTTCATTGTTGCGCTAAAATATTTGCACTCCTTCTTTTCAGACTAACTTTCAGCGGCACTAGAATTCCTCGTTCACAGCTTCCTGCCTGACATACTGAGTAGCTGTTTGGCGGGCATACTGAAATTCAAGTTGGCTTCCAAAGCTGATGACGTAGAACGAAAGCAATGATTTAAATGAAATCTGATCTGGCATCACAAACAAAGGTAAAGACACCATCATTAATGTCTTTCATCGCTGGCAAGTTGAGATACAGGACATAACCTCTTCTAAATTGGTACCACATTGACATTCAAGATGACTGCCAATCTGATGAGATTTAAATCAAATTTGTGGTGTCGCAAACATAGGTAATGTCACCACTGCAAATGATTTTTATGACTCACAAGTCGAGATTTTAGACAAAACATGTTTACGAAGACGGTCATTTTGAAATTCAAAATGGCGGCTAAAGATGTTCTTGGAAAAAACGGTATACTATCAAAGAGTTCGGAATAAGCACACCCCTCCTCAACCATCCCCCCCCCCCCATTGACAAAGATAGGCAATGATATTTAATTTTTCACGAAGATCTAGCTGGAAAGCAAGATTTTTACATAAACGTCAGTCATATCTTTGCTATCTTAACAACCGTAGTTTCCAATATGTCCTTTCTCTCAAGAAAGTGTGGCGAGTGTTAATGAAGTGGAGAACTAAATTACATTACTTTCAAAAGTTTGTTATTCGATTGAGAAAAAGACTTAACTGATTCGTACATTGCTCTATATTTTGTCTCGCATATTATCTTTCAGATCATCCCCAACTAACATGACGTTCATCCGTGTTATATAAAAGAAGCTCCCACAGTGTTTAAAACTGCTCTCAAGACATTTCTGTTCAAAAAGTATTATGAATGAGTTTGGTTCTGCATTTATGTTACACACATTGTACACTACATTTCTTCTTTCTACTTTCATCCCTCTCCTTTAAAGCGCATACTTCCAGACACCACGGTAGTGATATGCGCTATAGGAGCACTGTGTTATATATATATCATATCCTTATTTTCACTGTTTTGCTGAACACGAGAACGATTTGTGATGGACGCGAAAGACGCATCATTCGCAAATAATTCACGTGCTCCGTGGAAAGTCTAACATTCGTGTTTCAGTGTGCAAACGGTCGTCAATCCTACGCGGGGTTCGGAAGCATCGTAAACTGTTTGTGGGTGTCGTTTTAGATCGGCGGTGATTTAATTTTTTTTTAAATTTGTTTTCCGCACTCTGGGTCGTTATTTGCTCTTGATTATTGTTCTCGAAAATGTCTTGAAAGCCTCGTCATATAAATACAACCTTCGCAAGACGTGCAAAATGCTCGCAAAAACTTCATGAAACCCTAAACAGATCCCGACAGTTTGGAAAATGTCTTGCGTATATTTCGCGAAATGCTTCAAATTCTATTTGAGATAAGGTATCAGATTTTTTAAGGTTAATATATATCCGCAAACTGTTAGCGTACCTTTTGAAACATTCACAAGAACGTTTAGCGTATGTTTGGAGGCAAATCCGCATCCCGTGACGTCTGACCTCTACAATGTCGTGACCGAGGTGTCTGACTTCATTCATATTAACCTTATTTCATTTCATTTCATTTCTTTTCATTTCATATCATATCATATCATATCATATCATATCATATCATATCATATCATATCATATCATATCATATCATTTCATTTCATTTCGTTTCGTTTCGTTTCATTTTATTTATTTGCATTTCATTTCACATATTAGGTTTTCTACAAATTAAAATTGTAACACACATCTACACTTAAAACAATCAACAAAAATTCTAAAAATCCGTATAGAGAAAGAAATCTTTGATCAAAGTAAAAGAATACACTTAAATGACTCTAGAGTACGCCAAAATTGTATTTAAAAACACAGATGATAATTATGTTGGGGAACCTACAGCAAAGCATACGCGTCTCCAGAAAGTATGAAAATCGTTTACTTCACCGATATTCTGTATAAAGATGGTAGATAAACTAAAAAAAAAAAACTATAAAATAACAAAACAGCGCATGAACCTTTACCACTTGTATTTCCTTCATAAAGTCTTTGACAGATATCACGAAACGTGGCAGGAAGCACCATTATAGTGATAGGATCTCAATTTGCTTAAATTAGTCCTCCCCTCCCCACCCCTCCCCGGGAGCAGGAGAGGGAAAGAAATCAATACTTAGGATTGTGACAAAAAAGAAAATCTTTTATGGAACCGGAAGTGATAGAGCTAATACAGCGCTACATTAATTAGCACATTAATTAATGTATTTATTTAATAAGTTTGCTATGGCGAATTCAGGGATGCCCATTAAAGGCGGGGGGGGGGGAGGAGGAGGCGGAATTTTTGTATTTTCAGCTTGTTCTTGAAAACAGAGTGAATTATTTTCAGTGGTCGTATACGGCAGGTGGCCGCTGTAGACAGGTGGTGGCTCCAAGACAGGTTTTACCATTCTGTCAAACCTGTCTACAGCGGCTACCCCAAGGGAGACGAAAAAGTGGCCGCTATAAACAGGAAGCCGCTATACAGATTCTTTAACATGCCATCTCTCTCGGAGGGAACTGATTTAGTGGTTGTTTACTGCAGGTGGCCGCTATAGACAGTTGGTCGCTAAGACAGGTTAAATGTAGCCCTACAGTAAAGCCTGTATATAGGGACCACCCCAGGAGACAAAAAAAGTGGCTGTTATAGACAGATGGCCGCTCTAGATAGGTTCTTTAACATGCTTTTTCTCTCGGAGGGAATTGTGATTTAGTGGTCATATACAGCAGGTCGCTGCTTCAGACAGGTTGTCGCGAGGACATGTTTTGCTGTACATTCAAAGCGATCTATAGCGGCCACCCAAAGGAAATGAATAAAGTGGCCGTTATAGAGAGGTGGTCGCTATAGACAGGAGGTCGCTAAAACCGGTTTAACTGCAAATAAAAATGGTTATTGTCCATGCGTTGTTTTGATAAAGAGTTTATCTTCCATCTACATCACATACACAATATCGGTGAAGTGAATGGTTTGCACATTTCCCGGCGTCACGTTTGCACATTTCCCGTTGATGCAGTTTAGAGATTTTCACATTTTCTGTCAAGGTCCTTTGCACATTTCCCAGCATTTGCACATTTCCCGGCGAGACGTCTGCACATTTTCCGGCTCCACAGAGCCGCGACATTCGCAAAATCATCGTGAAACCTCAACAGATGTCGACAGTTTGGCGAATGTCTCTCGTCTGTTTCGCGAACCGCGAGGTTTTTCGGATCATTTGACGCCATATCTGCAAACTGTATGTGACTTGCCGTAGTCAAGCAATGGTAGACACGACATTTGCACATTCGTCATGTGGACTATGCATCAAACATCTCAAGAATAGTTTACAGTCCTATTGTCAGAGCACATTCGGAGAAGAAACATTTGCGAATGATGGACTTTGCCGTGCCCAGTGAAATCAACTCTTTACATTCTTTAAAAATGCATGGTTTAAAAATAATACAAGACCGGAGTAAAAATGTACTTGACAGTAAAATGTTATCAGAAAGAATTGTTTTCACAATAGTGTATAATACATGGTAATAGAAATCATTACAGCAACTAGTGGAATGCGCGCTTTGATACATCACTTTTGCTAAATCTGTGAGCAGAATTATAGTATTATTTTCGTCGGGAATAAAATAAAATAAACTGAAATGAAATGAAATGAAAAGAATTATAGCTGTTGATAAGAGTAGAGAGATTCGAAATCTTTGTGAACATGAACGGCTGTCAAAGGATGTTTCTTGTTGTATACATGGAAAGAACAGAGGTTCAATGAAATTTACCATTCGTTAAAAGAAACTTTTCGGCGAGAGGACGCTTTGGAATTGCTACCCTCATACCAGGCGATCAAGTACCAGGACCCGTTATCCTGTTCTGCGTCTGCATCAGGGACTGTGAAAGTTACTGTACGTCGCACTTCCTCGTCTGTTTGCCTGGCCTTGTGTAGCTCTATCGGACCGTACATGCGTCTTTGCCCTCTGTTGAGTTTCACGAGAATTGTTACAGCTCCGAGTCCCCCGACACGAAATTTCAGCTCGATGTCGTCCCCATCTGAGATTTTTACGGCCTCTTGCTTTTGCTTAGAGATGAAATAGGGCCTGACTGTGGAATAACCATGAGTTTAAAAGTATTTCATTTTAATGTTGGAGGCAGGAAAAATTATTTGCTTAAACCATCTTTATAAGTAATGTTTCAACAAAATTGGAAAATATTCAGTTTTTTAATGTTATTTTCCATCTCTAAATATACACGTTGAAATACTATGCACTATATGACCCACTTCACAAGTTTCCATTCATTGATCGAAAAAAAAAATGACGAAAATTCAATTTTCTGGTATTACAATGCCAAACGCAATGTTGTTCCTGGTTGAATAACTTCAAAATAATGATCAATCAGATATGCAAGGAATAAAAATTGAGGTATAACTGCGTTTGGATGAAAAACAAGAACATTTCAAGGTCTTATTACAAACTACACGTCAAATTGTGAGGGGATGGCATCACCAGTTCACTATTTGCTCTGATATTCATATTGACTGCTCAATAACCTTTTCGGGAAATATTAGCGAAACTTCAGAATTTTACAACTTCCTTATTTTTCATCCGGTGTTTATCACATCTTAATTTTTGTGCTAAGAAAAATACCTCCTTCTTTTCAGACTTATTTTCAACTGTATTGGCATTCCCCTTTACTGCCATCTTAAGATACCTTTAAAAACACTTGCATGTGTGTGTATGTGTGTGTGTGTGTGTGTGTGCCAGTACAAGGGCTGCAAGGCGATGACATCATCACCATGTATAACATACAGGTATACTTGCCCCAGTACCAAATATCAGTCAAAACAATCCAGGACATCTCTTTTAATGTCTTTATCACTTATGAAGATACAAAAATAAAATCAATTCATCTGGACTTACTGTTTTAATCTCGAGAACGGTATCACGTCCTAGACGTTTTATCAGCTCGTCTGATTTGGTGGCGGGAAACCGTTCTCGGAATTAAAACAGTATAGGTCCCAGATGAATTGATTCAATTTCATAGCTTTATTGAGAATTACCTGAATGAACCTGAACTTACATCAATTGATTATCACTTCTTATCTCGATTTCTAATCAAACGTTTACCATTCTGTTTGTTTCATTCAACTCCATAAAGTTATAAATAAATGCGTTTATTAATCAAATCAGGCAACTGTTTTTTTTTATCTTTTGTACATTGAGTATTGTTACTCTTATAATGATGGCGCATAAGAATAATAAACGTAATAAGGATAGTAACAACGATATCAATAATGATAATAACATGCAATAATAGGTATTTTAGAGACGCTGTGCACAATATATATCACGGTGTCTTTAAATACAAGAAGATGGGTTACTAGACAATATTTACATTAATATAAGCATTTTTCAGAGTTCGCAAACAAAATCAACAAATAGACATATACATACATATCGGCAAAATACTAAATTATGTTTAGATGGGAAAAGGAGAACTGAGAGGTCCACTAAAAGCAATGCTCGTATATTGTGAACCACTCAAGTGTTTCTTGTAAAACACGTACTGTAATTACAAATACGTAGCACAATGATAATTAAGACAGAATGAACTCAACCATAATTAATGGACTCAACCATTGTTGGTAGAAGCTGACTGTTAGGAAGGGCCTGTAAATGGAATAGGCTACATACACACATATACGTAAACGATAACTCTTTCCAATTCAAGCCGTGAAGGGGGGAGGGGGTTAACTATTCCACCACTACGAATAACGGCTCTCTTACTATATCACTACGTAAGAATCGTAAATTTTATTCTATTTTGTTCAATAATCCAGAGAAAAGACCAAAAACCACTTGTAGCACACCGAGACCTTTTTTTACAGTTATTTAAGATATTTTTTAAACAAAAAGACACAAAAGATACAGCGGAATTCATCTCCAATTTACCCGGTTGAACAAAGATAGTATACAACATTTCTGCATAATCGCTGGATCTACCTCCATTTACTAGTTACAGTGTATCTATAAAAAATGTATAATAAAATCTACTATTAAGTGCTATCAAATATTCCTCGCATTCTAATGCATATTCAAATATTTTGAAATATTAACACATTCTATTAATAACTATTCATTTCCACTCCATTCTTTTTAAATATATCATTCACACTCAATTCGATCGCACTTAGTATCTAATTGTTTTTGGATCCTTCACTTTGACACAGCCCCACATTTTACATGCCTGACTCACTAAAGAGGAAATCCACCCCAAATATAAATTAACTCTAGAAGAAAGAGAAAAAATCCCTACTGAGAGTTCCAAATATGGCAAAAATCGGATAAGAAATAAGAAATATGTGACATTTTGAAATTCATATTTTTTTTCGGAAGACCAATCCTTATGAATACCTAAATTAATGAGTTGATGATGACATGCCCTCACAAACTTCATCTATGTTATAAATGAAATTCGGAAAATGTTTATATTTAGCTATTACCTAGGCAAAAGCATTTTCCTTTACCAAATTTATCAGAGTTAACATTATTTTGTTCTTTTTCACTTTAGGTGGTTTTAAGACACGTTATATACTTGCACAGCTGAAATATGAGATTTTTTTTTGGTCATTTCTGTATATGAAATGAATAAGAAATTGTGAGGGCATGACATCATCAAATTGCTAATTTGAATATTCATAACGACTAGTCAAGAAGTGTTTCTGAAAAATTTTGAAATTTTAGAATGTCATACCTTCTTGAAATTTCTTATACGATTTTCATCATTTTTGAGCTGTTCTGCAGGGAGTTTTTGCTTCTCTCGTTCTTATGGAATTGATGAAATGCTGGAGTGGATTTTAAAGAGATTATAATCCTCTCTGAATGTCATGATTGATTTTAAAGTACATAGGCTAATTGTCATGGTTTCTTTTAATTGTTCTAGGCTAAAGTCCAATCCTTTTTAAACTAAACTGCCATATGTCGAGAGTACTTCGACATGTTTCTCGTTACACCATGCAAATTTTAGTACGATTATTGACATGCAGAAAGCTTCTCACAAAATTGCTACACTTTGTAGTGAACTCTTCCAACCGAGTCAAATCTTCACAACCTCATACCTCACAACCATAAAGCAAGATTGGCGTGACCAAGTAATTCACATTTGATGTCTATGGGTATTTACATGCTCTGAGCCTTAAGCATTATACTATAATTATTACGCTTTTTTTGCCTGGGTTACTGTAGTCGAGATTGCTCTTTTATATTTCCCATTCATATTCGATTTAACTTCAAGGTATAGAAATAAACAACGGCTATTGGTGTGCTATCACCACGCCAAAAAGAGATGCTGAATACTTATGGACCTTCCCTCTAACCTTGAAGTTATTAAGATAAACTGCAAATGATATATGGTGGAGGGTTGACGCACTCCAGCATCGCAATCAAATGCCTCAACAACAACAATTACAAAATATGAATAAAGAATGCACAATGAATTGTCTTTCTTTTGTGGGATGTAATCATCAATAAGTTGTCTCAATACAAAAGCATTGTCAGTCGTTGAATACTCGGGGCGAAACCAGTTTGTTTCTTCCCACGAATTTCATTACTTTCCGAATACTCTGACTTTTTTTTGTCTAGAATTGAAGTGAGTAGCTTTCGTAAGCAGTTTAAAAATGTAACACCTCTGTAATTATGAGGGTTTGTATCTTTTTCCTTATTCTTACAAATTGGGATGATTAAACGGATGCACAAGTCTGCAAAACGATTGTGCTATCTTATATTATTTTTTTAAAGGGTTCGTGGGTGCTTTTCAGAAAGTCATTCGTAACCAAAGCTTTTTCACTTATTTTATTGGTTTTCAATTTTCTTATCACAATATTCACTTCCCTAACTGTAATATCATGATGAAAAGAATATGTCTAAACATGGAATCAAGCAATCGCTTTCGATTATTTTTATGTCTAAGTACTTAGATGACACATTCGTGTCACATTCAAAACCCCTTGACTGGTGTATATTCTTTAAGTGCTCAATGAATTCATTGATTTATATATTCATGGAATGTAATGCTTTCCTGCTGTGTTCATTTCAGATTCTCCAATATTCTTTCGGATCTTTATTTTTCAAATAACCCTTTAGAAACTGAAGATAACGTCCATTAATGGCCTACTGTTCCCTGGAAGGTACAACAATATCTTTCTAATTTCGACAACTTTCTAAATTATGTAAAATAGATCACTGCAAGATTATTTTTGTTCATTATAAGATATGTGTTTTTGATTGCCTATTAAGATTTTATAAAGGGACTTGTGCATCACATAAATAATTCTGAAATACTTTTGCTAACTGTTTACCTCTTTCAAATGTCGTAATTATGTATATTCTATAAAGACTATATGAACACAATTAAAACGGTAAAGCATACAACTGAAAAACAACTGACTTGCTGTTTAGGGTGGTTTAGGGAGTAAACTGATGGGCGGTTTCGGGCGGTTCAGTTACTAATTAAACTTGAGAGCAAATTGCCACAGTATAATTTCCTTTTACTTCGCAACAACCTTCTATAAGATTTACTGCTTAAATTCAGTTTTAAATACTGAGTCATTATTATGAAACCGTTTGATCCTTTCGAATACGAATTTGAAATTGCATGTAATCTAGCCTTGCATTTCTACAATCTATATTAAATCATGGCTTGTTCTCAAGATTTGAAACTATATTCTTTTGTACAACAAATAACCTTGATAAATACACCCAGCGTTCGTAAAGTGTACGAAAACACTTTGCAATTTAGAGATAAAATCATCGAGAATATCTTGACTCATTAGATTCTAATGAAAACAAAACCTTATGCTAAAACATCAACTAATGTCGCAACATTTTCTCTGAATTCTCTACCTATTTTATTTGACCATTTAAAACATATCTTTTGCATAAGTTTGAGTTCTGTTGTTTTTCTTTTTCCTTCCTGGCAGAAACCATGAACTTGCAGGTCCAAGTCCAGAGAATTACGTTATGGCTTCTGTCAGAAAACTGATACACAGTTAATTTCGTGAATAATCAACAAATCAATGATCTCACCATCAAATTCAGCAGCGTCGTCGCCTTCAATAGGATAATATTTCTTTCTCCCAAAGTCCACGTATATTTCTCTTGCTTCTATTCTGCCGGCCATTATTTTAGTTTTCAACGTTAACCAAAATATTTCCCGCGTGTGTTTAAAGCGCACAATTTGTCTATACCTCCAAAATGAATGTGTCAATGTCGTCTGCCCTTTTTATATGACATGAAACCACCGATATGGCGTATGAAATAGCACCGTGAGGTTGGCCATACATGGTGATTTGCCAAAATGGTCTGGCAGCTTGGAATTGTGGGATACATATGGCCTACTGAGTAGGCCATATACCTTGGCGAACTATATCGCCACAAAGGTGCTGCTTACCATGTGTTTGCTATTTTAGGCTTTTTTTAAAATCCATTTTCAGTTCATTGCCATATACCTTCACAAAAAGAAAAATAAGGTGTAAATTTCATTTTCTTTCCGCACTAAAACTAAAGAGCTGTTCAAGGGCCAAATCTGAAGTTACTAAAATGTATGCCTCAGGGACAAAACAGGAAACACAAAGGTAAAAGCAGAATTGTTCAAATCTTATTACAACAATGTCTGCAATGACGTACAAAGTTCTATAATACATATCACTCACCTCCATTTCTTCTCCAGTACGTCCATAACCACTTTAATTGGTGCGTTTCGCAAAGTGAGCTATTTTAAATGTGTTCCAAGCAATATCCCTGCTCATTCTGAGCAAACTCTGAAACCTCTAAGCTGTTTACACTCTCCGAATAATATATATATATATATGTTTTCTGTCTGTATGTAAAAATGTTTGAGCAAGCGCACCCGTCGTGTTGTAAGCAATTTTTTCCGACATGACCCTAATTTAACCCGACGCCGATGACGTAGGGCGTGCACTGCATGTATTAACTGTCTTTCCTATTCCAATCGAGCAGTACAAAGGAGACCCTGTATAACAGACAACGACAATGGCGACGAACACACGGAACAGAGCAATGGGCGTGAAAAATCTTCAATATGCCAGCTTGTGTGAATGGAAGCAATTTGCCGAAATATCGTCTTTGCCGGCACGAACAGAGCTGTCTGATCACCTCCATGTACACCACGGGATCGTTGAGATAGGAGGTGAGGAATATGTTTTCATGGATATCGAAACCATACATTTACATTCTTTATGTCCATGCCGATTGTATGTAGAATATAATGGTGTAGGAAGGAAGTAATTCGAAGATATCACAAGTATTGTTCTGTTTGAAACGTACACAGCAACGGCAAATATTCCAAAATTGCCCTAGTGGAATAATACAGATGACTTATAGAAATTTGTTCACGTGAAAATTGTAGTTAGTTTAATATATGCATGTATGTATGTTAATGTATATATATATATATATATATATATATATACATATATATATATATACCTACATGGAGGTGTTTTGCGTGAATTGTGTACACAATGTATGTAGCTTTATCACGTGTTAATGGAGATAATGCAGCTGTATAGTGTACTATCTCTTCTAATCGAGGCAGAATTTGATTGCCTTCTACTGCATTTACAACGTTCACTGTTCTATAAATCCTTACCAATGTATGAGTGTATCAGATAGTACAAGTCATTCCAGGCAGCAGATAATAAATGTTTTATTAGTCCCCGACTTCGACATTTACTTCATATAATAACCTGTAAAATAGAGTTCGTTTAAGTAATGACATTGCCTAGTCAAGTTCAATTTTTGTCATAAAAACAGTGAAAAGTTCAAGTAGCATGTTAAGATTTCTGCTTTGTGATATTTCACAGAACACAACCCACTTGACGAACAATTTGAACGCTTAAATCAAATCGCTTCTTCCAAAGCTGCAGTACAGACGAATAGGTTTTTAAGCTGCTTTCATTGGATTCCAGTGTCGCCATTAATAAACTTCTTCTAAATCAAATAAAAAACGTTTGGATCAAAATGATCACAAACAATTACACACACATGTGTGTATACATTGTGCATGCGTGTGTATGCGCACGTGCGTCTGTAAAGTGCTTGCGTTGTGTCATATTTCCTCTTGATTGTTGCTCATCTCAGAGTTTCCAGTATTTTCAAAATTGTTATAAATGATTGCCCTTGTATATCTTTGCATGTATGTTGCATGTCATGATGTCAAGCATATTCAGGTGAGACATATTTATGAAATCCGTTACTATTACAAAAAGCAATGATCTCATTTTTCCAATTTCCAATTGTTTTCCGCAGCTATGCAGAAAGAAAATTGCTTCATTGACGAAGAAGAGGAAGAATGCAATGTTGTTTTCGCGAAACATGAATTTGAAAAGTCAGAAAAGGAATCGCTGACTTCGGCAGACGCTACAACCCATACTGCTCAGAGTACGGAAGAGCCATCGGAGACTGGCGGCAATCCTGTACTCATGAAAAGAGACAGCTGTCAAGCAGATGCTTCTCCGTTTTGGTCTCATGTGCATGCTTGTGTGAAATCAGTGTGGTCTCAACTTTTGATGTTAACTTCGACAGCAGTGACTGACGACATCTTGTATGCCAGTGGGTGATTTGCCATAGAAAAAATTGTACTGATACAAGATTTTGGAAAATAAAAATCCCAACATATCATGAAATACATGATGGTACTTCAATGACGGCACATCAAAGTCATCTTTAAGAAAAGAACTAGTGAGAAGTTGTTGTTGACAAGATGCAAAAGGAAAAACGTAATTTTAAAGCTCATGCAGTCTTCACGTCTTCCTTTGTCACCACGTCGAGCAGGTCAACCTTTTCTAAGAAGACCGGGAGAGAGAGAAACAAAACAACAACAAGATGCACTCTTTTCTCATTTTCCACAGCATCACCATCTACCCTGAAGTACTAACAGCCTACATGTTACATTGTGCTCTTGGATGGCTCTTGGTATCGAAGACACAGCCCAGAGACTGCCGAAGGGATTGTACTCTCAAGAATGCCACCCAATTTTTCTCTGATTTTCGCGTTGAGAGTACAACCAAAACTGATGGCGCCCTTTCGAATGCGTCATGTTTACAACTGTACCATGTGACTTTACTAATACTCTGAAGGATGTCTTCTGAAAAGTGTTTGAGCTTTTTTTTAAGTATCAAAACAAAAGGCAGGCACCAGCCTGCAATCTATTCAAGAGTAGAGTTTTATCTAGTGAAGGGCTAGGTTTTGATTGTCTTACGTAATTTACGTAATCAGCAAACCTATGATTTTCGGATTTACTTGAAGTGTAGGTATAGCTTAGTGGAGGAATAGATAAGAGTTAAAACCCACCATTATACTGAGCATGCTCCGTTTGTTTACTCAAACAACATGGTGGATCAACCTTGATTGGTACAATTCCTGCTCTCCAGAAAATTAAATGGATATTTCCTCTGTATTGAGATTAACAAAACAGGTATGTAGACTTGAATGTAGAGCTTCTTTTTCTTTCAACGATAAAGTAGTGAAAGTGATGTCACAGTTCAGTAACCAGTGCGACAGGCACCTGTAAATGTAATACCATTGTAAGGAAGCATATCGCCAGGTCAGGTGTAGGGGGTCGTCCCCGTAACTGTTCCGCCGCGCCGCTGACCTGCCTGGTATGGCTAGAGTGAAGGAAGAATAAAGCAGAATTGAAGCGTACCGTACGTCATCAGTCGGTTCCGTGTGTGCTACACGACTGACAGATGAACATTCCAGTGATAAATTGTCCTCTACCCTCTGCATGACAAGTAGGGCAATTACCACAAATTACCTTTAGGCCTATTTGAGTTTGGGCAAAACTTGCAGAAAACTGGTCCCTAGTTTGAATGACAGTCTATAAAAACACTAACAGTTCAGCTGTTCAGTGACACAGTGTCCTGGCCCTGTGTGTGTAGACACTAGTTAGTGTACACTACACGCACTGAATGTGACGTGATTGTTTCAATCTGATACGATACGGGTCTATAAACAGCTGCAGTACTGCTGTTACTAGTCTAACAAGTTAGACGTCTAGGTTCTAGAGCCAAGAGGTCTAGGCTCAGACACCTCAAGTAAGGCTCTAGATCCATATATGTAGATTCTATATCTACCAGTAACAAAATGGCCAAATGGCCATGCCCATAGCCATGGTTATGCATATGTAGTTACAGGAGACATACATAATTTACACCTTGTTAGTCTTTACCTGTTTTTAAGCCCAAGGTTAATCTTTCTTAAGTTATGACCTGTCTTTTATTTACTACCGGTAATTCAGCTTTTGTGCTTACTTATAATTCATGCTCAGGGGCATTCACTCGGTAGTCACTGCTAGCTGCTTATAATTAAAATCAGGTATTTGTTTCCAAATATATTGTGCCCCTCATTTTGAGTTAAGTGCATTCAGAACAGCATTATTTCTGTACCCATATGATACATAACTTGCCAATCTCATGTGAATGTCTTGATAGCATGTTTTCAGCAAAAGGAAAGACTTTATGATGCCCCCCCCCCCAAAAAAAAAATATATATATCAGCCATACTTCCCTACCCTACATAGTCTTTTGCAAGGATGCACGCTTGCACACACATTTATTTTGACAAGTGATAGGGACAGCTTGACAGCGTGCATCCATGCATAAGCTAACATATTGATAGGAAAGCATCTATAAAGTGGCATGGCAAAATAAGTGGGGTGGGGAGCATATGGTCATAAATAAAATCATATAATTATATGGTGTTACAGAAAAAAAACCTACAAGATGTTTTATGCCTCATGTGTGAACTTGTCAGAACAACTAAAAAAGTAAGAAATTTGATGCTAGACAATTATTAACAAGGTGATTGGATGGATTGAGAGTATTGTCAGAGCAGAAGTTTTCTTTTCCTGTTTTCCATGTACTAAACACTTAAATTGAATTGTACATACTAACCGGGGGGCCAAAAGCTAAAAACAGAGGTCGAGTTGCACTCTCTCTACAAACTAAGTAGACCATGCTTATTTTCAAGTTTTTATTGTAACAAACAACATTCCACTGGTCTACCTCAAAAAATTTGTTGCGAAAGCCTCCAAATCCAAGATGGCGTCCAAGATGGCCGCCATATTTACTGAATTTGTTATTTGAAAGATAGAATTTGATTGAAAGATCAGATTTCAACAAATGTGATGTCATATGAAAGAGCATAAAATTTTCTACAAGTTGATACCATTTTTGTGGGTTATTGTGATAAGTGGATTGAGATTTTAAGGAAAAAACACTCATTTTTTGATATTTTTCTGAAAAAAGGAAAATCATGAAAATGCTTGATTCAGCATAAATCAGAGAAAGACTGAAGGATTATCTTGAAACATTTCAAGAATTTTGTTTGACATATAATTAATATTTGGAGAAAATTAGGGGTCAGTACCGTTTTTGGTTCAGGAGTTATAATGTCTCAAACTTGAAAACTCACTATGTAAAAATGGCCACTTTAGTTGTAACAATACCTTGTTGGTCGTAAAAAGAGCCTGCGCGCGCCAAGACTACTACACGCACCACTGACACTGGCGCTTGTAGCAGTGCCAGTGGTGCGTGTAGTAGTCTTGGCAAACGCAGACATTTTCTTTGACAAACAAGGGTTTGTGCCTGCAAACTAACTTTTCAGGTGACGCTGATTGCTATTATTTCAAAGTAGATTGTTCTGAAGCAGATGAGATGAAGCAAAAATATCTTTCAAATAGAGGTAGAAGCTTGAAACAACCTTGCTATAGAAAGTTTAAAACAAAATCTGGATCAATCACTCAAAAAATTCAAGATTGCAGGCCATCAAAGCTGACATGGTGTATAAAATTGCGCCAAAGTAAATGTATTATTTTGTTTTTGATACAATTTTGTCTGTTGTGCTATCTTAAACCGTCTTAGGTTTTTATGGACACATTTTTAGAACCAGTGATATTCTACTCCCCGAAAAAGAAAAAAAAAAAAAACCAAATCGAGTGGAAGTTTTTGCTTTTGATGTGAGGAGTGAATAACAAGAAAACGGTGAATTTAGAGTGAAATTGGAGTGACTTTTGAGTGAAAATGTTCATTTTCACTCATTTTAGAGTGACCTTAATAGGCAGGGCTCCACACTAACTTTTACTTTTGGTGGCCCAAAGGCAAATATCCGATCTTTTTTGGTGGCCCGATCAGGCCACCTATGTTCTTCATTTCTGACATTTTGGTGGCCCGACGTGCGTTTTTGGTGGCCCCGGGCCACCGGACCACCGTTAGTGTCTAGCCCTGCCTTAGGGATCACTTGTCACTCTTCGAGTGATCCCCGAGGTCACTCTAAAATGAATGAAAATGAACATTTTCACTCTCGAGTGATCCTGATATCTAATATGGGAAAGCATCTACCAATGGCATAAGCTCAGATCAATTGTGACACTATAACCCACATGAAATCAGCCTAAAAACAATATGTAAGAAAAATCTGGTAACAGAAAATACAGTTTCAGCATGCTTATTTGTAAATGTGAATATACAGCACGAATAATCAATTTGGACAATATTATTCGAACAATATACTGAAAAGTAATTTCGCACAACACATTTCGCACAACAAAGTTGAGAAATTGCCGCCATGTCGGATTTTTATTTTATCATTTTTTTATTTTTTTTGGGGGGGGGGGTTCGGATCAGAAGGGCTTTCAAGGACATCTACGGATCAGACATTATTACACATATACCATCATCATTCAGGCGTTTCTACAACAGTAGAGTAACATACAAGTAAAAAAGCATATCTTTGATACAGAAGCATTTCTTTTTTATCAAAGATTGGGCCTTACCCTAACACTGGAATGAGCTCCACCCCCCCCCCCCCAAAAAAAAAGACCCTCAATATGGTTTACACTAGCACAATATCGTTCGGATGTATAGGAACATGTAATAGACAGCAATATAAGAAGATTAAAAAAATATATCAAATTATAAGTTATAAGTTGAGATTTAACGTTGACGCAACACACTAAAGGTATTCTACCATTGGGAGAGATATCACATTCGATTTATATGTGCAGGTTAGTTGTATTACAAAACATTCTACCATTAAAGCCTAAAACATACGGAGATATTACCATTGCTTTTCAATAAACCATAGCCATAACTGTTGACAATTTAGTATATAAAAAAAACATTCTTATCAGATCTATTTAGTATATTTAGCATTAATTATACTGATTTCAGTTCGTACATTAGTTGTTCTATCCCTAACTCACAGTTTAGAACTAGTTTGAGGAATTAAGTAAAGCTGGGTTTTTGTTTTACGTGCACTAATGGTAAATAATGCCGTGAACGACAACCTCAATTAATTGCCGCCATCTTTAATTTTGTGTGGATACTATTTTTATCGCTAAATATTACACATTGGCAAAATTTGTGCCAAATTCCAAGCTCCTATCTCTTTTTGGAAAATACTTTCTGTTCAATTTTATCTGCCTCAGAACAATCTACTATAATGAAATGCTACAGTAATAGCGATAATCGTCACCTACCACTTGGCATGAAAAGTTAGTTTGCAGGTACTTGCAAGTCACTAGACCGTTACAGTATTACATGTGACCATGTAAACACATTGTATGCAAAATTTATAATGCATAAATGTAATTTTTTCAAGTTTTAGACGTTAACTTGTCATTACATGATATTGCCTGTAATTCCAGAAATATGAATTATGTCTCAATCTCAGTAAATCTCAATCTCAATCGCAGGTTTCAAAATAATTCTTCAGTTCTTCTTTGATAAATACTAAATCATGCATTTTCACATTTCTTCGTTTTTTCAAAACAATATAAAAATATGGATCCCCCCAAATTTATCACAATACACAGCTAAAGTGGCATCAACTTTTAGGAAGTTTTACTCTCCTTCATATGACATCAAATGTGTTGCAATCCAATGTCTCTATCAAATTTTATGTTTGAAATGTTAATTTCAACAAAAATGGCGGCCCTATTGGACCGCATCTGTACTTTGGAGGTTTTTGCAACAAATCTATTGAGGTGTACTTATGGAACATTGCTTAGTATGCTTAATATTATGTATGGTCTTGTTTATAGAGAGAGTGGAACTCGAAAAGTAAGCACGATCTTAGATTTGACCCTCTGTGACGTCTTTGGGAACAGATGCGTGTAAATGCATATTATGTAAAATGGGATTTCAAGTTTGAGACATTATTACTCCTGAACCAAATACAATACTGACCTCTAATTTTCTCCAAATATTGATTATATGGGAAAAATGTTAATTTCTGCAGGGTTTTCATAAACATTTTTAATTTATTTTTTTTTAACTTTTTAGAGAAATATTCATGGTGCATTCTGAAAAAAATGTCTCTGTAAAAACCTAAGATGGTTTGAAATAGCAGTAAAATGTTCAGAATACTCGAGTATATATAAACCATATAAATAGACAGCAAAACAGACAAAATTGTATCAAAATCGAAATGATACATTTACTTTGGCGCAATACACTATGCCAGCTTTGATGGCCTGCAATCTTGAATTTTTTGAGTGATTGATCCAGATTTTGTTTTAAACTTTCTATAGCAAGGTTGTTTCAAGCTTCTACCTCTATTTGAAAGATATTTTTGCTTCATCTCATCTGCTTCAGAACAATCTACTTTGAAATAATAGCAATTAGCGTCACCTGAAAAGTTAGTTTGCAGGCACAAACCCTTGTTTGTCAAAGAAAATGTCTGCGTTTGCCAAGACTACTACACGCACCACTGGCACTGCTACTAGCGCCAGTGTCAGTGGTGCGTGTAGTAGTCTTGGCTCGCGCAGGCTCTTTTTACGACCAACAAGGTATTGTTACAACTAAAGTGGCCATTTTTACATAGTGAGTTTTCAAGTTTGAGACATTATAACTCCTGAACCAAAAACGGTACTGACCCCTAATTTTCTCCAAATATTAATTATATGTCAAACAAAATTCTTGAAACGTTTCAAGATAATCCTTCAGTCTTTCTCTGATTTATGCTGAATCAAGCATTTTCATGATTTTCCTTTTTTCAGAAAAATATCAAAAAATGAGTGTTTTTTCCTTAAAATCTCAATCCACTTATCACAATAACCCACAAAAATGGTATCAACTTGTAGAAAATTTTATTCTCTTTCATATGACATCACATTTGTTGAAATCTGATCTTTCAATCAAATTCTATCTTTCAAATAACAAATTCAGTAAATATGGCGGCCATCTTGGACGCCATCTTGGATTTGGAGGCTTTCGCAACAAATTTTTTGAGGTAGACCAGTGGAATGTTGTTTGTTACAATAAAAACTTGAAAATAAGCATGGTCTACTTAGTTTGTAGAGAGAGTGCGACTCACTCGTTAAGTAAGCGACTTTTTGGGGTTTGGCCCTCCGGTTATACCTTGTAATGTTGTTGATCTACATGAATTATATATTGAACTGCTGATGTATATTTCCATAAAAGGAAACTCAGCAACATTTAAGTGTGTGAATGAAAATAGTGGTAACGTTATAATAAAGTTCTTTCAGTCATTCATTCATTTATTCATTCATTCATTCATTTCTGTGTATTCGTCTATGTCAGACATAGAAATCTGGCTTCCATTGGCATTACATTGCAATAAAATGATCATGACAATGCAATCACATTTTACATCACAATTACATACAGTAATTACGTCTGATAAGCACAATAAATACCAAACAACACCCTACAAATCTATTACACAATTATACATTAATACAAATTATGTATATCGATTCTTTATA
Organism: Diadema antillarum; assembly: GCF_040938485.1. Classification (NCBI taxonomy): domain Eukaryota; kingdom Metazoa; phylum Echinodermata; class Echinoidea; order Diadematoida; family Diadematidae; genus Diadema; species Diadema antillarum. The sequence continues at coordinate 334,638 of NW_027271011.1, read as the reverse complement.
ACCCTGTATGATATATCAAACTACCTCAACCCTTCTCAGCCCCCAATTTTGAATTTACAAAATAATAGTATAATACTACAGACAAAACTTATATCAGAAAATTCAAAATAACACACACACACACACACACACACACACACACAAATGACTAACATGAGTCTCAGTTAGCAATTGTCATAACAACCAGTAATATCTAACATAACTAAATAAACCCTCTGATGTTCCCTATAGGGTTAAATAGATTCATCAAATCACTTCAAACATATAATTGTGCATCAAAGTATCAATATGTATTTCTGGCTTGTGAGTGATACAAAGAAACATGTAGGGATTTGATAACTCTTCAGTAGGTATGCTTTGTAATTAATTGATTGAATGTTTAACATTCTAGCTGGTATACAAAATAATTTTCTATAATTCAGTATATTTTTAAGCTTGATTCACAAAAGAAAGAAGTTGTAGCTGAATACTTTTTCCTTTAATTATATCAAGTAGTGCGCATTATAAAATAGACAAAACAAAAATGTTAAATTTGTAATGTCAGTTTTCATGGTTAATAAACTACAATAATTGAACTGATGCTTATTTACAAATGTATGCCATAGAATGCAATAAATTTATGCTGCACTTTTGACATGTAGAACAACACTTGTTAACTTAAAAGTGTGTTCGTGTAACATCGCAGGAATCCAACTAACACTTCATATTAAAAAAACCCCATAAATCATGTAAAGTGATTTTTCGCCACATAACACACACACGAATGACCAACCCCAAAGAATGTGTGCTTATTAACAGATATACATGTACGTGTTTCTTGGCAATTCTGTAGATTCGGAGGACATGACACCAATTAAACAAATGTGCTACTTTATCTATCTGAATTTTTAATTCAGGTGTAAACTAATGTTATGGATCTCCAAAATCATAAAGTTTTTAAAGTTCTATAGATTTCATTTTTCCTTTTCATTTATTTTTCAAGATTTTAAAACCATCATTCAAAATGTAGGCCTATGTGTAGGACTGGAGACAATAGAATTCACTTAAATGCAAATTAAAGTGGATTGATTTGATATTTTTTTCCTCCATGTTCTGCTAAAGGGAAAAAAAAAAGATTACATTTTTATTCCAGAGGTCATGTGATATTTTATCAATTACAGAAGGGTGAAATGACCGTAAATGAAACATTACTAACTGTAATGTTACTAAGTACCATGCTTTTTTTTGGGTCTTGTTAAAAAATTATGGGTCGAACTGCTAGAAATACGTGCGGGAGCATTTGTCATGATGCTAATGTAGTAGTAACCTGCATTTTTGCACACTTTTTGTCACAAGACATTGACTTTTTTTGTCATGTCCTTTTTTATTTGTAATGGTAACCATTCCTGTAGGTTGCCATGGCAACTCTGATATTTGTTGAATTGTTTACTATTCTTTTGTGTATCATAGACCAGGGAAGGATGAACATGTTTTTATCATGATTTCGACTTGAAATGAGTATCTGGTGATTTAGTAGTAAAAATAAATGCATAGATTTGTTTGAATGTAATGTTACTAACCGCGGTTCCCAATTACTCTTATGCTTTCTGCAACTGCAATATCACTTTGTGGAAAATATAGAGAGGATTGGCTACAAATACTCTAAATTGTGTGATAATGTGTGCAGTGCATTAGTAACAAAACATCTGTGTGTGTGTGAGACAGAGTGTGTAAGTGTGTGTTAGTACAGTGTATGTGTGTATGTGTCATTCTGTGTGTTACATTAGCTGTAGCTTGATGTAAATTTGATAACATTAAAGAAAATGGTTATTCTGATTGAGGCAAACAGGGAGATGATAGACTATATTCATAGTGCACCATTGATGTACTATGAAAATGTGTGATAGGTGTCTAATACTTGCTATCTAGCTCCTTGTAGTCTGGCCATAGGACATCACACTTTTGGAAGTGGTACAGAAATTTAAAGATGACAGTGACACAGTGATCAATATTCTTGTGCAGACAAATGTTCAAGCTCATGTGTCAGCTGTAGTAGATCAATGCCTAATGAAACTGACAACTTGGCCACAGTATGCAACTGTTCATAATCATATAACACATTAAGTCAGCCCTTTTACCAGTTATTATAGGTTTGCTTTGTAGGACATTTTGCAATACTTACATAGGATCATAAAACAGTTACCTTGTATGTTAGCATATGAGCTTGAATATTTGTTTGCACAAGAATATTGCTCTTTGTGTGACCAGTAATCTTTAAATTTAATTGAAACTCTTCACAGCCATATTTTGCCACATAATGTCAGGAGTCCTTTTTTCTTTTCTTTTTTTGAATAGTTCTTGTAGATTTGCCTTGTGGGATGTGTGAAAGGAGGATCATAAAACAATTATGCAAAGATGAACAGAGTGAACCATTTTTGGTTATGCAGTTAAGTGTATAACCTATGCGCATATCTACCTGGGCAACAACCCTTTATGACCCACTGGGGAATGTTCCTATACCTGTTACCTGAAAGCATTGTGCATAATTTGATACTTTATGGTAGCCCAAATTCATTTTTTTTTTTTTTTGTAACATCGTTTCAAGTTTATGGGTCGACGAATCATACACAATCAAATTAAATGCCCTTTTACAACTTCTCCACCAAGGAAGGAGGTTATGTTTTCTTCGGCATTTGTTAGTTTATTTATTTGTTTGTTGGTGTGTTTGTTTGATTATCGACTAAGTAACAAAGGGCTTTTGTATTGGGAAACCGGGCAATTTTCAGCATGCATACGTATCGTGGGTGGAAATCACTGATCTCTATGGAAGAACAAGTTCAGTGGTTGAAATGAGCTGCTTGGCATAAGTCTGCACTCTTAGAGTTCTTTTCTATTCGATCATGAATTCCACCATTTGGGTGAATGAACTGCTGTTTTACCCAATCCCATCTCTCAGACTATTTCACATGCTACTTTTCAGAGTGTATCCATGATATGTGAGTGAGCATTTCAAGGATTAAAGCTTCAGTTAGTGAGTACGGGTTAGGGGTAATAGGTCTTGTATTTTGCAACAATGAACTTGGATATCTATGTTGAGTAGCGTTTAAAGCAAAAATAGACAGCTTTATTAGAAAGTTGTCGGGCAACTGACATTACACCAAATTGAACTACAGAGAACATGCAAACCTCAAAGCCTGAACTCCCAAGTTCATTGACCCTACCTGACAAAATACACATGTACTCGGTATCAAAAATCCTTCATAAATTTCCCAAACATTCTTGAATCACTACCAAAATTTAATCGTCTGTAATACTTGTATCTTTCTAAACCCTTCCTGCAAGTTTCATTCAAATCCGTTAACTACTTTTTTAGTTATTTTGCACACGGACAAACTAACTACCCAACAAACAAACAAACCAATGGTAACGAAAACATAACCTCCTCCCTGGCGGAGGTAATAATACCAATAACAATCATGACAATAACCAGAGAAGTGCCTTTAGAGTGCAGACCTCCACTAAGCAGCTCATTTCACGACTGAGCTTGTTCTTCCATAGAGATCAGTGATTTCCACCATATATGTATCTATATCTGCATGCTGAAAATTGCCCGATTTTCCTACATAGGAGCCTTTTGTTAAGTTATTTACTTCCAGTTGCAGGGCATGCCTCGCCTTATCAGAAACTAGAGCACGTACTTTAGTGTGCGTATGAAAATCTCAAAAATGTGCCGCTTATTTAACTCCAAAGTTCTTTGACCCTACCTGCCAAAATATAGAAAATCCTTCATAAAATCCACAAAAATTGAGGGATCACTACCAAAATTTAATCATCTATTACTTGTGTCTTTTTCATTCTTTCCTGTAAGTTTCATGCAAATCTGTACACAACTATTTGAGTTGTTCTGAACACGGACAAACAACCAAAAAAAAAAAACCCAAATGCCGAAGAAAACATAACCTCCTCCCTTGGCGGAGGTAATAATGATAAAAAAGTAAAATGAAATAAAAGTAACAACAACAACAACAACAACAACAACTAGAGAAGCACTCTGAGAGCGCAGATATCCGCCAAACATGCAGCTCATTTTTTCCACCACTGATCTTGTTCCGTAGAGATAGCAGTGATTTTCACCCATACGTACTTATAGCAATGTGTGCTGCAAGTCGCCCGATTTCCCAATATAGAACCCTTTGTTGCATCATAAACCCTCAGCTGCACGGCGCGCCTCGCCCTAGCAGAAACTAGAGCACGCACCTTAGTGCGCACATGAAAACATCAAATACACGCAGCCTGAACTCCCATGTTCATTGACCCTACCTGCCAAAATATCTAAAATCCTTCATAAATTCCCCCAACTTCTTGGATCACTACCAAAAGTTAGTCGTTTGTTACTTGTGTCATTCTCAATCATTCCTGCAAGTTTCATCCTAATCCGTTCACTACTTTTTGAGTTATTTTGCACACGGACAAAGAAACGAACGCACAAACTTCCAGATACGAAAATATAACCTCCTCCCTTGGTGGAGGTAATAATAATAATAATAATAATAATGATAATGATGATAATAATATTAATAATAATAATAATAATAATAATAATAATAATAATAATGATAATAATAATAATAATATTGATAATAATGATAATAATCATAAAATTCGTAGTAATAATTATAACAATAATTTATTATTATTATTATTATTATTATTATTATTATTATTATTGTTATTATCGTTATTATTATCATCATCATCATCATCATCACCTTTATTATCATTGTTTAAGTTCTGCTGCACATGCAGAATGACCTAATATGTAGCAAACATTGTCATGGGGAACGATCAAAGAAAGCTCCTTTATGCTTGAAATGGCATTTTATTGTTTCTTTCATTTAATATTGCCAACTCTATGGGATACAATTCATCTGATGCAATTCCCCTTCCTCATAGAATCTGGTGGAAACTCAGAATCAGCCTTTATACAAACATATTCGTGAAAAATGACCTACATGTAATTCTTTAAGAAAGCTTGAACAGTGCAGCCCTATTAACTGCAAATCATTGTACGTAGTTATACATTTTTACATGTTCATTCATATGTCCTTGCACAGAGTACTTCATTAGCAGCAAGTTTGGGAAAATTTGTTTTTTGATCTTAAAAGGAGGGGGGCTTCAAAATATATTCGTGCAGGTTATAAAATGTGAACTTCATCATTCAACACTCAGTTTATTCCTTACATTTTCCTTAACAACAATATGTACCATGATCATTCTGCTGATCTAGGCTACATATTTACACAAAGCACATTGAATATAGGCACTCTGACTGGGATTTATAACCCCCTGCCCTCATGTTTGCATGCAAGAGATCATACACCACAATATTCAGGTAGCTCCATCCACAAACCCAGCATTCCATTGACATGCAAATGAAATGCATTGTCAAAGCGGTAACTGCATTCACTATGCAAATCTGCCTTGAGCTCTTTGTTGATGCTGGCTGTGTGTAATGTAAATGTCTGAATGGTTTGTGACCTTCTAATAAACAGTGTAGAGTAATTAGGCACAAATTCTTCATGCTGTATTTGTGTGTGTAGTCAGCGGCACAATGTGAATTCATGACTGGATAATTGGTTTACCAGTGATTACTCTTAGTAAGGGGATTTGAAGATGTCTGTGTTTTGAGCCACCAGTGTGTCATCGTCATTAATTTCAAAGCTAATTAAAACAGTGAAGACTTAAGAAGCTTTGCTCATGGAACAAAGGGCCAATGATCAAGATTACAGTGACATTAAATTCATTCATTATTGACTTTAGAGGGAAAATGGAGTGTAAAATGCATAGATTGTAGGTTGCAGGGGTCTGCACTTTATACTTGTACCCTAATCCTCATTGAATAATGTGTTTGTCACAGTGTATCTGAAGGCAATATATACACAAAATATATTGCCCCCGAATGATATTCAGATGACCCCACTTGTAGCTACTGAGAAAGCATAAAGTTGTAATCCAATGGGGGTTTCTTTAGTAGAGTTTAAAATATATGTTGTGACACCTAATTTGCGTTGCCTACTACAAAAGTGGAATTGCTAATGTGTGGTTATGGGAGCACAGTGGTGCATGCTGATGCGTACACTCAGTTGTTCTAGGGGCTGTGTGTGCAATAGCTGGGACCAGGCTCACTAGCTGCAGCCCTGACAATACCCAGGAAAACATGTTTCAATTTGATTTCATTTTATTGATAAATAGTGCACCAGAATGAACTGAGATTGAAATCTTCACACTTTAATATACACTATTGATATCAGACATATCAAGAAGAGAGAGAGACAAAAAGGATCCGAGAGAGATAGAGAGAGGAAGAAACATACATAGACAAAAAAGACACAGGCAGGCACTATGAAAAAAAAAAATGAAATTCCATTGTGCTTGTAGTTGTAAGGCACTACATGTACAATGTACTGGTACCACCCACAGTATGCTTCTACTGAGCATACTGTGTATGCCCTGTGTAGCAAATCAGGTGCATTTGAGCATGTGTGTGTGTGTGTGTGTGTGTGTGTGTGTGTGTGTGTGTGTGTATCATGTGTGGGTTTGTGGACAAACTCATGCATAATGTGCAGCCTCTGCTCATGGCGGGAAGGATTGCACCCCAACTCGAGATCATGACCTGTGCTCACAATTGCCTCTCAGATATAATTTAGGGGAAAAGAAAGAAATCCCCTGTCACTTTGTGTGTGTGTGTACATGAGCTATATATGCTCCTGAACAGGATGATGGTGCTTTGTACTGTCAACCAGCTGTTTATGTGTGTGCATGTGTATGCCTATGTGTGTACATTGGTTCATATACAATGAATGATTTTCTGATTGAGGCTAGTATTCAGCAGAGTTAAATACTGGTAATCAAATATAGTCATAATAAAAGCAGTGCTCTTTTTTTTTCCTTCTTTTCTTCTTTTCTTTTCTTGGGCATACAGACCACATTTCATTTCAGACATCTGCATAACAATGTAGAGATATTTCAAGAAGTGTATTCTTACATATACAGCAGGGAGATGGGATCCGTACATACAGACACAGACAATGCAGTCAAAATACAACAATCGTCATAAAATTAACTCAAGATCATCATAATATTGCTGATATGAAAGGTAAATAATTGAAAGGTATGGTAACCTCAGATGACAGCTGAAAGACTGTGAAACACATATTATGTACACTATGCACAGCTTCATGCACATCCCAATGGACATGCAGGGTTATATTCCAGTTTAATTTAGCAGTATATTACCTGTATTGATCCCCCTGTAATACAGAAATGATTTACATTCCTTTCTAAGACTTTATCTGAATTCAAGCAAGTATTTACGTAGGACAGTGATTTGGTCAAGGTGAAGGTGACCCCATTCATGGGTGTTGTAATTTTTTTTTTTCTATTCTACCCCATTTTTGTTTTTGTTTGACGACACCAAAATAAGTGGTGGGGGGGGGGGGGGAAGAGGGCAGCCCCCTGCAAAGTACTTTTAACATTTTTACACTGAACCCCAAATTGTAGGTGCCGATGCTTCTGACGGTGTTCAAGTGAAGGGTGTACAGAGAGAAGCAGTCCTCTGATTTTCACTGCATAATTTATTTTGAAAAAAAGGTAAGATGGCACTGAGTAAATACATTATATCTGCTAAAAATCAGAAATAATTTTTGTAATACCTAGATTTGTTATGTAAAGTTGATGTAATATTTGTCACAACATAATGACAATACATAATCAATATAAATAAATCAAGTTCAGTACTATAAAGACATACATATCAAATTGTAATTCAAAGTTTAACCCTAAAAGGGCCGAGGGGGGGGGGGCGGAATCCGCCCCCCCTCCTCGACGTTTTGCGCTATAATTCTGTAACGCGAGAAGGCCTCGTCGCGAGGCTTCTTGACTTTGTTTGTTCAAGTCTCGCGCAACTTTTGAGACCAAATTTGCGACATCCGCGCATACTTTTGCGAGGCCGTGCCCAGAGACTCCAACTCTTCCATTTTCGACAGGAGATCTCCCGCCGAAAACCCATTTTTGCAAAATCTCCCATTCTCCCGCTTGAGATTTAATTTCTCCCGCCCTGGCTCTGTGTCTCCCGTTGGAAAGGATTTCTTACTTATTGCTATTGTATGTTGAAAAAAATAAGCCTTAGCACCAGAGAGCATCTAGAACCCTAGGAACTTGGCGCTTCGCACACATCAACTTGGAGTCTCCCGTTTGTTAGGGGTTTCAGGCGGGAGAATCTCCAGATCAGAAGGTGCTTTGGGTTGGAGTCTCTGCGTGCCCATTTTTGTAATAGAATGTCGCCCCAAAATGGGCACAATTTTGTGATTTTGTGTACATTTCCTATGGAAAATGGTGCTCTGTCACGAAAGTCATAAAAACCTGATTATTTTTACAATTAAACACTTTCATTGATTACTTTTATGCTAATCATGGTAGAAAAGTGGTCAGTGACAATTTCCAATAAAAAAACAAAAAACAAAAGTTGAAAAACAAAGAAATACATAAGAAATTCTGAAAACAATAAAATACATAAGTATTGAAATGAGTTTTGGAATTTTTGTGATGTACAATTGTTGAATATGCTAAAACAGAATGACAGATCAAAAACTAGACTCTCAATGCTTACTATTTAGGCTAAAATATGATCTTGAGCTTAATTTGCATAATTAATTAGTTAAAATTAGAAATTGATTGTTTCAAAAAATCTTATGACACAATCTTGTAGATTATGACGTGGGTCTCACGCATGCAAAATTTCATCGCGATCGCACCACCGATGGCCGAGATCTCAGAGGGGGGCGGAATCCATCTCCCCGTCTTAGCATAGCCAAAAAAGCCCGGCCCTTTTAGGGTTAAATGGATAACTTCTAAGAGTTGAACTTTTTTGTCTTACAACAAAAGATAATTCTTATCGAGCTGGGAAGTGAGATTTTTGTTTAGGAAGTTTGTAAATTTTCCTGATGAATAACAAATTTCATCAAGTTCAGTGTAATCTCTCTTGCATTGCGGAAGTGAGACATAGGCGTCATTTTTCTGGTCGGCGGTGGCGTCATCAACGATGTGGTGTACTCTCTCTAACTTTCCACAGATTTGACCTATGACCAGCAAACTCACACCACAGATACATTTAAACCTAAAAATGTCAAGGTCAAGTTAGAATATTGATGCAGTCCGACAAGGCCAACTTAGGTAAAAATGTTAATACACTTTCCTTGGTAAACACTGCATAGACAGTATTGTGTTGTACTCTTAATAACTTTTCACAGATTTGAGCTATGACAGCCAAACTCACACCAAAGGTGCATCAATTAAAGATGAGGATCAAGCATGAATATGGGTGAAGTCCAAAAAGGTTAAAGGTGATCTTAGGTCATATGGTTAATGTAATTTCCCTGATTTAAGTACCATTGACTATATATTGTGTGCTGTTAGTAAACACATAGATGCATCGCCTAAAGATGCCAGTGAAGTTTAGAAATTTATCAAGTAGGTCAAAGGTCAAGAGGTCAATTGACTGACATTGAAAAACACTAAATCACAAAATGTTGTGTGCGATCTGGGCAAGACATCACTTAGAGTATACCTTGTGAAATGAAAGTTGTGCCATAATTCAATTTATAGCTTGTAAAAACAATAATATCAACTGGTAGTATTCTATACAAGATGCGTGCTGATATTTCACCCTGATATGACCATCATTGTATGTCCATGTGCTCACACCACAGGAAACTACAAGGTTGGTCCACCATGGCTGATGATCCAACAACCATTAGTAGATTTCGCTGGCTGATCGTGTATCTCTCGGGAGAATTTACAGCTGAAGATTTGGACCGAGCAAAGAGTCTTGTGAAGGTTAGTGACCCTTTTTCGTTAAGGACAAAAAAAAATCTGCCAACTATTGTTCTCTCTGTGTTGACCCACAAGGTGTTTACTAAAGATTGGGTCACCGTTTTCTGTTTTGTTTTGTGTTTTCCCTTTTGTACAGTTCAAATGATTTGAGAGGATGCGGTGGGAAGATAGAGCAGGAGTATAGAAATGTTGAAATTGAAACATGTACATATGAACACACACACATAAGAAAGGGGTAGGTATAAATTTGTTTAGGCCTACATTTCATGAATGTCTTTACATAGATATTCAAACCTGTCACTGCAAGCCATATTGATTCATTTGGGTCTTGCATGACAAATAAATATTCAATTAAGGCTTCAATCCCTACCTCTCTAAATAAGAAACTATGATAAAGTGATAGATGATATACATAATATGATATGATATGATATTATATTATATGATATGGTATAGTATATTATGATATGATATGATATGATATCATATCATATCATATCATATCATATCATATATATCATATATCATATCATATATCATATCATATATCATATCATATCATATATATCATATATCATATCATATCATATATCATATCATATCATATCATATCATATATGTATATCATATCATATCATATCATATCATATAGTACAATATAATATAATAGTTCTTAGATTAATCTTCAAGAATGCACACTTTGTACGGAAATGAAGTTCCAGTTGATAATTGGTTGGACTCTAGATGAGTCTCCATGTGAGTCGCCATCATATGAACCTCAAAACCAGCAGAAAAAGAGTTTAATGCGAATTTCAAGATGTTTACACTGCAAACTTGAATATCCTTATTATTCATTTTCAAGCCTGCAGAAGGTGACAGGCATGACTTATATTCAGATTGTCCATTCATCTGTCAGTCCATGTCTAGGAGATAATTTGAGCAAAATCCTGTAATGGATGTTCATGATACTTACATATGTAGTCCAGATGATTCTGAATCATATTACCCTTTTTCTTCTTTTCTTTTTCTTTTTTTTTTTTCTTTGGCTTTTTGTTTTTGGGTTTTCTGTGCAGGATCGACTTGGTGCACGATACCAGAAGATTGATGAGCCGCTCAAATTCTTTGATGCCCTGGAAGAGGAGAATCTGATCCATGAAGGTGACACTGAATACCTGAAGACCCTTCTCCACTACTCCAGCCGCGATGACCTGATCATAGAGGTGGAGAGCTACGAGAGGGAGCGCAAGGTCGTCTGCCGTCAGTTCAGCAGGAACCCCTTGTTGAGGGATGGCCCCTTCTTTGGAAGAAAAGTTATTATGGATAGGTAAAAAACAAAAGAATACAACAACTACACAGAATTAAAAATGTGACTGTGGCTTGAAAGTAGGCTAACCTCTTTGTTGTCACTGATGGCATATTTATGTAATGCAGCCTTTTGTTTTTCACATTCAAATCAATATGGGGGAGTCACAGATGATGGACAGTGCTCTCAGCTCAGGGGATTAAACAAAGCAAACCTTCTCTTCTCTACTACATTCACCACACGTCCTCTTTCATCCCTAACAGTCTTGTAACAGACTATGGGCCCTACTGTGCGATGATATCTTACAGCCCTCTATCAGCACAGGATATCTCTATAAATGGATGGGTTTTCAGAAGTGTGTATAGCAATTAGGTCCTTTGTATGTATGAGTTTGTTAGGACTGAGTGTTTCTTTTTTTTTTGTATCCAGTTCCTCACTGTAGATGCTGAAGACAAGAACAGACAGAAATGTGTACAAATGGGACTGCACATATTGGACAAAACATCTGCAAACTCTATATATTGAATTGTATGCCCAATGATTGTTATGATCTCCTTTTACTCAAAGGAAGAGCTAGTGTTTTGCAACAAAGGCCTGGCTTGTGCCCCACCCCCACCCCATGCATGATCATGCCTGCGTGTGTAGTATCCCAGCTCTATGTAAACATGGTAGAGCCCTATGCATTCATGCATGCGTGTAGTATCGATATCCCAGCTCTGTACAGCATGGTAGAGACTGGTCTGGCTAATGGCAAAATGCTCTTGTTGGCGTAATATATGAGACAGAGGTTGGAAAAAGAGTGCATACTCTGTTTTACACTATAATGTACGGTACCGTAATTCAGCAAATTTACTCATCTGTGTGCTATATACAGTGAAAATTTCTCATTGCCACATGTTCCTAGGGTGTGTGTGGGGGGGGGGGGGGGGGGGAGGTAAAGGAGACATGCACAGCTGCAAAGCTGTACAGAAAGCATAGGGTGACTGCCATTTGAATTCCATGAGTGTGTCCCCAATGTCATGAGCACATGGTGGTAGACATAGTGCTCTGACTTCCCCCCCCCCCCCCCCCCCACACACACACACACAGAATTCAAGGAAATCTGTGTTATCACCTATGAAAAATCTGTCAGGAGTATAATAGATCAAAGCTTATCAAATAGTCCCCAGGGTGTGTAAACAGATACAGGTGAAATTTGAACTTTCTGATAGCTCGTGTTCAACAAAGTAGGATGTATAGTTATGTCAGTGCAACAATTTGATTTGTCCTTGGACTGCTTTTAATTATGTTTGTCTGAACTTCAACCTGAAAGAAATTTAAGGGCCAATCCAGTGATGACAGTTTACTCTTTTCCTTGCCATTCCCCCAAAAGACAAATCAAATCAAATCCAAACAAAACAAAACAAAACAAAACAAATAAAACAAAACAAAAAGCTATAACCAGACTTCATGTGTGAAAGACATGTCAATTGCAGGCTTTCTATCCCACCAGTGTGGTATGCAGGGCTCCCTGCTGTGATAGCATTGCCACTTGGTAACACATGGGTGAATAAATACACTGCACTCTGCAGCAATATGCCATGCACAGCATAGACCCAGCACATCCAATGGAGATTTTATTCTTTTCTCTTTTTTTTTTTTTAATATAGAAGGGTGAAGAGTGGAAGGCTTTGTAGGGCAGGGTCATGGGCACAGTAGTCTTCAACTTCAGACCTATTTCTGTACACACTATTGTTGCACAGTTTCACACATCTGACCAAGTTGCATGGGTGAACCTGTAATTCATAGACCCAGTAGTCTCACAGGCATACATTATGTATAGCTTGTGGCTAACTGTGTTGTCAGCAGAGAACCAAAATTGGGGCAGTATGCAGCATGGTGTATCACATGTACAATATGTGGAGTAGTCTAGATCCTGTTCATACTAAACCCAACCTCCCTCACACAGGAAACTAAACAAGGAAGTTACACCAGATATAGTGTAACTAAGATGTTGCTTCACATTGAATGGTAGTGTAGACTGTTTTATCTAGAGGAAACACATTTTCATATACTGTAATTTACTTAGAGGAAACGTAAATAGTGCTAATGTGTGTTAACCCTAAAAAGGCGGGGGTTCAGACGCCTTTTCCTCAACATTCCGCGTGATATATCGCCATTACAAAAAGCTATCGCCGTAATGTTTCACACCCTTTTTCTGTGGAGTCTCTTGCATCTTTTGACACCAAATTTTCGAAACCTGGGCATGCGGTTCTAAAGTTACACATAAATATGTACATACATGTGAGGCAAAAAATGGCTAAAAAACATGAATTCTTGTACAATTTCAATGCAAACTGTACTTACAGTCAAATTTCACAAAAGCATGATTATGCGGGGGTTTTATCAATCAAAATCAATTAATAACATATTTTCATGTTTGGAACTATGATGTGGACAAATTTCATCCAATAAAACAATGAACAACATAAAGTCGAATAACAAAGAAATACATAAGGAATTAAAAATGATAAACACTCTTATAAAAAGATTTCTGATGACACATTTTTTCTTCATCTACATTTGTTGAGGATACTGAAAAACAAAAAATGTGCTATTTATAGCAAATAGTCTGATATTCATGCTTCATTTTGCATAAATAAGCATAGTTTAACAAATTGATAATTTTTGGGAAAATCAACTTTACAGTTTTCTAGATTACGTCACAGGCAATGTGTTTGCTAATTTTTAGTATACCGGTTGACAGCATTAATCTGGAGGGAGGCCTGAGAGGCTCCCCCGATCACTACTTGGGTTATTCAAAATCGCTGTATCTGAGTTTTCTTGTTTGGACTGATTACTGATTGCTGATGAAAAAGCCTGCTAATTAGAGCTAAGTGTCCAGACACGTAGAGTTTCTGTGTGGAACTTTGACACAACATAGTATGGGTTCCCAAGGTCAATAATTACCTGGAATACCAAAGGGTAACAATATCCTTCATTACATGCATTGGCCCTGACACTGCCAGTCACTAAGGATTAAAAATAGAAATTTTCGACTGTGCTGTTTAAAAGGGAAACGTTCCCATCATTGAAGGACAAATATTAGTTGTATGTGCCTTGAAAGTTTGTAGAAAATAATACAATCCTTTCAGGAGCTGTGAATTCTAACACCCGCATTCCTGGAAGGTGTAGAAAGCATTATGCTGTCGGGCTTCAGTTCATTTGCCTGTCCATCTGTCCATTCCACCCAGTTCTCATTGTCCCAATTAAAGGAATTCTGGTGGTTTCATGAGGTGACGGTGTACTGAAATTTAGGGCAAAATCAGGTTGATTTTGTTACAACACGCATTTCCCGTAGACACTTGCCCAAGTTTACTCGGAACTCATCCTCAAATGTCATTCTCTAGCTATAATTTCAGGTGAGAATGTTCAGTGATAGTATCAGTGATAGTATCACATAATAAAAAGGATAGAAATTGATACAGAATTAGTTACCTGGAATGACAGGTTTTGGAGGTCAAGTTCAGAGTTCACCAAACTTAAATGTCTTTTTGTGGCTATGAATATCACAAAGTATATGTATGTGATTACTATATAAAGCAATCTTCAGTGGTGATTCAATTTGTGTGTAATTATGCTCACATTGAATTTAATCCCAACACAAATTCACAACCAAGCAGCTATGGGAGAGAACTAGATTGATGCTTGTTTTGAAGGTCAAAGGTCAGGCAGTTAGGTACATTTATGAAGGTATGATGATACAACACCCAATAACTCATTGATGGAGTGCAGAGAGATAACGTAGATATGCGATGTAGTTAGGAAATCTTAGTTATGAATCTTGTTCGCATCATGCTGAAAATATATGGCTTCATAGCCTTCTGAAGTATGTTTTACACTCCTGCAAAGTTTAGAGGGGATAATAAGTAGCAGCAGATTGTGATGGATCTGTCCGTCTGGTCCCAAAGCTTGCAGGACAAATCATTTCCAGTCTTGAAGGCGGTTCACTTGAAATTCAGCGAATTATGTTGGCAGTTTGATAGAAATTGGTTTGTAGAAATGCATTTAGTAAGATTGGCAGAGAATCCATTGATATGGTCATGGTAAACGATGGGCAAAAATAGTGCACAAATTTTGTAGAACAAATGATCATTAGATTTTATCAGCTGTTCCTTAGGAAATCTACATACACGGTGGTCTTCAGGTGAATATTAATGGGCAGGGGTATTCATCATCTTCAGCTATGGTTACTAATTTGTTTTTTGTTATTAAATGCTGAGTTCACATGCTAAAGCAATGTACACCTGAGTTTGGTTTGTTGTTTCATCACATGATTGCCTGTAGGGTGCATTTGAACTCAGTGTGACATACAAAGTAGAAAGCATCACAATAGTGATGGCCTTACGACTATTTTAACCACACATTTTCTTAGTCACGTATTTGAAGTCTGCCATGATGTGCTATACCACTCTGCAGGAATTCTACTATAAACTGACAGCTGATGTCATTACCAGCATTGATCCTTCAAACTTGAGAGACTGTACATCTTGTTTGTAAGGGTGAGCCCAACGACGGGGAAAACCACCAATTGCTTTTGGAATCTAGTTTAGAGCAGCTTATGCAAGATATGCTTTTTTTGTGCCTTTTTCTTTGTATTATTCAAAAGAACTATTTTTTTGTTTTAGCATCGCGGAAGGATATTTGGGTTCATTTCAGAATTTGCTTATTTTTTTTTTTTTTTTTTAGCATTGCGGAAGGATATTTTGGTTCATTTTTTAATTTGCAGATTTTCTGGAAATATGGCCAATCAGAGAATGCCAAGTTTAGTCAGGATCATAATATCACTGTGATGAAAAAAAAAATGGTGCATAGCACCTTCTGTTTTTGATTTTTGTGCTTTTGAAGAAAGCTTTGTGATAGTCTAGTGAGTCACAGGAGAGGGATGTCGCAATGAACAGTAATCTGGTTAGAACCAGTTTACATGAGATATGTAAGATTATAAGGAGGGTCCAGTGCTCTGCAGGATGATGTTTAAGAAAAAAAAAATGCATGTATTAATGGTATCTGATTAACAGTTTGAGTTATTGACAATTTGTGAGAGAGCTGAGAATTTTTGTTCACTCAGTCAGTGATGTGGTCAGTGATTATTCAGGTTTATGCATATATCCCTGTCTCTGGTAGACATACAACTTGCTTCAGTGTGTTTTAGTATCTTATTACATTGATATCATGGATGTATACAGCTCGAATGTTTTCTTTCCAAAAACATCTTTGTAAATTTTATAGACCAGATAACTGAAAGATCATGCAGCAAGAAAGAGATGAGACCAGAACATGAATTCAAAACTCTACAAAAATATCTGTTGCAACTGTACTTATTCCATTTCTTTTACATCTGAGCAGTTAAATGGAGAAAACAAAAACTCATCACCCTGACATCTTTGAAACTGATAAGGGATAGAGTTCATAAGGATTGCAGTGTGATGTATACTGTATGCCAAAACTCTTGTACGCAGTTCCGTAGTTTTGGCCCAGTGTCTAAAAATAATGTGAATCTTAAGAATAGCTGGAAAGTTTCTGCTTACAGCCAGTATTGCTGCATCGAGTTCATGAGATAGACAATGAATTACAGGAACGCCGATTACGTCAGTGGTCATAAATGTCTCCAAGTATACCAGTAGGCATACTTTTGCAATATTTTCCACAATATATCATTTAATGTAGCCAGGTAATACTTCATTGATGGGGTTGGTATTGCATCAGCATCTTCTTCAGCTTCTTCTTCCTCAGTTGAAGCACACATGTGATGGCAAACAATGGCAAATACTGTTAAATTTTCTCATCAATTCCAGAAAAACATCTGGGGAAAACCACACCACCTTTTCTGACACAGAACGCATGACAGAAAAATTTCCAATCACATGCTTCTTGCTAAAAAAAAACAATACTCTATATCCCTAAGCCACTAGATAAGAATAGAGTACGTTTCCGCCAATCAGGGCATGCCACCCAACTCCAAGAAACAATGTGGCATGCTAGATGCATGCAATAAACTAGTTTCCACTGGTCTACAGTGTAGCTGTGTCCCCGTTTTGCATTCTCTGTGCCATATGCACTGAGGCACTTCACAGTCATATATCATGTGCATCATTTGTACATACACACTCACACACACACACACACACACACACACACACACACACACACACACACAGTCTTTGTGCATAGTCTGTATCATTGCCTTGCAGGGCATTGTGTACCTCTAGAGCGCCCTTTAGCATAATTAATGCTGTTGAAAATTTGGATGCCAACCTTCCGTGGGTCAAAGTGACGCCACACCATGCCATGGGTTTTCCCAGCTTCTTTGAACAGTTCTTTAACCCTCTGACTTCCATTCTTAGATCCAACTTAACAAGAGAAAACTCGCTTAGCTTCAATGTGAGGCAGACTTGCAGCCAGAAATGTGGCATTTGCCTAATATTAAATCCACTGTTGTCTTTCTCAGTCATTCGTGCAAAATAATCTGGGCACTGTTCTCCCTTTTGAAGGGTAAGGGTGTGAATAATGGGTGTAAAAATCATGCTCATTACAGGATATCCTGATTTTACCCACAGAGAGAATTCTATTTAAAAAATAAAAGCAACAAATGTCTGGAACAAGATTTGCATGAACCACATTACAGAATATACCATTAGAATACAGGCTAAAACTTTGTACATGTATCATGCATCAACAAGTGATAACTCAGTGATGGTGCTTGTGTAAACTTGGCAGACAAGAGTGTAATGCAATGAGGAAGTCAGCTATTGTACATTTATGTGAATTTTAATGGCAGTAAATCATGAAGCAAACAGAGTGGGATGGCCTAAGGGAGTATTGGCCTTCCAACTGCCAGGACAGAGGGAGCATTTTTAGTTTCATGAAATTTACCCCAGTAGACAAATTATCTCAGATTTTACCATTTGTCTGTAGAGCAGTACCAAGTATGAAGGAGATTTTGTCAAGCTCATGCACACAAGTATCTAACCTGCATATCACATAATCAGGTTGTCTTGACTTTTGAATTGGTGGGTTATCATGTGCAGCACCCATTTCTCTACCAAAACCACATGTACCAGTATGCATTAGAAATGCATGACTAGTGAATGGCCTGCACAGAAGATACTGTAAAAGTGGAAATTTTCGCGGAGTTGAAATTTTCGCACATTTCACGCAACCCGAAACTAGCGTGAAAATGAAAGCACGCGAATATTTTTGCTTGCCATATGTTCCAGTAGTTGATGTCTTGATTCCGTGGAATTAAAAGCACGCGAAACTCTTCTTACCCTGCTGAGGGCGAAAAATTAGTCACGCGAAAATATCCACTTTTACAGTACACGGAGCTAGAGCAATATAAAAATATCAGTGCACAGATCTGTGGGGTGCCTCTGCATTCTCAAATAATCACTACATCAGCCATAACTGCATGGTCCTTCATTTACACTTTGATGAACCTCACTGATCTTGACCTCTAACCTAGGATTGACCTTTAACCCCTTCTGTATGAAGGAAATCTTTCGATCCCAAGTTGTTTACATTGTTATCTATCCATATTTATATTACAGTATGAGTTGACTTACATGGTGGGAAGCTATGACCAGAATATGACCATTTTAGCCAGATTTTCGTAGTGAGGTTCTGATAACCTTTCACCTTTACCATTCACCTATCACCACTGTCATGTTCATGTAATAGTATCAACTTTCCTCCTCCCTTTCCACCATGTATGCACCAGTGGAAATTCCTGATGATGCCATTTTGGGCAAGGGTATTAATAATCAGATGTTAAGGTGCATTTTGATGACCCTTCACCTTTACCATTTATCTATGACCACTCTCTTGTTCATGTGAATAATATCAACATTCGTCATCCCTGTTCACCATCTTGAACACCAGTGGAATTCCTAGCTGGGATAATGACTGGTGATGGCATTTTGAGCAAGATTATCACATTATTAGCCAGATTTTTTTTTTTTTTTTTTTTTGCATTCGATTTTGATGACCTTTCACATACACCTGTATTTAACCACAGGTTGTTGTTGTTTTTTTTTTGCAAATAATTTTATGACATTGTACACTGTATCTTCTGCTATGGCCACCAGATTGTATAACACAGTTGGACATACCTACAGTGTAGCTGGAGTATTGGCTGTTTGTGACATTTTTTGGCAACGTACAATGGACTTTGACCTTGACATTTGTAGAATAACTTAAGCTTTAGCCAGAGGCATTATGTTTTCGGGTTGTCTCTCAGTCTGTTCTTCCGTAATCAATTTTATGGAAGGCTAACTTAAGAACCATTTGAGGTACTTTATCAAATTGAAACTTGGCATATACCGGTACAGTACATGTATGAGTGGACAAAGTTGTGTGTATCACCTTTTGGGTGCACATACTCAGGGTCAAAAGCCAAAGGTCAAAGATCAGGTAATACCCTTGAAATTTCACCATTTCCTCATAACTCTGCTATACCTAATGGTATTTACATGAATCTTTGTGTATAGTACATGTATTACAAGGTAAAGATTCTTTAGATAAAGTTTTGAGCCATGGGGTCAAAAGTCAAATGTCAAGGAAAAAATGCTCGAATTTCATTTCTTTTCTCCATATCTCGGAATAGATCATTGTATCTTCATGAAACTTATTACATAGTATTTAGTACATGTATTGCCTGACAATGAGTCTCTTGGGGATTTAGGGGGTCATTGGCTCAAGGGATAAAGGTGAGGTTGAAATGCTAAAGTTCTGCTATAATCTAGTCCTTAAATAATAGTATATTATTCTACACCTTGGAGGTTGTTCAATGCAAACACCTTTAAATAATCTAGGTATGTACATTGCACATCATGCATTGTTGCCAGTGGCGTATCTAGGGGGGGGCAAGGGGGGCATGTGCCCCGGGCGCCACTCCTTGGGGGCGCAAAAAAAAGAAGAAGAAAGAAAAAAGAAAAAAGGAAGAAAAAAGGAAAAAAGAGAAAAGAAGAAGTAGTAGAAGAAGAAGAAGAAACAACTCATCGGAAGGGGGAGGAAGAATGGTGTGTGTGTGTGGGGGGGGGGGGGGGCAGAAAACCAAATCAAAAAAAAGATAGAAACAAAACATAATGATGACTCGGACAAAATGACACTGTTTATTGCGTTCACACAAGAATTCCATGTTATGTAAGCTGAAATACAACAATTTTCGGCTCGCTCGCTGCGCTCACTCTCTAAATTTTATATAGAAGAAGGTGAGAACAAAATGGGATGATGGCGCGGACAAAATGACAATGTCTATTGTGTTCACACATGTCATTTTATGTTTAGCAGGCAAAATGTTTCACGGAGCAGCGGCTGCAATTTCTTTCGTTCTGAAGCGATCGCCAATTGGATCAAAAGAAGGCGCCAACGGTTTCGAAAATACGGGGGGGGGGGGGGGGGGGGGGGGGCGCCAAAAAAATCAAGCAAGATAAGAACAAAACGTAATGATGACGTGGAAATATACAAATTTCGTCTCAATCGCTCGTACTGATATGAGTATTTCTTCAAGTCCTCAGTTTGTTGGTAAAAATCGTTATCTATAAGGCCGTTACTATATCTTGATTAGAATTGTAAGATTTGATAAGCAAAAAATAACAATGGTTCCATGTTTTGTAAGTTGAAATACAAAATTTTTCGGCTCGCTCGCTGCGCTCGCTCGCCAAAATTTATCAAAACAAAAAGGAGATAAGAACAAAACGTCATGATGACGCGGAAATATACAAATTTCGGCTCACTCACTCGTACTAATTTAGAGTATTTTTTCAAGTCTTCAGTTTGTTGGTAAAAATCGTTATATATAAGGCCGTCACTATATCTTGATTAGAATTGTAAGATTTGATAAGCAAAAAATAACAATGGTTCCATGTTTTGTAAGCTGAAATACAAAAATTTTCGGCTCGCTCGCTGCGCTCGCTCGCCAAAATTTATCAAAACAAAAAGGAGATAAGAACAAAACGTCATGATGACGCGGAAATATACAAATTTAGGCTCACTTACTCGTACTAATTTAGAGTATTTTTTCAAGTCTTCAGTTTGTTGGTAAAAATCGTAAGGCCGTCACTATATCTTGATTAGAATTGTAAGATTTGATAAGCAAAAAATGACAAGAGTTCCATGTTTTGTAAGCTGAAATACAAAAATTTTCGGCTCGCTCGCTGCGCTCGCTCGCCAAAATTTATCAAAACAAAAAGGAGATAAGAACAAAACGTCATGATGACGCGGAAATATACAAATTTCGGCTCACTCGCGCGTACATAATGGGGGGCATTTCATGAAGCAATTTGTCAGATATCTCGTCTGACAAACTGTTAAAAGCAACTGAAATCCTTGCTTCTGATTGGCAGAGAGCAAAATTTGTCCGACAAGTTGTCGGACAAAATGCTTCATGAAATGCCCCCCCCCCCCCCGATTTAGAATTTTTTTTAAAGTACTAAATTTCTTGGTATAGACAAATCGTTATCTATAAGGTGTTACGACCAAAATCACTCTGAGAATGATCGCACAAAAGAAACAATCAACTGATGTTCAGGCGGTTTATTAACAGTGATATTGTGGGTACAGACTGGTAATCGGGTTCACATCAGTACAATAATGATCAATAGAAACAAATATAGTCAGTAATGGAATCACTTACGTACGCATTACACGCAATATCCCTGGAAATGTCCAAATACGATGCTCGATGCACAAATGAATGATCCGCGATGCACCGATGAATGATTCCTCTGACGTAACTCCAGAGGCACAGGTTACGATAGTCCACGGTATAGATCCGGGGTAAAATCCACGATATACGTCCACGGCGAAACGTGCAGAGTCCAAATGTTGTGACGACCACGTCCAGTTGATGCGTTGAATGATGATTCACTTAATATTGTCCAGCTAGGAATCCAGCCCGTCACAGCTTTTCCGTAGCAATGTCCATTGACATAAAAATGGTGTCCATCCCCAATGAAGGCAAATTAATTATCTGCAGGCAAAATGTCTCCCAGGCCAAGTATCTCCACAAACATAACAGGTCAGCAGGTAACACAGGACTGACTATAACAAGTCGCTTCAGAGCCAGAAGTGACGTAACTCTCAGAGCAGAGGTGTTGGGTACTCTGCCTACTGCAGAATTTCTCTAGCTTATATACTATCCATTCACCCCCTTCTAGCACATTCTATAACTCTCTCCAACCTACTAGCCAGTCCAAGTTCCAGGAAACCTGGATGATTCACTGCCTATCTATGTACAAAACATCATTGCCAAGAATAACTACCAATCACATTGGGCTACAGGGACAGTGCCTCACTCAGCCAAATATGTAAGCACTTCCCAGAAAATTCTGGAAAGGGTGAAATCATTCTAAATTGAGTGAGTTATAATGTATTTCCTCTTACATGCATGTACTGTGTAGTTACATTGTATACCACCTAGAAAATTCTCCACTGATCTGGTCAGCCTGTATGTACTATATGTATACCACATAGAATGTTCTCCATTAATCTGGTCAACCTGTGTACATACACATTAAAACAACCATGCATACAGTACATCATACATATGTACATAACTACTAGTGTGTACATTTGTAACACCATCCCCCATGGGAAAAAGAAAGCCTTGCCGTAGCAAGGGTTTCTTTTACCTTCACAATTTCTCATTATTATTTGTAATGAATGTGAGATAAAACCCAAGTTAAGCTACAATAATCACGTACTATCACATGCCTTTTGGATAGCTGCATTAATTCCATGTTCTCTTTTCATGGATACCATTTACAATGATATTGCTTGGATTCTCGGAGCTTATACAATCATGTCAAACTCAAATTGCATACATCAGTAATGGATAAACTGAACACTATGTATGATTTGAGGTGAAAACCTTTCACCCTTAACTTCTACTGTGTTATCCACTACCTATGTCACACCAACTGACTTTCTGTCATAGCACTCTTTCAGCATATTGACATGACACATCCTTTGATCATTGCCTCTGTCTGGCGTACTGATCACATAGTTCACATCACTGAGTTTCTTTTTGACACAGTATGGGCCACTGAACTTGGCTTTCAGTGATTCACCTTGTATGGGCAGCAGTACAAGAACTTTGTCACCTGGGTTGAAAGTTCGGGCTTTGGCATTTTTGTCTGCCTTTCTCTTCATTGAGTCTTGTGACACTTTCAAGTGTTCCCTAGCTACCTCACAAGCCTTTGAAAGCCTTTCACGAAACTTTGACACGTAGTCAAGTAGGTGGACCTCATCATCCTCAGTCATGAATTTCTCTTTGATGAGCTTCCGTGGGCCCCTAACTTCATGACCGTACACCAACTCAAATGGGCTGAAACCCGTCGACTCATTTGGGGAGTCCCTTGTTGCAAACAGCAGGAAAGGGATGCCCTTATCCCAATCCTCGGGATACTCCTCACAGAACGCCCTAATCATTGTCTTTAGGGTCTGGTGGTAGCGCTCCAACGCACCTTGGGATTGGGGATGATAAGCTGACGACTTCAGCTGCTTCACACCCAAACGATACATCACCTCTTGAAATATGCCTGACATGAAATTTGACCCTTGGTCAGACTGCACTTCCTTGGGCAACCCATACCTAGTGAAAAACTGTACTAGAGCATCTACCACAGTCTTAGCAGTGATATTTCGCAAGGGGATAGCCTCTGGAAACCGTGTAGACATATCCATGATTGTCAAGAGGTACTTATGACCCGACCTAGTCCTAGGCAAAGGTCCAACACAGTCGACTAAAACCCGACTGAATGGTTCTTCAAACGCAGGTATCGGAATCAATGGCGCCGGCTTCACTGAATGCTGTGGTTTACCAGCCACCTGACATGTGTGACAAGTCTTGCAAAACTCAGCCACATCCACATTCAACCCTGGCCAATAAAAATGCCTCATGATCCGATCCTTTGTCTTTCTGACGCCTAAATGGCCGCCAACAGGTAACTCGTGAGCAATCCTCAAGATCTCACCGCGGTAACTAGGAGGGACAACAACTTGACGGACCACCGTCCAATCCTCATCAGCTGGCCTATGGGGAGGTCTCCACTTCCTCATCAAAATGCCATCTTTGACATAATAGCACTCAGGGACCTTTTCAGCCTCAGCCTCAGAACACGCCGTCTGAGACAAGCCTTTCAACTCAGAGTCTGCCTGCTGTGCTTCAACCAAGGAAGACTTGCTAAACAGCCCATCACTGTTAGCCTCGGAGCCTAATACAGCAACCCCATCATTTAAATCCTTGAAAAAGGTTTCTGCCAACCAAACACCGGAATTCTCCTCCACATCAACAGAATCCGCATCATCTTGAACAGCTCTACGAGCCTGAGACCTAGTCACAACACAATCTGGGAAAATCCCAGGAAACTCCTCCTGCAACTGCTCAGTTTCAGCAACCACCACTGGTTTCTCCGAAACAACTGGAGACGCAACCACCTTGTCCCCAGCCAAGTCATTCCCCAACAGGAAGTCAATGCCTGCCATGGGCAACTCAGGAACAACTCCAACAGTAACAGGACCAGAAACTAGGTCACACTTCAAATCCACTCTATACAGTGGCACTGACATATAACTGCCATCAACAGTCTGAATCAATACTTTTGCATTCACTGCACTATCTGGTGGAAAAGTCATACCACCATCCACCATCAACGACTGAGAGGCCCCCGTATCCCGCAGGATGACTACTGGCTTACCTGCCTCACCAGAAGTACATGGGGTCACCTCACCATCAAACAAAAAGCTATGATAGCTCTCATCCACCTGCTTCATCCTATCTTTGAATTTGGGAGATTGACTTTCAATGGCCTGTGTTTCACTGAACGGGACACTGTTTTCGGGTAGGACACTTTTTGACATGACAAATCCCAAGTCCTTCTTTGTTTTGTTTTGCAACTTCCAACACTGTGACTTTACATGCCCTGTCTTGTTACAGTGAAAACATTTAATGACATTTGCACTTGTACCGGACCCTT
The DNA here is from genome assembly GCF_040938485.1 of Diadema antillarum. Taxonomy (NCBI): domain Eukaryota; kingdom Metazoa; phylum Echinodermata; class Echinoidea; order Diadematoida; family Diadematidae; genus Diadema; species Diadema antillarum. The sequence goes on along the minus strand of NW_027271011.1, from coordinate 309,450 downwards.
TGTCAGATTGAGACTTTGGTGTCGATGAAGTTTCAGAACTCGTGCCTTTTTCAGAACCAGCATTCTTTGGACTGCTCGACTGATTTTTGTCTCTCTTATTTCCAGAGAAATTCCTGAAAGGTGGTCTGTTGTCATTTCTGTGGGTCAGCTCATACTCATCAGCCATCAAGGCTGCTTTATGCAAACTTGTCACTTTGTGATCATCCAAATGCGACCTCACACTGAAAGCAACACTCTTTTGAATTCTTCCAAGAGAACTACCTCACGTAGGTTATCAAAGTCCTGATCCACTTTCAGGGATCTGTACCACCTATCAAACATCATTTCTTTTTCACGAGCAAACTCAACATGTGTCTGGCCTGGTTTGCGGTACGAATTTCTGAACTTGTGTCTGTACGCCTCTGGCACCAACTCATAAGCATTCAACACTGCTTTCTTGACTGTAGCATAGTCACGTGATTGCTCTTCAGAGAGAGATGAGTACACATCGGCTGCTTTGCCGACAAACACACTTTGCAGGAGCAAGGGCCAAAATTCCTGTGGCCAGTTCAAACTGTTAGCCACCTTCTCAAATGACACAAAGTATGCATCAACTCTGTTTTCTTCAAACTTTGGCACCAATCGAATGTTCTTGGCCAAATCAAATTCAGAGGGAGCCCTTTCACGATTTCCAACCGTCTGTGCATGAGCCATTTCCATCTCACGCAATTTCACTTGCTGCTCCACTTCGAATTTCTTAATTTCCAGTTCCTTTTCTCTCAATTCCATTTCTCTAGCCCTTTGCTCCATTTCCGATCTCATCTTCTCTTTCTCTATTTCCAATCTAGCTAGCTCAAGCCGTGTTTGATCTGAAATGTGAGCTTGATCGGAAGTGTCAATTTCTTCTTTGAGCTCCATGTGACCAGCTACTAAGTCAAGAATCTCTGCCTTTCTTGCACCTTGTGGAACATCTACATTCAAATGCTGTGCAACAGCAGTCAAATCACATTTGCGTAACCTTTGCAAATCTTTGAGGGACAAATCTGTCCTCTGAACAAATGCCTGAACATCCATTGTACTGATTGACATTATCACACTGTAATACACACAATATACAATTGAACAATCAACTCAACTGGTATTTTGTCTGTTCCAATATTCTGGATTCCGGAACGTTCCAAATTCTAAGTTTTGGCTTAAATTCACTTCCCGGACAAGCCCCCAATTTTGTTACGACCAAAATCACTCTGAGAATGATCGCACAAAAGAAACAATCAACTGATGTTCAGGCGGTTTATTAACAGTGATATTGTGGGTACAGACTGGTAATCGGTTTCACATCAGTACAATAATGATCAATAGAAACAAATATAGTCAGTAATGGAATCACTTACGTACGCATTACACGCAATATCCCTGGAAATGTCCAAATACGATGCTCGATGCACAAATGAATGATCCGCGATGCACCGATGAATGATTCCTCTGACGTAACTCCAGAGGCACAGGTTACGATAGTCCACGGTATAGATCCGGGGTAAAATCCACGATATACGTCCACGGCGAAACGTGCAGAGTCCAAATGTTGTGACGACCACGTCCAGTTGATGCGTTGAATGATGATTCACTTAATATTGTCCAGCTAGGAATCCAGCCCGTCACAGCTTTTCCGTAGCAATGTCCATTGACATAAAAATGGTGTCCATCCCCAATGAAGGCAAATTAATTATCTGCAGGCAAAATGTCTCCCAGGCCAAGTATCTCCACAAACATAACAGGTCAGCAGGTAACACAGGACTGACTATAACAAGTCGCTTCAGAGCCAGAAGTGACGTAACTCTCAGAGCAGAGGTGTTGGGTACTCTGCCTACTGCAGAATTTCTCTAGCTTATATACTATCCATTCACCCCCTTCTAGCACATTCTATAACTCTCTCCAACCTACTAGCCAGTCCAAGTTCCAGGAAACCTGGATGATTCACTGCCTATCTATGTACAAAACATCATTGCCAAGAATAACTACCAATCACATTGGGCTACAGGGACAGTGCCTCACTCAGCCAAATATGTAAGCACTTCCCAGAAAATTCTGGAAAGGGTGAAATCATTCTAAATTGAGTGAGTTATAATGTATTTCCTCTTACATGCATGTACTGTGTAGTTACATTGTATACCACCTAGAAAATTCTCCACTGATCTGGTCAGCCTGTATGTACTATATGTATACCACATAGAATGTTCTCCATTAATCTGGTCAACCTGTGTACATACACATTAAAACAACCATGCATACAGTACATCATACATATGTACATAACTACTAGTGTGTACATTTGTAACAAAGGCCGTCACTATTATTGATTAGAATTGTAAGATTTGATAAGCAAAAAATGACAAGAATTCCATGTTTTGTCAGCTGAAATACAAAAATTTTCGGCTCGCTCGCTGCACTCGCTCGCCAAAATTTATCAAAATTCATTACATTTATAAATCACTTTCAAAAGACCCCTCTTAAGGGCTTGAAAAGCATATCATGTGGACTTTGCTTAAAGTCCCTACCGGGATCGGGTTGGGGTTGAACAATAGTCTTTTTCAGAAATTAGGGACGCAATTTTCGCGCTTGCCCCGGGCGCCGTTTTCCCTAGATACGCCGCTGCACAATGATTCTGTACGGAAAGATTTTGACCATGGGGTCAAAGGTCAAGTGAAATTGTTAAAATGTGCATTTTCCTATATTTTGAAATCAGCTTAAAGTATTGTTACAAAAATTGGGTGTTACCAGGAAGTGATTATTTGACGAGAGTTGTGGGCTATGGGGTCAAAGGGCAGGGGTCAAAGGTCAAGTGAAAATTCTCAAATCCCTGAATACTTGCTCTCTGAAACAATGTAGCCATCCAAATGAAACCTGAAGGAGTGCAAACACTCAACGCATTTGTGGTTTCTGACATTGTCAAGATGCACTATACTGTACACCTATTGGGAGAACCATGCAGTATGGCGGAGGCATGCAAGTCGCCATTTGTAGTGACCTTTCTCGTGTAACGTGGTTTGGTGACCTATGACCTTCGACCATGAAGGCTTTAGCCCAAACTCTTAACTTGCCTAAATGACCACCTTACATGTAGGTAGATATAGTTGTAAAGTTTATGAATGGCAAGTCCACCCAGATGTAGCAATGTTCCTCAGTCGAACAGGAAGGCCATAGTGACTAAGTGACATAGGGACTAAGGGGATTAAGTAATCTCTTTTCAGTGACAATTAGTTTCAAGAATCTGTGCCAATCGACAAAGAAAATAGCTCAGCATCAGTGCCAATCAGCGAGCAAACTACTTTACTTAACCTGTTGAGGACGGTTTGATTTTGCTACAACACGCATTTCCCATAGACACCTGCCCGAGTATACTTGGGACTCATCCTCCACGGGTTAAACAGTTAAAGACCACAATTATTTAATGTTAACTTTCCATCGAGTGGTCTTTGTAGACAGGTGTGATTGTGTGTTGATAGATTGATGGATAGGTAGATGGATAGATAGAATAGACAGATGCAGATAAATGGCATGATATGTGATAATTTACATGGTACATACATGTGTTTAATGGTCATTGCTCTTACAGGATTGTGGGTATTCTGGACCAGTCATATGACCACATCCACTGCATCGGCATCAGTGGGATGCCAGGCTCGGGCAAGACCAGACTTGCGAAGGAGGCCACCTATCGGCTGCTTCGGTATGGAGAGGTCATCTTTGTTGACCTCCGAGAGTTGCAGCATGTGGAGGACATCTTCTTCTCCATTATGTCCAGGCTGGGGAAGGAGTGTCGGGACTTTGAACCGGACTTGTTGTACTCCACCTTCAGGTTCTATGATCCGAAGAAGCACGGTAAGAGCGGACCCAGACTCCCATCAACTCTGCTAGACCAGAGGAGAAATGTGGTGTCAGTATATGAGATGGATTATTATTCAGACTAAGAAAATATGGTTTTGAAATTGTGATTTTTATTTCATTTTATTTAGCATGACTGTGTAATATGAGTACTTTTCTCAAATTTGTACCAAAATATGACTTTTCCTTTCAGAATATGTTTTTGCCTATTGTGCATTTTGCACAAATGTCTTGTGTCTTGAAAATTTTGACAACCCTACAATGACAGATCAATACCAGTAGATTTTAATGCAATGTAGAGCAGGAAATTGCGTATTCTACAAATTTATAAATTATGAAATGAGGATAGTTAAAGATAGAGGCCATGTGAAGTCATGTGAAGTTCCTGAGTCAAGAAAACACGTACCTGTTAGCCAATTCAGTTCAGATACAGTGACACAAGGTTGAAAAAAAAATTGTATGGAAAATCACATACTTTATCAACGAAAGCTGTAGAGTATGAGGTTTGTGATGACATCTTGGTACTAACTGTAGGTGTTGACTGTTATATGTCATGTTGTTATTGCACTTTCACAGCTGGTGCAGTGATCATCTTGGACAATGCGGACAAGCCCCTTGACCCTGGAACTGACGAAAAGCCAAATGAGGTTTATGGGTACTTTGTGCGTATGATTGAGAACATTCTCAATTTGCCCAATTCCAAGGTCAAGCTCGTCATCACCTCAAGGGTCGGCCTTGAGCATACTCACATTAACAGCCGCCATCTTCAGTGCTTCAGGCTTGAAGGGGAGAATGAACTGGACCTAGAGGATGCCGTGGAAATTGTCAAGTACCATGCTGGTAAGACTGAAGTGAAGGATGATGAGGCCGTAAAATTGGTGGAGCTTTGCGGCAAGATCCCTCTGGCCTTGAAGGTTGTTTCAAGTAGATTCCAGGATGGCACTATTTCCCCACATGAGATGATCCGGCACTTGTCACACAGAAATGACGACCAAGCCCAGCGGTTGGTTGGTAGTCTCAGCCATCTGGGCCTTGCTAAGGCTGATCAGTTGACCATGAGCCTGTTGAGCACAGTGGAGAGGTTGCCCATAGTTCATCAGCGCAACATTATCAGGTTGTCGGTTGTCCCAGGTTCATTTGACATGAAGGCTGCTCAAGAGATCCTGGGATATCCAAAGAATGACCCCGTGGGGCTAAAACTGGATCTTCAGGCTCTGAAGTACAGAAGTCTCTTGGAAAGTGGCCTTGAGGAAACTGAAGGCAAGATCAGCTCAGACAGTCCCCGCTACAGTATCCACCTTCTCCTGCGGTCCTTCTTGCAGCAGATGTGTGCTGATGATACTCAAGATTTAGCCAAAGAGTATGCCAAGGGAGAGCAGGGTTTCATCCAGCATTTCGGCAAGAAGATGAGGCGCACCACCAAGACCTTCCAGAAGGATTTCCGCAAGGCTCTGGCCTCAAAACAAAACGAGAAGGCCAACTTCATGTATCTCCTGAACTGCATCAAAACCAAGCATCTGCCAACAGAAAAAGAGTCTGACTGGCTTCACACTGCTGTTGAACTCATGATGGTACCAAAGGAGAGGCTGTCTTTTTACAGAACGTGCAAGCAGAGGGCAAAGGCAGAAGGGCAACTGGCAATTTATGCAGAGTTTTGCTGCTTCGAGTCTCAGCAGCTGCTGGATCTAGGGTTTGACGTACAGGTCATCCTCCCACTCTTTGACGAAGCTGAGGAAATCCTGGCAGAACTCCCAAATCAAGATTCAGACTCGGTGCAGTTGAGTTACGCCACCCTCTACCACTTCAGAGGAAATTTGTTTGCACGTCGTCTGAAGGCCACAGATGCCCTGAAACCACTGGAAAAAGCTCTCAAGATTCGCAAGAAGGTCCTTGGGGATAACTTCCTGACTGCTCGCACCCTGAACGTCCTTGGCCAGGCAATGCACTCTGCGGCCCATGTGGAAAACATGGGATACATCCACCAGGACATGCTGCGAGCCATTGACTACTACCGCAGAGCTGTTGACATGTGCACAAGAATCACAGGCTCAGAAAAGCATGTGGACATCCCCACCTTCTTGCTGAACATCGGGGCCTGTTTGCATGAGATGTCTCGCTACAAGCAAGCAATCGAATACTTCAAGAAGTCCCTGGACCTTGAAACTCAGCTCGGCATGGATGGCACAACAGAAACTTGTGTCACTCTCAAGAATATGGCCATGAGCTACTTTGTGGAGGAAAAGTAAGCAGCAGCACTTCTTCTCTGCCAAAATATACTTCTTATTTCCATGTTTATTTCATGTGAAGATATGTAACTTTGGATGTGTGTGTCCCATCTGTTTTTAGGTTACTGTAGCCCAAGGTCCAAATGAACAATAGCGATCATTCATCTTGCATCATCCGTTACAGTTTCAGCTTCTCTGTGAAAACCCTTCAAGATTAATTTTCACCAAACTTGGCAGGTAGTATTCCTAGCATGGTAGAATCTGAATTTGTGCAAATGGGCACCATGGACCTGAGGGGGCCCCAGGGAGCCGCCTGAGGGACATGGTCCTTCTTTTCAGCGGCAGCCACTGTAGTGTTATCAACGATGTGGTGTAGTCGCAATAACTTTCAACAGTTTTTAGCAATATCCACCGATTTCATACTACAGGTACACATCCTAAAAATACCAGTCAAGTTTGAATATGGGGAAAGTCCGACAAGGTCAAAAGGTCAATGAACTTGCTCTTATAAGCATTGTGCTCACAGTATTGTGGTGTACTCTCACTAACTTTCCGCAGGTTTGAGCCATGGATGCCAAACTCACACCACATGTACATAATCTAAAAATACTTGTCGAGTTTGAATATGGTACCTGTTTTAAAGTCCAAGTTCAAAGGTCAAATGGTCAAGGAACCTTACCTGATATGCTGTGGACCCAAAAGTATTATGGTGAACTCTCAATAACTTTCTATAGCTTTGAGTTATGACCCTCAAATTCACACCACAGGTAGATCACCTAAAGATGCCAGTCAAGTGTAGGTATTAGTGAGGTCCAACAAGATCAAAGGTCAAAAGGTCAATAAACTTTACCTGAAATGCAGTGTACACATAGTATCATGGTGTGGCAGTGCTCTCAATAACTTTCTACAAGCTTTGAGCTATGACTATCAAATTTACACCACAGGTTCATCATGTGAAGATGTTGGTCAAGAACAAATATGGGTGAAGTTGTACAAGGTCAAAGGTCAAAAAGTCAAGGAACATTCCCCGATAAACATATTGTGTACAATAGCGTGTTGTGGTCTTAATAACTTTCCACAGCTTTGAGCTATGACTTCGAAACTCACACTTCATGTACATCATCTAAAACTGTGGGTCACTTTTGAATATTGATGAAGTTTGAAAAGGTCAGAGGTCAAAAGATCATAAAAACAAAGGATTTATAAAATCATAAGAAAGGATATACTTCAATAAGCACTAAACCGGTACTCATAAACTGTGTTTTGCAAGTGAGACATCGCTTGATGTTCGCCTTGTATTTCTGTACATTTAACACACCAGATTAAAAATGAATAATAGAAAGACAGCCTAGATGTACAACATAGATAGGATGCAAACAGCTTATACTCATTCAGATTTCTATAACCTTTAAGATGCAATTGGATTTCATTGCTATCCATTAAAATCAATGATTTACTATACAAGGGGAAATTTTCATGTGAGTAATTTTTTTTTTTTGCACTCGTCCGCATGAGATGAATTTTGCATGTTTTTAATTGCATGGAATTAAAGTGTATAATAATGTTAATCACATAATAAACATTATTATATAAAGATGCAAAGTTAGATCAAACAATATAATTTTGTCCTTGTCAATTTGCACCATCATCTAGGTATGATGATGCCATACCTCTGGCACTGCGTGCACTGGAGGGGCGGCAGAAGCTGCACGGGGTCCACCCAAACACAGCTCGCAGCCTGTACTTTGTGGGGTCCATCTATCTGGCGTCCAAGAAGTACCGCGACGCGCGCACCTACTTCGACAAGGCGCTGGAGATGGAGGAGACACTATGGAGTCGCGGCATGCCGCACAGTCCAGACTGGGACCTGCTGAAGGAGAAGTTCAGACGCCTGCTTGTCAGCCAGGGCAACAACCAAGCCTTGCACCGATACCACAAGAGATTCAAGGTATCTACATCGTATGCATTCGTAGCACACGGGGCTACAATATCTCCCAACAAGGTGTTAACCCTTCGTCTACTTTGAGAGCTGATTGGCACAAAAAATTCCATAGCAGTGTACACACTGTCCAGAGTTCCTATGGCACAGTATACAAATAGTGAATGGTCACGAGTGTGATGGTACAAGATTTCGCATGAGGTGAAAGATAGAGGCGCTCTATTCAATGAGGCTAAGCCAATTTGAATAGTGCGCCTCATCTTTCACCGAGTGGGAAATCTTGTTCCATTGCACGAGTAAAGACCATACATTATTTGTTCTATACAACACCTCGAAAGTCAACAGATGTGGTCCACACAGATTCTTGAATTTAGCACAGAAATGGCAACCATTTTCCATGAAAGACGAATGAGTAGCCACACAGTCACAGTCACCGTGTGCGTGCGTATGCAAAGCCGATCGGTTGGAGTTGTTTACAAAAATGAGTGACAAAAGTAGGCGCTTGTGAGTGCGCTTGTAATTGTTAACTGTGCAGCAAATGTTTGTTTATTGTGACATCAGAGTCGTGTGATAGAACAAAAACTTGGGGATCAATTGTGAGTTTAACACGGGAGTCAATGGAAATGGGTGTTGTCAGCCATGAGCTGTCCATTTTTGCTCAAACAAAATTGCATGGCTGACAGCCACAGCGTGCGATGGAGCTTCTGACTAAATGTCACGTGATGGGCAATCAACCAATCAGATAGCTACATTCTAATTAGGTGTTGTATGAAAAGGATTAAACCATTGCTTGGAAGATGTTGTAAGTTCCTGATAGAATTTGCACCCTGCACACCCAGGCCCTGTATAAGCCATAGGTTCATGTTGTGTTCCTCTCCATTAAATGATAATAGATCACTGCATTGTCTTTCATTATTCTAGCATGCCGTTATTTTGCTGGTGTTTCATGTTATGACAGGCTTGATGGTAGCACCTCACAAGTGCGACCTTTACTCGCACATACAGGACTACAAATAGTTCATTATTCTCCTTTCAAAGCTTTGGAACAAGACTTTATCTGCTTTTCATTTCTCTATGAGATATTTTGCAGTCCTCATTCCAGATCAGGGTGGAAATAAACTTGCTGTGCTTCAGATCTGTAAGCACAATTGTGACCCGCTACAACAAAATGATCCTAAAGTCGGGCGAGGTCGATTATTTGAAAATTGCATGACATAAATCCCTAATCCTTCTGCTTTAAATTGGTATATAACACATCATATAAAAATAATCGGCTGCGGAGATATTGATGTTTAAAAGAGAGCATGTCGATACGTCTGGGAAATCACTGTTTCGAGAAAAGCGCCCTAAAAGTTCTCCTTGCGATGCAATCACGATCAAAGGACATGCAAGTCAGTTTTCACCTCCGAACAATAGAAGGTAAGCCCTAGCAACCCCCGAAATGCTCATTCAAACACAGCGTCGGCGGTCTCCTCACCGACCAATCAGTGACCAGGATGGCAGGAGAAGCAGCTGGGCGTAGCGCAACCCGCCAGCACGCACCAGTCGACTGGGCAGCGTGCGAGCTTCACGCTTCGGTTAGCGGCAAGCAGCAAACTGACCAATGAGATCACTCTGGTCGTTGTTAGGGGCGGAGCCTATGTGTGGCGCTCACTCCAAATGTTCGAACCAGTTTCTGCTTCGTTGAAACGCCAAAAACATGGCCCGGAAAAACACTATTTTTGGGTCTTTCCTTTCATCATTTTGCTTCAAAATTTTGACAGATGATAGAAGACATGTCAGACTCTGATAATATGTCAAATTCAGAAAATCGTAAGTTTTGACCAATTTTGATGCTCTGACTTCAAACTCGATTTTCACGGCTTCGACCGTGCGCGACTTTAGGACCATTTTGTTGTAGCGGATCACAATTTATTTCACGTGAGATATGCCCTTCATTTCCAGACTGAAATCTCTGCATCACTGATATTTTTGCTCTTTTTGCATGACCTGAAAAAAAAAACCCAAACAAACAAAGAAAAATGCAACTTTGTGATGAGCTTGCAGAGCCATTCCCACAACTGTCTTGTGCCATATGAATTGGAATATGGATGTGAAATCTGTGTTGGAGAATCAACATTGGTCTAGGAGGGTCACTCCCTAATTTCAACTTAACCCATTGAGGATAGTTTGATTTTACTACAACATACATTTCCCACAGACGCTTGCCCGTATATACTCGGGACTCGTCCTCAATGGGTTAATGTGTACCTGCAGAGGTGTGGTATTGCATTTTGGCACTATTCAACCCAGATGCCAGTGACATTTTCACTGTATCCAGCTCCCATGGAACATAATTTTAAGCACCATTTCTTCATGAGGAAGTGTTGTTGATGTGTAGCCATATTAAGGGGGTAATTGAATATAGTACTGTATGAGGCTGTTAGGTGCACTGTCTTAGATCACTGTTTGCATGACTCCCTACACACAGTGGCATTGGTTACTAATTTGCAGAATGTGCACTACAGCACAAAGACTAGTATTTCTTATCAGATATATTATGGCTTGATTTATTATGCGAATAGAAGTACAGTGTAGTCTCTGTCAGTCCTTGACAAATATGGATCAGGAAAACATTGTCTAATTCTAAGTCTGTGAAATCTTAACATTCTTTGAATTTAGCTGAGACAGGCACACAGTTCTTTAAACAAGGTAGCAGTAATGCCAGTCATTCGTGGACTACATGTAGATGAATGTACGCAGTTGGCATGCAGTATGGATACATTGCATCTAAATACAAAGAGTAGTATAGATATTGTACGCAGTGCGTGGCGTCAACCTCCTTGGCAGCGGATACGGCATTGGAGGTTGCGGATACGTGCGCCAGTCAACGGGTTAATAGTTTTCAGTTCATGCTTGTGACACGTGTATAAAAGAAACGCATGCTTCTCGTAAGTTCCATTCTAAAAATATATGCTTGGGAAATCCCACATCATTATGATGCAGTGACAAAAGAGCTATTTCATCAGGCGGCGCCAAAAATTCCCTTTTTGCACGCGGGCAGATGGTGGCCGATGAGTGATAGCGCGGAGAGATACAACTATGACCTATCACTGACATCACCCCAATCCCAGAGATCCAATAGGATAATTGGATTCTCCCGCCCCCTTCGGAGGTGTGTCCTGCTGCATTCATTTAACCTGCCTTTTGTGCATATGAATGGCAGTGACTCCGTCCTAGCATTGATTTTCATGAGGCATGCACAGAAAGAAATAACTGACCTCGAGAGGGCGCTACGCCATGAAAGCATATAGTAGGCAACTTTTGGGAGTGCTTTTTAGGGGATTTCCCCTCTGATAAACATGTCACTCATTGGTGTAGCACTTACAGAAAAATTATTATATGGGACTACTGCTGTCTGATCTAAAATGCACCTTTAGCATTAGCTGTCAAGAGTCTGCTTACTGTGTACATATATATGATGCAGTAGGATGTGGTACCACTATCAGCACATGTATCTATATCTGTAAATTTGACCTGATACATGTATTTTGCCAACAGCAATACATTTCAAGAAATATTACTGCAAATATACAATGAGCATAATATGAAACTCTCCTGTCTTTTCTGCGGTGAAAAGATGATCATTGTACTGGGAGCCTAATATTCAGTGGTGTAGTATACTACAGCAACAGAAATAATGGCTGTATACCAGAAATTTGCTTTCATTTCATTTGAGTATTGAGTCTTACCAGAAGTGTGTGGCATAGCTGACATGCAAGAAAAGAAATAGCCTAGCTGCTGAAAAGATTCCATGAATATATCTTGATAAAAGAGACCACCAATATCATATTTTGACATTTTATAGTTTCTTTTTGTCTGTTCTACAAAAATAAAGATAGCCCTTTTCGTCTACCGAAGTATCCACTAAGTATCCACTTTCAGCTCACTTGAGTTTCCTTAACAAATTCAGAGTTTTCTCCACTAGAGTTTAGTAAAACCGTACAAAAAGCGTGTCTGAAAAAGAAACTTTCTTACGTTTACCACACTGTCTTGCTAATGCTGCGTTTACACCATATTCCCAGCAGCCACAGCAGTCCCGCTTGCCTGACATGTTGTGTGTCTCGGGTAGATGAGACGGTCTCCTGTTTCCCCCCTTCGTATTCCAGCGTTGTTCAGTCCAGTCCTCGCCTCTGGTGAACACATAGCTATCAGACCCCATTCTCATGATGTGTGGTCAGGCTAGACTATCAATATATTCTGTCGCATCCTGCTACAGACTGCCTCCAAGTTTTGTTACAGCCTAGTATGTGCCATCATTTCTTGTTCTATTCACCCCGTTTTATTACAGCATGCAAGGTTCCTCATTAGCGCCGGTACTGCCATGGCAAATTTTTTTGACAGTTTAAAAATCTGACATGGCATCCACGGCAACCACGGCCTATGTCACATTTGCCCATCATGTCTCACCGCGTTGTCTCCGGTCCATCCGTTTTGTCCAGCGTGTCCTGAAATGTGACTACCGTTGCCGCCGGAAACATGGTGTATACACAGCATTACTGATTCCCATGGTGTTTGCCATGTACAGCACCTGATGATTGCGTAGGCATGGCATGGTCACTAATTCAGTGGTTTGAACATACATGTATCGTCGCATGGCTACAATGTTGATGTTCAGCTGTTGCGGTTTGGTGGACATTTGTAGGAACGTGTGGCTATGTGTTTTCTGGCTAAAATAACATACATACCAGTTGATGATAATCATCTATACTGGAAGCTGCCATTTTCTCAGTGGATAAGACCTCACATTATCAATCACAAGGTCCTGCCTGTGGCACTTTACTCTCATTTTCGTAGTCCTTCACAGACTTTTTGTCTCGTGGTTGTTTGCTTTACAGGTCTTCATTTCTCCCTTTATTACCATGTAAAACAAACAATGCTTTTAACAATACCACAACAATATTTTGAAGGAAAAAAAACAACACACTGCTATCGCTACTGGCATTAATTTACCCTAGACAGAAGAGTTGTCGTGGCCATGGGGTTGAGACCATGCTGACAAGATTGTGAGCTTTCACTGAAGAGGTTCAAGTCCCAGCCGGGCAGTAGTCTGTTTGGGCGACACAATCTATTCTCATTGCTATTCAAGTCTTTCACAGGAGATTTCAAGCCGTCAGTTCCATGTGCAGAGAGCTGTACCCCATTCATGGAAGAGAGAAAAAAACACTTTCATTTCTCTCGTCAGGAACAAGGGGGCCGCATCATTCGCCTGCTTTTCTATTGTATGTAAGTAGGCAGATCATTTCACCAGGTTAGCACTGTGCTTTTTGTGATGAATGAATGAAGTGGGTTCTTTTACATGTGCGAGCCATGAGTGGTATCCTTTTCGAGTTACAGGTGTTTGTCTCTTAGGCTATGGTCCCAACTCAGGGTGGCGTCCGGCCGATTTGTTGCCTTCTCGGTTGCCATTGGAATTTAGGCATTGCCCTAACAATTTTTGGAGAAGTCAAGCTGGCTGTAAAGCCCCAGCAATGCCTGAGTGATGTCCTGTCAATTTCCTGACAGTCACCCCTCAATTATAGCTCAAATTTTGTCACAATAAGGGGATTTTCTCAGCACAGAGTCCAAGCAGTCACTGAATGTTAACCCCCCACCCGAGGAACTAGACAGTCTCCCACCAGCCACTGGCGGATTTTTGAGAAATCGCTGGGTGGCCGGCTGGTGATCGGTGGGACATCTGGCAGTGTCCTGTATGTGGCCGTACCAGCCGCGGCTGGCCTGTCTGCCAGAAATTTCTCATGAGCTGCCTACTTTCGTATTTGACTGCCCATTGGCCATCAATAACAATGCTTTTGTTTTGCATCTGGCACCGACTGAGCCAAATCACGCCACCTGACATTGATCGTGCCAAGGACCTACGTGTATGTATGAAATGGCAGACTGGACTGTCCAGAAGTGAGCAAGTCATGCAGTCTTACCATGTCTTGTTCTGAGTCTTCATCAGATTTTCAAATAGCACTTTGGTTTAGCGTTCCGTAGTAAAGCCAAAACTTGTCGTATCGAGATTGAGCTATTGTCTGTGGTGAGCAGTTAGTCACGGTCTCATACCAACTTGTGTATGTCAGCGTAGATCTCTATTATCAAGGCCGCATATTATGAAATTTTGAATTTCGAATTTGATGGATTGCATATAAATGTGCACAATTAGTCACATGCACGTGGAGTCACACTTGCATGGTTTACTCATGCACTGCCGGTAATGCGAATATACTGAGCAGCAGGCATGGGCAGAGTGCATTGATATGGTTATCGTATCTAATTTTCCCCTTTTTATCGTGACTAAAGATATTTTCACTTTACCAGAGAAATGTATTTTCAGAGCTTACGGTTAATAAGTTTTTTCCCAACACGTAGCAGTTACTAAGAAAACCTACAAAAATATAGTTTTGAAATAGGTACTAGTGCTCTGTGTTATTCGTGTATGATCAAATAGAGCTTGCGCTGTCCACAGCCACCAGCACAGCATTTGTGATATTCCTGCTGTCAGGTGGAAGCTTGGTAGTCTAGTAAATATGATGACGCTTGTCTAGCAATCAAGAGGTTGTTAGTTCAAGTAAAATTTAAGTTTGCAACTGATTGACAAACTGCCTCCATCGAAGTGAATAAGCACTGAATTGATCAGTGTTTTTAGTAGTAGCCATGATAAAAAATCACAGGTGTACATACTCGAGTAGAATTCAAACCTACGACCTCCTGATCTCTGAACAGGCGTCATCTCCGCTAGACCACCAAGCTTCCGCCCGATAGCAAGTGTTGGATGTAATCTTTTTAGCATGCAGCGGGTACTGTGTAATTATTCAAATTCATGAAATTCTTCCGTCGAGATGTTTTCATTGCAACTGATTGACAAATTAGGATATAAGGATTAGAACCAACACTTGCATGAGAAAGTGAATGCCGGGCGTGTGAGCGTAAGATAGGCACTGAGGCGTGAGTCTCACGCTGGAGACGTGAGACTTGGTGGGTCTGCTACTCAGGTGTAGCAATGTGCCTGAGGTATACATTAATGTCATGGTAACAACTAAAGGGATTATGGGGATAAGATAATCTCTATTCATGACCATTAGTTTCCAGGCAGCTGTGCCAATTTGTAAGAACAACACTCCAGCATACCTGCCAACCAGCACACAAAGCACAGTCTTGATGTATGGGTTACCCTCAAAGTCACTAGGGAGCTTTAGATTTGTGGGGCAGACATTTGCGACCACAAGTGGGTTGGACATTCTCCTCTCCCCTTGTGTCTTGCAGAAAAGTATTGAAAATTGAGCAGACGTAAAAATAGCCCAGAACACTTACTGAAAAACTTAGACAACGCGAGCTAAAAATGGATCGACTTGATGCATGTTTTTGGGCATGAGCAGAACATGTTTTTTTCCTCTTAACGTCCCCGTCGCGAAAATCTAAAGCTTCCTATTGTCTAATTTGTGACCCGCTACAACAAAGATCCTAAAGTTGCTGACGGCTGAACCGAGAAAATCGAGATTGACATCAGATCATCAAAATCGATCAAGGTGATAGGATTTCTTTTTTTGGTATGATTTTGTAGTCTAATGTATTCTGTCTGTTTTAATATCTACCTAAATTTCGAAGCTAAATGATCAAAGGAAAGACAAAAAAATTCGCGTTTTTCTGGGCCATGATTTTCTGACTTTTAACAGAACAGAAACGTGTCCGAAGATTTGGATTTAGCACCTTAGCTAGACCATGCCCCTAACAACGAGCGAGTGATCTTCGTAATCAGTGCGTGGCATCCTCGTTACTGATTGGTTGTGCGTAGACTGCAAGTCTTGTTATATATGAAATCAAAGTGGAAGAGTAAGGGAATAACGTCATGTCATTTTCAGAAAATTGTCCTCCACCGACTTTCGGATCCTTGTGTTGGAGAGGGTCGCATTTAGCCATGTGTTCTTCAGGCTTGTTTGTATATACCTGTACTAGTGAGTAGTAGTACTACTTGCGAACACATTCATGCCCATTGAGAGTTGCATGAATGACTGACTGGTCATGTTTTGAGTGACTCTGCTGTCTTATGAATATGTCAATTGTAATCTGCAGCCAGTGACTAGATTTATTTGTGTCTCTCATTGCATTAGCAGCCCATAAACTCAAACAAGATTTTTATTCACCAGGTGACATCCTATATGTGCATAACTCCATTTACTGTAACTGCATTTATTTGTACACCATGTTCCCAGTGGCCACGGCAGCCCTGTTTGCTCAAAATGTAGTGTGCCATGGGTAGATGGGACATTCTCCTGTTTTCCCCCTTTGTATTCCAGTCTTGTTTGTCCCAGTCCCCACTTCGGTGAACATGTAGCTATCAGACGCCGTTCACGATATGGTGTCTGGTCAGGCTAGACTACATAATATTTTTTGTCGCGTCCCACTACAGACTGTCTCCAAATTTTATTATGGCCTGTTATGTGCCATTGTGTTTTGTTTCGTTCACTCCGTTTCATTATGGCCAACAAGATTTCTCATTTAGCACGGTGGGGACTGCTGTGGCATCCACGGCATCCATGACAATCATTGCCAGTCATGTCTGCCTATCCCGTCCCACCACGTTGTCTCACGTCCATCCCGTTTTGTCCATGGTGGCCTGAAACGTGACTGCCGTGACTACCATGAACATGATGTAAACACAGCCTAGTTACATTCTCTGCCCGTGCGTTCTAGCAGGTTGCACATTTGCACCATAGCTTGGGGATGTGGGCAACATTAGCACTTTGCACTAATCCCTGAAATGCCACCAATTCTATGACAGATGTTTAGGATAGGTACTGTACTTCAATGTTTGATCCATTTGGGGACTCTGCAAATATAATTCTTGCCACTGTAGCGAGACCTTCCCACGCAACTGCAACTGCAATGTATATGTGCAGGAATCTCATTCCCTATACCTCCTAGCATTGTACTGTTTTGCTTTGTTTTTGCGTATATGATTAAGCTGTACTTGAGCTGTTCTTGCATTCACTTGATTCATTAGGCAGCCGACAAGAAATCAAACCAGGGTGAAATAAGCGGCTGGATAGATCGTGACGAGGACGACTCTGTGTCATCAAGCTCGTCTTCTTCGGGAGGTGAGTATACAGACTCTGCCGTTGTTTTGTTGGCACACCGTACATGTCCACAAGAATTACATGTGGTGTGAGATACTGTGAAGAATCTATACAATTATTGCATTGATTTGGCAGCACCTTTGCTTTGCACTTTTATCGCACTGATTTGGAAGCATCTCCACAGCTTTGCGGATCTCTGAGGGTTTTGAACATGACAATGATAGTGGCGAAAGGGTGCCACGTATAAATAATTTCAAACGCAGTACCCGCTGCATGCTACAGTATAAGGATTAGAACCAACGCTTGCTGTCAGACGGAAGCTCAGTCCGGAGATCAGGAGGTCGTAGGTTCGATTCCTGCTCGAGTATGTACACCTATGATTTTTTATCATGGCTACTACTAAAACACTGATCAATTCAGTGCTTATTTACGTAGATGTAGGGCAATTTGTCAATTAGTTGCAATGAAAACATCTCGACGGAAGAATTTAATGAATTTGAACAATTTCAAATTGTTATACTTTCTCATGATAGTCTAGATATTAATGTTCTCATTGTCAATAGTGTTATCACTATGGTTATCATTATCATTATTTTTATTGTTATAATTGTGACTATGATTATCATTACTATTTAATAAATGTTTCAGTTATTCAATAAAGACAGTTTAAGTTTGTCATGAGACACATATTCGTCGTTGATGCCAGCCAGAGATAATGTGAAGAACATTGATTCTTAATGATTTTAATAGCGGAAAAGTCTTTGAAAGTTTTTCACCTAACACGATACCTTGTCAATATTCTGGCCACGTGGTCCACCTCAGGAAAGAGAAGAACGTGGTCATCTTCCAAGAGCAGCTCTTCGTCCATGTCCTCGGCCAAGCAGGAGAAGCCGGCCGGTCAGCGTAGTGGCGATCAGACCGACTCCAGCCGCCGGCTGCAGGACGAGGCAGACAACGCTTCGGTAGGCCGAGGGGATGACCTCCCAAGAGTCCAGAGGAGTGCAGGTCCGGAAGATTCAGCGGAGGGGGACCCCATTCCTGAAACAGGTGGAACTCAGCTGCTGTTTATGAAGGGAGAATCAAACCGTAATGAATCATGTGAATTGAAGAAATGCAGCAATAGCAGAAGAAAACATCAGCGAAGTTTGAGGAAAATTAGACACTCTGTTCCTCTGTTCCGCAGTTGCAAATATTTAAAGTTTTGGTGCAGCCATTGCTGGATATAAGAAGACTGCAATACTTTGTGATGTCAAATACATAAACTCTATGTTAGTACAGGTGTATCAAGGGAATGTGTGCTTTTCATAAAAATGAAATTATGTGGAATTCACTTTCTACTTTCTACTTTATACACAAATGCAGTACATTATTTTTGATGTATTTTGTGCTACTTCTGAAGAGGGCAAATTCTGAAACTCACGAAGATATCTTCACAGTTTTCTCTGCACATTTAGAATGGGTTAACAATTGGGGCCGCGCCAAAGTCAACCTGTGAATTATGTTTTTGAACCGCTCAATGCAAGAAATTAATCACGCAAAAACATTGATGTTTACAGTATAAATGGGACTTCGCGAACTGTCGTAGTCTTCTCATCCAGCAATGGCTGCACCATAATTTCAGAAATTCTTGACTTTTCAACAGCTTTTCTCATTTTTTGTCAATGCGTTCTACTAATATTGCTGCATTCACTCAATCCTCATGATAGTTGGGTTTCATTCTCCTTTAACTGCCATGGTTTTGAAGGTTCGGAGAAGGTGAATTGTTATTGAGGCCAATAAGGTAAAAACTGCAATGCCACTGCACTAGATCAATCACATCGACTCAGCTGGAAGAGTAAGAATCAGACAAACAGAATTGAAAGGAGGTCCATTAAAATCAAACATATAAAATTTGGAAGGTGTGAAGTGTATCACAGGTTCTCACAAATACATTTGTGGTACAGATTTAAGAGGAAAGGAATATGCCATATATCACCTCGCAATACCCATGTACAAGGATGTAAGTTTGTACATAAGGATGTTTTAAATCTCATGTTTTGGCTGCTTTTTCAGCATTTACAACCCCTACCCTGTCGAGTGTCATCATCACTTGGTTTAATATGTAACAACACTGCAGTAACTAGATGCACAGGTTACAGAATACTGTAAAACGAGAAATGTTCGCGTGCATTTTAATTTCGCGAATTTCGCGAGCGCCAAGATTCGCGAAATTAAAATGCACGCGAAATTTCTTATCTACACTATATGCATGGAACGCAAGAGGCAATTCGCGAAAATTTCTTGCCACAAAAAAGGCCGTCGGCTCCAATTCACGAAAATTTCGTGCCGCGAATATATCATGTTTTACAGTATTATTCGTACTCATTTGAACTTCCAAAATGGATATTTAGATGAAATTTGTGTGCCGGTCAGTAAGAGACTAAAGAGGCAATGAAATTGCCACCTCATTTGAAATACCCGTGTGATTGCAACAAAGACCACCGACTGTTTGACGGAAACATTGAAAACCATTAAGTCCCACAAATATTTTTATTTATGCTTGATATAATAATTCATAGATCACTACCCATTCCAATTTGCACAATGTGGTATGTGACAGATCTAAGTTTTGTCATAACATTTGGTAACTTGCAATTTCTATAATTTTTTTTTCCCTCAGATTTGATATTAATGAAACTTACAATTAATGATATCAATGAAACACCATTGTGCTAAATTGATTTTACAGCCAACTCAAATGTGGAGTGGTACTTAGCTAAATGTCAGGCTAAAACCGATATTTTGTTGATACAATCTCGTGGCTTTCATACACCCAGTATAAAGTCTTTACCAATCCCTCTGCAACAGTTCACACCTTTTGGTTCTCCCGTGGCTTTGTAGTTTTTTTGACAGCAAGCCTTCTGACTGGAGATCTCCATGAATGTTCTCGTGGCAGGACCATGGTTGTTCACAAGTAGGAATAGTTTCCTCAGTAGTCATTTACAAATGTAGGATAAGTCCAAACTCACAACTCAAACTATGACTCCCTCCCTTGCACCTGAACGCTGTAGAGAGAAACTGCAAGATTAGCAGATCAAGACAAGGGCCATGTTCATGCTACTTGGTACAATATTTTGTAGTATACTTTTTTTTTCTTCTAACTCAAACACCGATGGCGAACCACAGCCTTGTGAGTGATGCTATTGTAGTTGCAGGTCTCAAAGCAAATCAGTTCACACCTAAAGTAAAGCATTACTATTTGCACTCATCTCTCATGTTGACAGGTTCTTACGCTTTGTTTAATTTGGCTAGTTTTTTTTTTTTTTATTATTCTTTGATATGTTGACAATCCTACATATCAAGGTTTTTCTTCCTGTAGAATGCTCTGTTATACAACAACAACAAAAGGAAAATATGGAAGGTCAAATTCTGGTCATTTGTGTTCTTGGATTTGAAGTTAGTTCTGAGAAGATTTGCCGTATTTCTCTGTTAGTCTTAACCTCTTGAAGAGTAGTGCCAAGTATTCTCAGACCAGGGTAAATGAGAAATGCATGTTGTGGGAAAATCAGTCTGTCTTCTATGGGTTAAATGGACCCTACAACACCACTTTTATGCAGATGTGTAAATAGACATCTCATTTCGAATGATGCACTTTCATTTGGTAAACATTGAGGTTAAGCCAATATTATGCATAACAAATCTGTTTTGTATGTTTCTCAGCATCTCTGTAAAAAAAAAAGGGAAAAAAAAAGAAAATTAGCAACAATAAATCACCTGCATCTCAAAGTGAGACAAGGGACTTGTCATGCATGTTGTGACATGCCAGTAAAAGTTTGTTCCACGATTAGGCTCAGACAGCAGACTAAAATTAAAGACTTCCCCTCCCTGTAAATTGAATTTGTTCCCCCTGGAAGGATGTTATCTGTGCATGGCAAACTACTCCCGGCTGTCACCACCCCCACTGCGGTTTGACTCGTCTAGATGCAATTAATCAGTGCTACAGTCTGTGGCCTGTCTCTTTGAATCAATGGGATGTCCTGAACACGCTCTATTTCCCATCAAGCCATTAGTGGTATTCTCTCAACCCAGTTTATTTTTTATTTTTTTGGCAGAGGGCTATACAGGAAGTGCTCCATTGTGAATAGTTCCTATTGTTCCACAAGGCACTACTAGAGTCTTTGTCATGTGGCCCACACCCCGCTGTAAATCTGTGCATTGGGCTTCTATTATACAATGCGTGTGCTTAATACTCTATACGCCGAATATTTCGCGAGGTTTTTATTTTCGCGAATTTCGCGAGTCAGGTGGTTTTCGCAAAATTAAAGACATGCTAACATAATGACTCTGATCCCGATATGAATTTGACGCCCGCGTATACATTTCTCCGTTCAGTACAGTACTGCATGATCGCGAATTCAACCACTCGTGAAATCGTTGGAAGTCCCTGTTCCGGAAAATTTAGACTTGCTAAATTTATGGCATACACCAGGGCTCGACACTAACGGTGGCCTGGTGGCCCAGGGCCACCAAAAATGAAAGCCGGGCCACCAAATTTCAAAAAAGGGCAAATTTGGTGAATTTTTTTGAAAAGTATGTCAATAAATTTGTAACTTTTTGCGCCAGATATTAGGCATTAAATTTCTTTCAAGGATGGATGGAAAGGACTGAATGAGTGCCCGAGAGTGAGTGTTGCGAGTTTGTTGAGGTTTATTTATGAGAAAATATGTCCAACTTCCAATTCTTACTATGATAAAACTTGAATATTTGACTCATTCAAAAAAAGGACTTTTGATGTGTTTTATTGTTTTGGGGGGGCCACCCAATTTTTCTCTCGGGCCACCAAAAATTTGAAATTGACGATTTTGGTGGCCCCATCGGGCCACCAAACAAAAAAGTTAGTGTGGAGCCCTGCATACACAGTAGAGAGATTAATAGATAGGTACAATGTGTACAATTGAAGCTGGATAGAATGTTGAATAATTACTGACAGTGACATGAGTGAGCAAACAAAGAAATGGATAGGGAGATAATGAATAAATCAATAGATTTTTAGATACAATAATTAGATAAACAAATATCTAAAATGTACATACCTGCATAGATGTACATGTGACATCAAGTGCTGTATATGCCCTATATTTATCAAATCTTTATTCGTAAATTGGGACTTCCCGACAATTTTAAAATCTAAAGTGGGTAAATTCACAATAAAGGAGTACAATACTGAATGGAACATTGTATGTCTGCACGTCACATTCATGTTGGGATCAGAGTTAATATTTTTGCAAATAGTACAGCATACCTGACTTACAAAATTTTCAAAATTTTCTTTTCTCATTTTTCCACTAATGAATAAATTATATAAAAACTTCACGAAATATTCAGCACATACACTATGCATTCATATATAAAAAGATGTACTTACTAGGTACATAGAAACTCAAACATATATGTGGATTGAGTGAATGCAGCAATGTAAGTGGAACGCAGCAAAGTTTGAGGAAATTAGACGATTCATTGAAAAGTTATGAATTTTTAAAGTTTCAGTGCAGCCATAACTTGATAAGAAGACTACTACAATTTGTGATGTCACTTTATATGTTTAACGACATAGAAAAAAAAGAACAATAGAGAATTCAACAATTTTTTTTTAATGAAAAGTACACATTTTCTCAACTTGTTACTAATAATATTATTCCCTCTGCTTTATGAAAGAGGTAAGTCAAGTGCTCTTTCATGCAGGGTACATTGTAAGTGAAAATATGTTGAATTTTCTGTATATCTTCTTTTAGTATATATCGTCCATACATGATGTCACAAAATGTTGTAGTCTTCTCAACCAGCGATGGCTGCACCAAAACTTAAAAAAATAATAATCCTTGAACAGATCGTCCAAGTTTCCTGACACCTCGCTGATGTGTTCTACTGATATTGTTGCATTCCCTCAATTCGCATCTACATTAATGGGTTTCATTCTCCTTTAACAAGTGAAATGAATACTCACCTTATAAAATGCGTCCTGTATCTTGTAGAAGTGGAATACAGAGTGGAGGAGGATAAAATCCGCTAATAGGAATCTGTTGTCACCAAAGATTAGTCACTCAATGCAAAGCTCTGGTGCTTCCAAAATTTCTTTCTGATGCATGAACAAGACAGCTGGAGAAAAAAAAATGCACAAAGAGACTTGTTGGACACATACTTTATGTATACTTTACAGCTTAATACATGACTAAAAATGCAATTTTACCAAGATGGAAGCATGCCTCAGAACAGCTGTGTCTCCGTTTGTTCCGTGTAGGTTAAAAAATCACCCCGTGCAGCTCCAGCAGTGGCCAGATGTAGAGTGATTCGGAGTGCAGTGAAGAATACCTCACCCTCACAACATGTTTTCAAAGCTGATCATACTTCCTTTCAGAGGGACATGATCACTTAA
The DNA here is from genome assembly GCF_040938485.1 of Diadema antillarum. Lineage (NCBI taxonomy): Eukaryota > Metazoa > Echinodermata > Echinoidea > Diadematoida > Diadematidae > Diadema > Diadema antillarum. Next base: position 285,912 of record NW_027271011.1, on the reverse strand, counting down.
TCCTTTGATGATGGGTGACAAATCACCCAGCTCTGCCTACTCAACTGGATCTTTTTCCTCTTTTAACCCGTTCCATACTGAATTTTGAAACCCCCATAGACTTGATACACCCTGGCTATCAGGTTCCCATGTGGAACGGGTTAAATAAAGAGGGGGAGTTGGAAGAAGGACAAAATAGCAGTAGAGTAATTAAACCCGCAACAATTGGAGCAGAAGTACTCTCATAACCGCTTGTCTGTTTCTTTGAATGTCGTATAGAGCATACGCCCCATTTTTCTTTAAAATCTGTAACAAAGGAGATGATGATGGATTAGTCAGACTAATCGTCTGCTCTGCAGCAGTTGCCAGGTTTGGTTTTGTTTTCACCGGAGTGAAAAAAAAAAAAATCTTGCAGTGGCTGTGAGCTACTTTCATTGTAAAGTAGTCTGCATCAAGAATTCAAAATTACAATGTGATTGGTTTTCTCAGTGGAGTTCACTGTACTGCAAAGATTGGCTTGAAGCCTCTGAAAGAATTTATTCACCACCATTGAAAACAACAACTACTACCAGTAATTATGAGTGGGCAATCGGTTCAACCATGATGTTAGCATCTCTTAAAAAATGTGAGAAACAGCTGAATTTCCCTTTCCATGAGGTGTGAGATTTTCACAGGAGTATTGTTTTAGATATGTAGAATGTGACATTGCTGAAAAAGATGTACTCACTCAAACATTGTCACAGTTACTATAAAACAAACAATTTGTACTGAGCGTTTGATGAATGAATTCGGTAAAATGTGAGTACACAACCTTGTCTTAGATTGCCCAGTCTACAGGCAATACATCATACTGTAGTTCAATTTAAGAGAAAGCTTGTCAGAAATTGAGACATGCTGTGATTCATTGGCATTCTTTCCCCCAGCAGGTACAGAGATGTTCTTGCCAGTACATTGATTTCAGTGAAAACAGCTTTTGATATGGTATCCCTTTAGTACAAACAAGGAAGCCTGTACACTATCTATATTAAGCTACTGAATATGCAAATGTGGGAACATTGAAGGACACATTGGCCCGAATTCATGAACGTGGTACAACTGAAACCGTGGTTTAAACCATGGACAAAAAACCATGGAGCGCCAAGTGTCGCACAGAATATTTCGTTACGAAATTGGTCATTTCGTGGATAAATGACCGTTTCGTTAACGAAATGTTCATTCAGTTACAAAATGTTGTCAATTTGTTACAAAATAATAATTTCATTGACGAAATTACTGATTTCGTAACAAAATATTCCATGCAACACTTGGCGCTACATGGTTTTTGTCCATGGTTTAAACCATGGTTTAATTTGTACCACCTTACCTGTGAATTCGGGCCATTGTGTAATGCAAGCATGCTCCTTACCTTGTGTTGCTTCTAGGAGTGCTAGTCCCAGCAACTACTATTTGTTAGTTCCCTGCACCCCCCATATTTTACAAGCAACATCTTGATACAGAAATATGGCAAAAAACAGGTTATTGTGGGGATAGACCAGGTGACACTCTTTACTCGTAATGCTTTCAAGGCAAGGGTTTTCCTGTCCTGGTGTAATGAGGTTCAGAATCTATACAACTTGTGATGTACAAAAATGAAGTGTGTTTGTATGATTGTCTTATGACATAGTAGCACCATCCATTTATTGCATGTTGTCAGTAGCATGCATATGAATGCGTGCACTGGGCATTTCATCCTCGCTACTGATGTCTTGAAGGTTAACTGTACAGTGGTCATGTTGGTAGAGTCGGGTTTTACTGAAGAATTACATGAATTAGCAAAGTTAATGCGAGATGTGACAAGTGACGTCTGTGCTAATACAACCGGGCGGCTTTGATGGACTGCAAATTGTGAAGGAAAGTCGCAGTATTCCAGGACTATCTAGTATCTTGTAGCTTTGATTGAGTGTTTGAAGTTAACAAAAAAAAAACTAAAGTTATAGCGATGCCATGTTTCCACAAATTACTGTGTACACCATATATTGTGAGTGTCTAAATTTTCGTGAATTGGGAATTCCCGACGATTTCGCGAGTGGTTGAATTCGCGATCGTGGAGTCTTGTACTGAACGAAGAAATGTACACGCATACGTCACGTCCACATTGCGATCAGATTCAATATTTTTGCGTGTCTTTAATTTTGCAAATAGCACCTGACTCACAAAATTCACAAATATAAAAACCTCACAAAATACTCGGCATATACAGTAATTGGTTTCAAATATAGTTTGGGGTTCTGCTGGCCAGGGCCGTCAATACAATTTTCTATTGTATGGTAGGACTGCAGCCACAGACTATGGACACCACAGAAGTTGACCATGCTTTCTCTCTCTGTTCTCCCATTTCTTCCAACAGGCCAGGGCATGGCCATCGACGGGGACATGAATGTCCAGATCGAGACCATCTCGCTGTCGTCCAACTACTCGGAGTACTCTGGAGTGCCGCCGGTCAGGATCCGCTTTGGCCAGATGGAGGACCACACCGACGAGGGCTCCACCACGGACGAGGAGGAGAAGGAGAGGAAGCGGCAGCGGAAGAGAGCCAAGAAGGAGCGAGAGGCGAAACGCGAGACACCCCCTGAAAAGCCTCGGGATGACGGTGAGGAGAAATTAAGCGTGTGTGAGGGATCAGTGGAACTAAAAGTTGCCATCCCCAGTTGAATCCATTCTAATTTTGAATAAGAAAATTTCTAGCCTTGATGTACTGTACAAGCTGTTCTTTTCGTGTACAGATATATTTTCGTGAATGAGGAGGTCAAAGATATTTTCGCAAGATGTTGTTTTCACTATTTTTTCACTTCGAGGCTATCATAAGTGCACTAATGCCTGCCGTTCATGATATTTTTGTGTGGTAAGCTTGCTGCCTTACCGTGATTTGCAAAATTCGCAAAAATTAAACCCTTGGATAAATATTAGGTTATACAATAAAAGAACATGATGTAGTGGCATATATTTTGCATATAATTTTGCAAATAGACTGGTCTTTCCAACATAAACAACTTGACACAATATTGTTGTGCTTACAAGAGACACACAATAAAATGAAATGCAAAGCTGACCCGTTGAGGATGGGTTGATTTTGCTACAACTTGCATTTCCCATCAGACACTTGCCTGAGTATACTCGGGACTCGTCCTCAACGGGTTAAGAAAAGGGATAATTCTGATCTTTATTTTCATTCTGTTGCTCTGGCTATTAAATCACAAATTTAGCCACTTATGGCATTGACTTTCAAGTCCTGAAATGTAATATTTTATATTCACAAAATATGTGATATGTACAGAAGGTTAACAAGGGATTAAGTACGATTGTGTGTGTGTATATAGATGAGAAAACTATGTTTACTGATGATTAAAACAACTCAATCATTGCCTGAGTGTGAATTAAAAGGCATTAATACTATTATCATGTTAGCAGCATGTGACTTAACAAGTACAAGTACACATACATACATACATACATACATACATGTGTGTAAGTCCCATTACAAAAATAAATCACATAATAAGTTTGCATCTTGACAATAATATTAATGTATTTTGTAATGTGTTTACCTGAAAACATGCCAACTTTCTATACAATTGTGACCCTGCACCTCAAAACAAACAAAAAGTCGCTAGACATGAATTTTAAGTTAAGACCATATTCTGAAAGAGCATAATTTAAGCTTTAAAATGATGTATAATTCAAATCAAATGGACTCTCCTAACCTATCTGAATATTGGAAAGAAAGCACAAACTCAGGAAAAGTGTGAACTGAGAAAAGAGGCTCTGAAGTACAGTGTCTATTCAAGCGCTTAATCTTTACCAAACCGTGCTGGCTGTGCGATGAATGGGACAAAAAACAGGAAGTAAACCACCAGAGTAACGACGATGAAGGATCAGATTAAACTGAAATTAAGCATACCTCATTAGCACATTCTGTCCATAATCAATGCCAACTTTCAAAGCAGTAGTACTATCCTTTCAAAAGTTATTAGAGTTGAAAGTGAAGAGTGTGGACAAGGTTTTTCAGAAATGAAAAAGAGATTCTAAAGACACACCTAATCACACTATTCTACCAAAAATGTTCGAGATAAACTGCTAAAAAAACACACTTTCCTGCCCGTTTTATGATACCAAATTTTAGCATACTGCAAAAGAAGACCCGATCTTTTAGAAAATATGAAAAAGTCAAGTTCGGCTAGGTTGACCCATTTCACTTATTTTCAGTCCTCACGTAAAATCAGTGTGTGCGACTTTATGTTCGTTTTGAGGTGCACGGTCACAATTGTAATATTGCTTAGTAATGCACTGTTTTTTTTTGCAATTTATGACAAGCCTTGTCATCATGAAGATTGGGTTTACGATTCACCATGTGGTAGTCCTGAAAAGGACTGTTGGAAGAGGAGATAGTAGATGAGTGAAGAGGGAGAAGTGAGAAAGGAGAAGCGAGATGGAGAGTGAGTGAGCGTAGAGGTATTCTATCTTGAAAATTTGTGAGTCCTGAAAAGGACTGTGACCCAGAAGAGAGGTCAGGGAGAGCGAAGAGAGAAGGCTTGATGTTCCGGACAGCTTGACTGTCCATCCTCAGGAGTGAATGGGTGCTGAGAGCGCCAGGGTATAAGTAGACATGATTGGGACGGAGGTGTAGCGCATGGTTGCCAGTAGAAGGGGGTGTGGTTGTGAACTGGGTCGTAGTGTGGGATGCGGACCTTGGTGTAGACAGGGTAGGAGTAGTTCATGGGTGTTGTGTGAGTGGGCAGAGGTTGTAGCGGGAAGAAGTGATGCATGTCAAGGGCGCGGCAGGCCAAGTTTCGGGTGAATTGGGCCCGGGGCGGGTGTTGTTAAGGGCACCACCATGCAAACCTCCACCCTCAAACATGAAGCCTTGTCATATTGTGTGGAACAGTAAGTGTTCAGTGTAATAGGTACTTCCATATGCAATGATAGCATCGGTAGTTCGACAAGATTTATGTTTTCTGTCTTTTCTTCTTGTCCCCTTGTCTTCACAGATGGTGAGTTCTACGACTGGAACAAGTCCAGCTGTCACGTGATGTGAGTCTCTTTCCTGGAGCCAGAAGTAATATGCTTCGGAACTGGAGAAGGATCACTAGGAGGAGGGTAGTACTACTTTGTCGCAAAGCTCAAATGTCGATTTCAGTGGTGCGTGACTGTTGGAAGGAGCTGCGCAAGTGAATTTCTAACAATTTTTGCCTGGAGAAAGGGGAGCTAGCTCCAGCACTGTACATGGATTTTGTGCTATTTTGACTTTTCACTTCACACCAAGTGGCAGTGTTGGGCCGTGTTTAAGGACTATAAAATGTACTGAATCATACACAACCATAACCAGACTGGGAACTTTCGAGCATTCCATGGAGATAGCTTTATACCTCATGAACATTTTGACTCGAGTCATAGGGGTCACATGTTGTGTAGCAATGGGGTCATTCACCTCACGTACTTGACATATACACGCAGGCATCCTCAACAAAGAAAATCACAGTTTTGTATTTTGGTGTGGTGCATTATACACATTCTCCTTGTGTCAGCAACTTCTGGTATGGTACGCTTTTAGACCAGTCTGCATTTGGGCACTGTCTTGCACTGTACAGTATGGTATGGTAAGCTTTTGGAGCACATCAGGAAGTGGTCCACTTTTGGCATGGTGGTATGGTATGGTATGGTATGGTACACTTTGGGAGCATCAGAGCACTCACCTGGCATGGGTACGATACCGTATGGTATATATGTTTTGAGAGAGCACCCACACACACCCTAGGATTCCACTTTTCACCTGGAGGCACTTTTACTTCAAGTACTCACTCTTGGGCCACTCTTGCTTGCTAATTCCAACAAATTCTTGTTCAAAGAAATTTACTTGTCTGTTAACATTCAGTGTGTGTAAATTGTATAGATTTGTAGTGCATGATTCTGGGAATAATATGATGGTATTTTAACATGTCAGTTAGGACTTTATGGATTTATTTGCCATCTTCCAAATTCATTTCTATTGTCTATTTCACTGAAACCCTATGCAGACTCTAATCCACCTGTTGTGGTGCACTCAAATGCCAGAAGCAAAGATCAGTTATTATAAGTTCCAACTTATGATATTTGGATGCATTTGGGCATTTTGGCACCCTATTTATTGCGGCTTTACCCCTTTTTGTACCATGGTGTAAACCATCTGTGTGCCACATTGTTCTGAGACTGCAAAGCATTCGAGTGCTTTTGGCAAAAGATTTTGGTTTCCAAAGTCGTGTAACTTTTTTTATGGAAGCATTTATGTTGAAAATGCAGTACAGCAATGGTTGTGCATTAGAGCAAAATATGCCAAGTTGGCAATGCGGTGACTGAGTCTGGCGTATTAACATGGCACACGAAGAGTTACCTCTGTCATGTGTTACCTTCTGCTCACTTCTCCCATAGTTACTGCAGCAAAGGTTCCTTGACAAAGGCCACTCCAGACATAGACTGTACCAAGCTGACAGGAATTAGGAACTGTCATTTTATAGAATTTTACTTCTGTGTCTATAATGGGGAGAAAATTAATTTGACAAAACTTGTATAAACAGCTATTATGATAGGTATTGCAGCATTTTACAGAAATTGTGAGTGGTCCAGTCAGCGCCAGTTTAGTTGTATCATATGGCATTGGTTATGCGTTAAGTGATGGTTTCGATGCTGTGCTAAGCACAATTTAGATTCCCTTGATTGATAATTACTATGTAAATAACTTCATGTGCATTCTCTGTCCAGGTGTATAGCCACAAGATGAGAGTAGCTAGGTAGTAGTCAGTTTGACTAATGATTTACCAGGAAGAAGCTCGCTTATAGTTTATGAAGGGCTATTGAAAGCTGAATGCCGTAGTAGAAAGATGATGGCTAGAATGGGAGGGAACGTACAGAAAGACCCCCTCAAATTAACATTTCAAACCATCAGTTGGAACACCCTGTACTGGCATATTCCCAACGGCAAAAGGCACCTTGTGTAAAGATTATTTGTGTGTACATCATAATACTTTCACAATAGGGCATGCCGTCTAGTCAAAATATTTATTGTAGCTATCATTAGGGCATTAACATCAAGCCACTACCAGAGTTTGCTTGCTGTGCACAACTGTTGTATCAATGTAATTAATGCTTTATAATAGCATAGTGTATATGTATATTGTATTCGTGTAGTTGTTTGGTATCTGGAGTGGAGTGTATGACATACAGATGCCAATGTATAATGTTTGACTTGTACATATGGAGTTCTCAGGTACAACATGAGGTGATTATTAGAACTCTGTGTCACAGTAATTCAATAGCTTTAATGCTGCATTGTATTTTCAATAGTTATTGCAAATTAAACAGGGCTCAATGCTTTTGTCTAAGGGCCCATTCAGACCTTTAATAGCATTAGATTTAAAATTTTAGAGGCCCAAAAAAAAATGGGGTGGCGCTAAGTGAAGTGAGAGGAAACATAGCAATCTATTTCAAATCTTACTTGCCCGCTCAAGTCACCAAAAGATATGTTTTTTAAAAGTTTAGTGGCCCAACACAAATATTTATTGGCCCTTGGCAACTGGGCCATGGCCAATGACAAGCACTGCATTAATCATGCCCAGTGTAGTGTTGTTGTTGTTGTTGGTGGATTGTTGTTGTTGGGGTTTTTTTTGCATTTTTCAATTTGTTTCCTTTTTTTAAATTTATGATCTGTAATTAGACAGTGACAAATTGAACTTTGTACAATAATCATTTTTATTTGACTGCGATAAAACAACTAAACTACTGAATTCCAGATTCCCCATAGACTTAATTCACAGGCCATCAGGTTCCCGTATGGAATGGGTTAACATACAACATATTTCATGTGTTTTAAACATGTGGAAGATACTCTGCTTACGACATACTGCATGATTTCATTTGGTTGTATAGTCAGGGTTGTGTAATGCTTGAAAAGCTCTGTTCTTTTTTTATTTTTTGATATGTGTGTAAGGAAGTGACTTTTGTTTGTAAGACACGCTTATGCATCATTTAGATGTAGTGTGAAATATGGAGTCTTCTAAAGACTAGAGTAGCAGCATGTAGTAGGTGTTATGACTTAATTGATAAGCAGCTGTGTTTATTCAATAATATTCATTGCAATATTCATGCATGAATGGATTCTATTGTTGCATGCAATGCATTTTTTTTTCTTTTACACGTAAGGCAAAAGCTATGTTGACAACTTTGACAATCAATTTTCAGAGAAAATGCGAGCACTTTCCTTACCAGTACTTATGAAATTATGAGCTACGCAAACTTAGCACCATGAAATAGCAATTTACATGTTTGCTTTTTAAAAGCTCAGTGAATTTTTCTGAAATATAATTCTGCTAAGTTCTCCCAAGTATGTCACATGACAATATTATCGTGTAGACAAATTTTTAAAATCAGAATGTGATATTTCAATTCCATGATACTTGCCACCAAACATAGATATCAATATTGCAAAGTACTATTAGCTGTGTTTTTGATCTTGGTGTATACAACTCAAATTTAGTGCCATCATGGTGACTTATTGATTATAAGGAGGTACTTTTCATTGTTGATGTTTTTACTGTTTAGATAGGATTATCAATATCCTGATTGACTATCGCAGTTGCCAATGAGTGGCATTAATTATGGTACACATTTATTGTTGCCCGACTCCTCTGTTCGATTTCACAATCTTGCCCTACTCCTCTGTTCGATTTCACAATCTTGCCGAACTATTAAACGCGCCTATACAACAGTACTTCAGATGTTGATCTATGCCAACGAGGTTGCTGGGTTGATAAATGTTGCCCTTGAAAGGAGTGCAACTCAGTAGAATCTGCCTCAAATGAAGGCTGTATTTGTTTTAAGCTCACCTGAGCCAAGGCTCAATTGAGAGATTTATAACGATTCTAGTGGATTGCTTTTTTGGTTTGTTTTTTTGTTGTTATCTTTCTGTGTATATAATGTAACTATATCGTATTGGTTGGTAATGAATGGAATACCAGGAAATATTGCACTCGTTAGGGCCAATCTTGCACTCATCTTCAATTTGTGCAATATTTCCTGGTATTGATTCATAAAATAAAGCCATCCAATACAATCAGTTATCATTTACATGAATGTATAATCATTATCTAGAGAAGGCATAAACTGTCAAAAGAAGTTACTAGAATTTGAAGTACTAGTAGACTCTCCATTTATAAAAAGTTTGTGACTTGGACTTGTACAAGTCATAGAAAGAGTTTGCACACTTAGTAAGCATTTACACACTCAGCAAGCGTTTGCGCAAGAGACGAGATTACAAAACGTGATGTGTTATTGCATGACCACTTCACCACACTAGCCTGTGGAGAATTGACACATTATAAACCTATGTTTCCATGTGTGGTGTCAGCTGTAGTTGAAAACATGTAGAAATCATGTTCAAATTATTGATCCTTGCAAGTTGTTTGTATTGTAATTGATTGACAGATTGCCTTCTATTAAAAAAAATAATTGCAATTATTCAATGTTTTTGTAGTGTATAGTCATGATAAAAAATCATGGGCATACTGTAGATACTCACTGACAGATGGTTCATGATCAAAGGCAAATAGATTTTGTCAGTTAGTTGCAATACAGAAGTCATTTCAATGGCAATGCTTGGAATGATTGTAGATTTGTAAAAAATTCATTGTTATAGTGTCTCTAGGAGAGCAACATATTTCTGTATAATGTACCTGAGCAGCTTTTACATATGAAGAGTTTATTTGCAAAAGGGGCTAGATCCACGTTTAGTACTTTGGAGAAAAATTGGTTTGTTTGTGAGAATTTGTGCATGGAAAATCTAAATCTAATTTTGCAATAATTTCTATTCAAACGGTTGTCTGGAGTTGAAGTTTTCACTGTAACTAACTCGAATGAAATTCTATGTAGTGATGCTAATAACTCAATTTTCATCAAAAATGGATCTAGCCCCTTTTGCAAATAAGCTCTTCATATATAGGATATTTTATGTGTTTAAAACACTTTATACAACATACTGGATGATTTTGTTTGGTTGTATAGTCAGGGTCATGTAATGCTTTGAAAATCTCTTTTCTTTTCTTTGATATGTGTGTGTAAAGAAAGTTACTTTTGCTTTTAAGACATTCCTTGTATACAATGCCACATGTAGCACTGCAGTCTGAAACATGTGGAAGCTGTTCAACCACATTCAACACTGCATCATTTCATTTCAGTGTAAAATATTGAGTCTTCTAAAGACTAGATGTAGCAGCATTTAGTAGGAGTCATGACTTTAAGCAGCTGTGTTGATTCAATATTTCTTATTGCGATATTCATTTTTAAGAGATTCTTCTGTTGCATACAATGCATTTTTTTCCCTTTTACACCTAAAGCAAAAGCTACTAGTATGTTGACAATATTTGCCATCAATTTTCAGAGAAAAATGTGAGCACTTTACTTACAGGTACTTATGAAAATTATCTTTTACGCAAACTGAACACCATGAAATTGCCGGTTCATATCAATTTGTGTGTTTACTTTTTAAAAGCACATTGGGATGTTCTAAAATATATTTTGCCCCTAAGTGTGTTACAGGACAAACTATCATGAAAGCAAAGCTTCAATTTTTATAAGTGATATTTAAATTCCATAATACTTGCTGCCAAACATAGTTTTCCATTGCAAAGTTCTATTATCTCTGTTCGTCCTTGATGTACTCAACTCAAATTTATTGCCATGTTGACTTATTAATTTTCAGGAGGATTCTTTTCGCTGTTGTTTTTACTATTTAAACAGAATTATCAATGTCCTTACCTTGACTATCGCCAACTCAAAACCAAACTGTGCAAATATTGCTGCCGGCTTCTTGTATTTTTTGTGATGTTACATGAAACAAATTGCACATGACTGTATAGCTGTAGGTGAAACATAGTTTCCATACACCTAGAGAAACAGTTGAACTTTGCTCTGAAATGGACACGTATGTGTGAGAAATGTGCAAAATGATGCTGTGAAACAGTTTCATGGGTATAAAACATGAAATTTTAGCCAGGAGGTTCGCCAACAGTATTGCAATCTGGGAACATAATATTATGTGATCATGGTTGGTTCATGTTAAATGAGCGATTATTGATTGAAGACATAATGTGACAGTGCATGACAAAACCAACAAAAAGTTGCATGCACTGATTTTGTGGAGAGCTGAAAATATATGAAATGGGTCAACCTAGCCAATCTCGACTTTTTCATATTTTCTGAAAGAGCAAGTCTTCTTCTTTTACATCATGCTAACATTTGGGATCATAAAACAAATAGGAAGTTTTTCTTGAACACTTATCCTCATCTCCACCAATACTATACCATCCCTTTAATCATGGACAGAATGTGTTGATTAAGCATGCTCAATTTCAGCTTAATCTGATAATCTCTTCATTGTTGTTGATCTGAAGGTTTCACATCCTGTTTTTTGTCCCATTCATTGCTCAGCTTGCACAGCTGGGTAAAGATTAAGCACTTGAATAGACCCAGGGCCTGTACTTCAGAGCCTCTGGTCTCAGTTCACAGTTTTCCAGAGTGTGTGCTTTCTGTCCAGTATTTAGAGAAGTTAGGAGAGTCCATCAAAATTGAGTTATACTAGGTACATCATTTCAAAGCTTAAAGTTTGCTCTTCCAGAATCTGCTCTTAACTAAAAATCCATGTGTGGTGACTTTTTTTTGTTGTTGTTCTTTTTATGCAGGGTCACAAGATTTGGACCATAGCAGTACCTGTCCATTAATCCTTTGCATGAGAGTGATCATGAATCCCATGCATGGGAAATACAATTGCTGGGTCATGATTGATCCTCATGTAATGTTCTACCTAACTACTACTGAACTGGGTAGGCTCTTTTGGAATAAAAGTTGTGTGCATATAATCAAAATTGTTTAGCTATTTTGATCTCAAAATACCCCAAAGCAACTCGTTATCCCGACAATCATGTCAGCCAGGCAAGTTTCGTGGTAGACCCTTTCAATGTGTTGCAAGTAAATTCCAAATGATGGAAGATGTTATGCCTCTGGAGAATTATAAGTTTAAGGAAATTAATGTGTGGAAACTTTATGAGGCTGTTGTGGTGACAAATCACTAACGATTCACTGTCACATCAAGACAACAGGCTGAAAGTTTGTTGAAAATGCGTGAATTTGTTGTCTTTCATTTCATTTAGTTCTACAAATATTGCATTTCTTGGAAATTAGATGTGTATTGCTTATTCTCTTGAATTTGAATTCTTAGCTTTCTTAAGTTGTTTTTAAACCCTAGTGACAGGCAGTAGCTATAATAGTAGGCAAGATATCAAGTCCAAAGTGATCTCTGCCCACCCATATCTTTTTATTATTAAAAAAAATGATAATAATAATAGCTGTGAAGAAATCATGTGTGAAATATTAGGTTTTTCATTATGTGATGAATCAGATGACAATAAGCAAAATGGACTCCATTGTATGCATGTTTTTGGTTTGTCTGTTTGTTTGTTTTTATCTTGCTGGTGTGTCAAGAGGTAATGGACTAGCATTACTGGACTTTTAGGTGTACTCCTCACTCATAAGATTGCATGATGTATCCACACTTGAGGAGCACTTGCATTTCAAATTTCTTCCTCTCATCAAGACTGGGAAACAACATTTCCATGGTTACATGCTGCATCTGTTTTTGTTATTATCTGTTAAAACTTGTAGTGTGTTATTGGGTAAAGTTAAAAAAGAATTTTTTTAATTGTTTCGTTGCTCAATATATATATATATATTTATGAAGCTTCTTAGTTGCCAGATATGTGATACTGATTTTAAAATTGGCAACACTTTTTGGCAGATGAAGGTTCTCATTTTCTCACTCAAATTGGCAACTTTTTTTGTAGATCTCATTAGAGAAAAAAATAATTGAACTAATTAGTCTAAGTTGTTCTTTATCCAACATACGAAATGAAATGAAATTCAATGTTGCCAATTTAATGACAAAATGAAAATTTCCCTGACAAAAATCCCCGAGGACTTGATAGTTGAGCATGTATGTACATGTAGATCCTGAGACATAGTCAGTTTCATTCTAGTCTGTGTGGTAGTCAGTGGCATTGCATGGAAACTGAGAAAGATGATGTTTTTATTGCCTTTGAGTGAATTTCCAGTAGTTGCAATTATACAAAATCAACATACAATCATGTAGAAGTATCGACAGTCTACCCAAAGTATAGGACTTCTATTTTTGTAGCATTAGATATTTGCAAATCCAACATCTCGGCCACTTTGATTGGGCAAGTTTTCCCTGCTGTGTCTTGCAACAGTCTGTGTCCAACATATTATGTGTTTATTTGGCAGTACTCAGAATTTCAAATAAAGAAATATTTACTCAGATGAATTTTCCAACAGCTTTTGTCTCCCATGGTTCATCTTTTGCTGTACCTGAAATGATCGATTTTGGTGTTGATGTCTTGTGGGATTGTGGCAAAGGTCTGGCTGAGACTTTAACCCATTCAGTCCCAAAACCACATTTCTGTGGTTTGGTGCTTGCTCAGACTTTGCACCTGTTCCATGCAGAGTTACGACTGACTGGATTTTAAGATTAAGTGTAACTCAGAGAATGGAGTGTGAGATCACTGCTGATCCCATGTCTGTTTTGCAAAGATATGTGACCCGCTACAACAAAATGATCCTAAAGTCGGGCAAGGTCGATTATTTGAAAATTGCATGATACAATCCCCTAATCTTTCTGCTTTAAATTGATATATAACACATTTTATAAAAATAATCGGCTGCGGAGATATCGATGTTTAAAAGAGAGCATGTCGAGACGTCTGGAAAATCACTGTTTCGAGAAAAGCGCCCTAAAAGTCTTCCTTTCAATGCAATTGCGATCAAGGGACACGCAACTCAGTTTTCACCTCTGGACAATAGAAGGTAAGCCCTAGCAACCCCCGAAGAAGAGTTCATTCAAGCACATCAGCATCGGCGGTCTCCTCACTAACCAATCAGTGACCAGGATGCGAGAAGCGGCTGAGCATAGTGCACCCCGCCCGCACGCACCAGTCGACTGGGCAGTGTGCGAGCTTCACGCTTCGGTTAGCAGCACGCAGCAAACTGACCAATGAGATCACTCTGGTCGTTGTTAGGGGCGGAACCTATCTGTGGCGCTCAATCCAAATTTTCGAACCAGTTTCTGCTTCGTTGAAACGCCAAAAAACATGGCTCAGAAAAACGCTATTTTTTTATCTCTCCTTTGATCATTTTGCTTCAAAATTTCAACAGATGATAGAAGACATGTTAGACTCCAATAATATATAAAAATCAGAAAATCGTAAGTTTTGACCAATTTTAATGCTCTGACTTCAAACTCGATTTTCACGGCTTCGACCGTGCGCGACTTTAGGACCTTTTTGTTGTAGCGGGTCACATATGTACACTTTATATCAAGCACAAGTTTCGGGCAGATTGAGTGTTACTTTTTTAAATTGCTTCTATCTCGGGATCAATCTTTAATATCAATCTTTATGAAACAGGTCCATTACCTTCTCTAATTAACAAAACTGATTGGGCCCACATGGTTGTCTTCAAAGGTTAACCACATCAAAGAACAGCATCCTGTGCATGAATGCAAATGCCACAAAAGACCTCAAGATATCTACATGTTCACTAAATATGGGTAGATAATCTTCTTTTTATTGAGTTTCATTTCATGATCATGAGATGATAATACTCTAGTGATACATGACATCATATAAATATATCGCTTTGTGTGATTCATTCAATATTGACCTGAGTTACTAAAGAGGGTGTGGAATACAGCTCATTTACATTCAAACAAATACACCGTATTAAAGTGTCAGTATGAACGGGTATCATCACCATTGCAAAGAGGGTAGAAGCATATCAGACTCATTGCAAATATTAAAATAACCTTACTAAAAGTGCCATCACATGGCTATACACCTATACGACATAGTATATTAAAGAAAATAACATGTGCAGACTTGGTCTGACTCTATTAGCTTTTTCATCAACTCATTCTCCTATCTGCTACATTGCACACTATGGTTATACACACTCACCCACAGCTAATATCTCCTTTATTCATCTCCATCTATTTTTCTATACAGTGTATATCTAATATCTATAAATCCATCTGTCTCACTCTCTACGTACATAAATGTATAAACAAATTGACCTCATTGTACATATTAAATTCTGAACAGTATTGGATACAAATTTGTGTAATAATCATAATGTTGAAGCAAAATATAGAATAAAATTACTGTGAAACATGATATATTCGCGGCATGAAATTTTCGCGAATTGGAGCCGACAGCCTTTTTCGCGGCATGAAATTTTCGCGAATTGCTACTGGCATTCAATGCATGTAGTGTAGACAAAAGCTTTCGCGTGCATTTTAATTTCGCGAATTTTGGCGCTCGCGAAATTCGCGAAATTAAAGTGCACGCGAAAATTCCTCGTTTAACAGTATGTTGCACAATCAGTGCTCCAGATATATGGAAGGCATGAACTCGTCTAAAGTAAATGACGCTAGATGTAACACTGCTCTACTGTACTCTACTGCATAGTTATATTCAAGTACCCTTCTTCCATCCAATCCCCCCCCCCCCTTGCACAGCCACAAAGCTTTTTTTTTTTGAGGCTTTATTGATTTATTAATCATTTTTCCCAAAACATTTCTATTATACATTGTACCTGTTTATGTATGAAACTAAATAACTTTGCAGACTGAGTAGTCAGAGATTCCAATGCCCTTCTACCATCTCTTTCTTCCCCCTCCATTTCCTTTCACAGAAGCTTAACTTCTTCTCTTTTTTTTGGGGGGGGGGGGGGGGGGGCATACTAGCATACAATGTACATACACACAAATCTTGTATATACTTGAAATGTTAAATAAGCTGCCAAAAACTGCTTCTCCAATAATAGTGAGCCAGAGGCACAATTTGAATCAAGTCAAAAGGGGCATGACCCTGCAATCTTAGCAGAATCTTTGTCAGAGGCAAAGAATCTGCTGCCATCGACAGTCCAAGCCTCTATTGCCTCTGACAAAGATTCTGCTGGGTTAGAGAGCTCAGGCCCCTTTTGACTACAAATCGTAGTTACTTATTGAACATTGTACTTGCATAATGTATACCGTGTGAATTTCCTCCTGCCGAAATGGAAAAGTTTTTCACCGGTGTTGGTCCACACCTGAAGGCATTTCTCAGGTACATTTGATGCAGGGAAGAACTCCCATGTGAGCACGCAGATACAAATTGACAGCATCTGCATGGGGCAGAACTTCTCAAGCAATTCTTTTGACACTTCTTGAAGCATAATGCACTACGATGTGAGCATAAAATTGCCAGGTATCACATACAACTGATGTGGACCATTCAGCTTTCCATTACTCAAGACCTTTCACATAACTGGCTCACACTGAGTAAACAGATAAAAAGTAGCATTTAATGAAATTTGAATTAGCTCATAGGCAATCTAGTTCTGTAAAGATTTAAACCAGTTTGGGATAAAAGAGAACAAAATAAAAATAAAAATGGCCCATTGTTTGACAGGTAATATGACTTGGACCCCCAAACTGGGTGGCCCTCTTTTTGTTTGATTTACAATCACTAAATACAGAGCTTTAGCTTTGAATTGGACTTGAAAGTTTCTCTTTGAAAAGAGTTATTCCACATTTTCAGAGCTTTTCCAAGTCTGGTGAAAGTTTGAAGAACCCACAGTCCTGACTTCTCACCACAAGTAGAGGTGCGTTCAGTCTCAAATACTAACGCCTTAAAGAGAGTGTGCAGTCTCTTCTTGTGAAGCCCTTCTGGCACTTTTGAGTCTGTACGCATCGAGAGAAAAATCGAGGCCTTGCTATTCATCCAGAGCTCTATGGATATCGTTCTGCAGGCTGTGGAGACCAGTCTTGAACCGGTCTGGAATTCTCTTGTCTGTCCGTGCAGCTTCCGCTCCGAGGAGCGCCCCCAGAGCAGCACCCCGATGACAGTTCTCACCTGCAAAAGTATGGACAGATGGATACACAGGTTTTAATACATCATATAATTATGTGACCCTGAATCACAAAACCAACAAAAAAACAAAAACAAAACAAAGTCACCAGACATGGACAGATTCCAAAAGAGCAGGTTTTAAGCTTTAAAATGATGCATAACTCAATTCAAATGGACTCTTCTAACCTATCTAAATATATGAAAGGAAGCACACACTCTGGAAAAGTGTAAACTGAGAAAAGAGGCTCCAAAGTATAGGGTCTATTCAAGTGCTTAATCTTACCAAGCTGTGCTAGCTGAGCAATGAATGGGACAAAAAACAGGATGTAAAGCTCTGTAGCAACCACAATTCAGGGATTATCAGACTAAGCTGATCCTTCTTTTTTTTTTTTGCACTCATTAAGCACATTATACATGTATTCATGATTGATGCCAACTTTAAACGCAGTGGTACAATATCCTTTCAAAAGTTATCAGTTGCAAATGAGGAGCATGTAAAAGGTTTTAAGAAATGAAAAAAGGCCTTGAAGACATATGTAAATTGTAATCACACTATTCAACAAAAAAGTGTTCATGAAAAATGGGAAAAAACACCTTTTCCAATTCGCTTCAAGATCCCAAACTTTGCTCTTTCAGAAATTATAAAAAACTGAAGATCGAATAGATTTACCCCACTTCTCTTTAATATCTTGATTCCTCATGTAAAATTAGGGCAAGCAAGTTCTTGTTGGTTTTGTGATCCATGATCACAATTTTATCTATCAAAAAAGCTACTGTCTAGATGACCACCCGACTATAATCACCATGTCTAGTGTTTACCTAGAGTAGTCATTAATGTACAGATTTGGCAGGATGTAAAAATATTCACTACTCATTCACTATACTTCTGAATTTTTTGCAAGAGAATATATGCTTTGAATGCTTTTATACATTGTTACACTTTATTCAATACAATAAAAAGGTGTATGCTCATTCATGCAGCAGTTTAGACTATATATTCAAGCCAAATACATAGATAGTCCATGCTAACTTCTTAACCTTTTCCTTTAATAGGCCTTAGTGGTATCAAAGGCAATTTGGCTTATACTGTATATGTTGGGCACATAACATGATACAGTACATTCAAATCTATTTTCTCTAAATGATCCATGCCAGTGCTCTACTGATTTCATGAAACAAATTTCAACACACTATTGTATAAATTCCGGTGCCAGGTAAAAATGGCAGGGGTAACTAGAAATGTCGCTACAGCGACTGTTTATACCCCCACCAAACAACATTTCATATAAGCTTTGGTCAAAACAACATTTCATAAGCTTTGGTCAAAAAACTGAGGAAGTAGTTAAATCCGCAAGATCTTTCCTTGATCTTCTGCCATTAATATGCCGTTACCATGGCAACGTACTTTCGGGTACTGTCGAAAAATACGTCTTGCACATCTACAACCAAAGGCACACATCTGTACCAAGTTTCATGGAAATTGGGAAAAACTGAGGAAGTAGTTTGCAACACAAAATTTTCCATCATTTTGGCTCATAATATGTGAGCTGTTACCATGGCAACATACTTTTTGTCACTGTCAAGAAATGTGTCATGCTGACCTATATCCTAAGACAAACAATCAATATGAATTCCATGAGAATTGGAAGAACACTGATGAAGCAGTTTTGCCATGAAGCATTTTGCCCTATATTTTACCAATAACATGCCATTACCATGGCAACGCACTTTTTGCCACTGCGGAAATATGTGTCTTGCACATTAACATATTCAGATGAACATCTGTACCTAATTTCATAAAAATTGATCAAAAACTGTGGGAGGAGTTCGCGACGCAAGATTTGTACCCATTTTTGCCCATAATATGCCGTTACCATGGCAACGTACTTTTGGGTACTGTCAAAAAATACGTCTTGCACATCTACAACCCAAGGCACACATCTGTGCCAAGTTTTATGGGAATCGGTTGAAAACTGAGGAAGTAGTTCGCGACGCAAGATTTGCAACGGACCGACCGCCCGACCGCCCGACCGCCCGCTGATTCCTATATACCCCCTTCAAACTTCGTTTGGCGGGGGTATAAAAATGGCAGAGGTAAAAATGGCAGAGGTAAAAATGGCAGAGGTAAAAATGGCAGGGGTAAAAATGGCAGAGGTAAAAATGGCAGAGGTAAAAATGGCAGAGGTAAAAATGGCAGAGGTAAAAATGGCAGGGGTAAAAATGGCAGGGGTAAAAATGGCAGAGGTAAAAATGGCAGAGGTAAAAATGGCAGGGGTAAAAATGGCAGGGGTAAAAATGGCAGGGGTAAAAATGGCAGAGGTATAAATGGCAGAGGTAAAAATGGCAGAGGTTAAAAAGGGCAGAGATAAAAATGGCAGAGGTAATAATGGCAGGGGTAAAAATGGCAGGGGTAAAAATGGCAGAGGTAAAAATGGCAGAGGTAAAAATGGCAGAGGTAATAATATCAGCGGCAGAGGTAAAAATGGCAGAGGTAATAATATCAGCGGTAAAAATGGCAGAGGTAAAAATGGCAGAGGTAATAATGGCAGAGGTAATAATGTCAGAGGTAAAAATGTCAGAGGTAAAAATGTCAGAGGTAAAAATGGCAGAGGAAAAAATGGCAGAGGTAAGAATGTCAGAGGTAAAAATGTCAGAGGTAAAATGTCAGAATTAATGAGAGTGATTTCGTCAGAGATAAACGTATGAAGAGGTTTTGATTGATAACCTAGCCAGAGCAAACTGTATCGAATTATCAAATTCCAACTGCAGGTTTGAAGAATATTTATTGAATTATATTTTAAAAATATTAGAGCACTCTCATTATTCTGAGTTTGTTTCAAGTGCAGTGACGTAATCTGTCCGTTCAGAGGAATAATAAATCAGCTAAGAGCCTAGTAGGCCTATGGGAAAATTTTATTATTATTATTATTATTATTATTATTATTATTATTATTATTATTATTATTATTATTATCATTGTTATTATTATTATTATTATTATTATTATCTTTATTACTATTATCTATCATTATAAGGGGGTTCCAACAATGCTGCAAAACCCTTAAACAGTATAATCCTATGTTGTTTCGCCCAATGAAGTTATCACACACACACACACACACACACACACTCACGAACCCACTTTTGCTATAAACATATACTTCTATACGCAGATATATCACTCTCACATACACACTCTTACACAAACGAATTCCGCTCACGTCCAGGCTAGTATATTGTCATTATTTTTCATTTTTTGAACTGTTTAGTGTCAAGAAGTAAAGGAGACATCTTCAGTAGTCGAAGCAAACCGCTAATTTTTCACCTGTTCTATGTTACTTTCTCACATTCAGGTTTCGTAGGAGGCTATTTATTTCACAAGGCCTGATCACGACATAATGTAGAAATAAAAATACAAAATGCAAAAAACAAACTATTACAGCAGATGTATCGGCAGACATAAGTAAGCTCTTGCAAAATATTTTATAACATTGTTCGAGTATCACATGGCGCAAAAACAAATATCTCGAAGTTTAATGAACACTTTGTGGTCACTTGACAAACTTATGCTTATTAAAACTGGAGACGAACTTTAGCAATGAACTGTTCAAGTGAGAGTAAAAACCGATAGTTTGCCATGGGATTTTTTCTGTCATTGTCGAACGAATCCGCAGGCGAAAAAATTTAAATGTTTGATGCCTTTCAAACTTAGCTGTTACTCCCGAAGTCAGATTCCATTATGTTTAACGTAGTAAATCTATCAACATGGTGTGTTGCTAAAGATTGGTAGACTCAGCCACCGAAAATGACGTTGTTCTCTCGTTATACAACAACAGTAAGAAAATCCAATCCAATCCCGTCAAGGTATAATGAAATCACCGCCTCGATGACTACCATAATGATCGCGATTTAATTTACACAGGGATCGCTGAAGCTCCGCAAAACTCTCTTCGTCATTTTCATGAGGCCTGTAGTACGCAGCCATATGAAGAGTCTTAGACCCCGCCATATTTAATTTACACAAGATAATTTCACAACCCTTTTTTTTTTAATGTTCTATGGAAGAACATGATCAATAGTGGAAATGAGCTGCATGCTTGACGGAGGTCTGCGCTCTGAGAGTGCTTTTCTAGTTTGTTAGTTACCTCCGCCAAGGGAGGAGGTTATGTTTTCGTTACCGTTGGTTTGTTCGTTCGTTAGTTAGTTAGTTCGTCCGTGTGCAAAATAAGTCAAAAAGTAGTTAACGGTTTGAGATGAAACTTGCAGGAAAGGTTGAGAATGGCACAAGTAACAAACGATTAAATTTTTGTGGTGATCCGAGAATTTCAAACCTTTACGCGTGTTTTTTTCGTATACCTTTTTTTTTCCCGTTTTAATGTTTATAATAACGTATACATCGTTTACGTCACGATTTATGCACTCTCATCTCATAGCCCCAAGAAAATGTTTCGGATAAACCAGAAAGAGGTCAGGTGAGGCGATATGCATTCTACCTGTTTAAGTGAGAAAAACGAGGGGAATATTTTGTACATGTACGTAAGCCCTACTGGTCGTGAAGGATTGCAGTTTTCATTCTGGCAATTTTTGTACATGCTCCATTTGCAATAGTTTAGAGACGTTGGCGGCTGGGTGGGAGGTTTGGTCCTTTCCATTAAAACGCAGCGGGTATCCGGGAGAAAAAAAAAATGCAGCAAAGTAAAATAGGGGAGACCAGGAAAAAATGGGCCATTTTTACCTCTGCCATTTTTATCTCTGCCATTTTTACCTCTGCCATTTTTACCTCTGCCATTTTCACCCCTGCCATTTTTACCTCTGCCATTTTTACCTCTGCCATTTTTACCCCTGCCATTTTTACCTCTGCCATTTTTACCTCTGCCATTTTTACCCCTGCCATTTTTACCTCTGCCATTTTTACCCCTGCCATTTTTACCTCTGCCATTTTTACCCCTGCCATTTTTACCTCTGCCATTTTTACCCCTGCCATTTTTACCTCTGCCATTTTTACACCGAACCATAAATTCCATATGTTTAGCAAGTCTTATTTTCATGAATCAGGACTTCCAGGCAATTCTGAGTGGTTAATCAAATTTGCGATTGTGGGGTACAATGGTTAACAGAGCGTATGCTTGCACATTGCATTCATGACGAGATCATAGTTCATATTTTTGGCTTGTTAAAGGGGATGGCTAGTAACTGATCAGTGGGAATCAGTGGGAATGCTGGAAAATGATTCATTTAAGAGATTCATTTAAGAGTACATTATATATCTATTGTTGTGTGAAAATTATTTGCTTCAGAATGGTCTCATATTCAAGTAATGTGCAGTTTAATAATTCAAGGTTAGCATGCCAGTACAGTGACGGGGCACTCGTTAACCGGAAACTGCACATTACTTGAATATGAGACCATTCTGGAGCGAATACTTTTCACACAACAATAGATATACAATAATGTACTCTTAAATGAATCCCAAAAGGATTGGAACAATCATCCCTCAGCATTCCCACTGATCTGTCACTAGCCATCCCCTTTAAATTCAAGAATAATGATACCCACCTTGCAAAATTCATGAATTTTCTTTGCTCAGTTGTCATTAAGAATACATTTTTTTCCCCTATCAGTTTCCATTTGTTTGTATTCAAAACAAATAAATCACGGAATGTATGTCACAAATAGTAGTCATAAGGTACATGCATGCAAGTTTTTCTATGCAGGAGCCCAGGGTGTCTGGTCAATATACTGACCTCCACAATTTGTATTGGTGAGCACACCGCCTTCAAAGTCATCGTGGAACTCATGGGCTAGGAAGAAGAGAGAGGTCATGGCTCCTTGGATGTAGCATGCCAGACCCATTTGACCCACGGCACTCTGGTATACTTCCAGGCGTCTTTCGGATCCTTTACTGTACCTGGAACGAAATTCAACACAAGAGGGCGCCATGTGCCTTTCACTGAACATGAAAATAGATTCACTGTGATGGCAATTGATAGCTGGGAAATCCTTTCAGTTAGATTATCTTTAAATTGTCTTCAACCATACACGTAGTGAGAGCAATCACAGTAAGACACTAAGAAAAAAGAATTCATTTTTTATTCTAAAGTACACTATCGATGCTAAAAAGCACAATACCTGAAAACATATATTGCAAATTTCATCTTGATATCATGTGGCTTTGTAACAAGACTGAAAAATCAGTGAAGTCGGAAAAAATTGGGGGGAAAATTTGGACTCATTAAAGTAGTTCAATCAATGTGTTGCCATTCATAAGAAGACAAATACATGTTGTGATACCATGTACATAAAGATAGAGCACTTTACATACTTCCTTTTTGAAGGAGGGGGAGTGATATTATCCACAATGCATGTCATTACAAAGTTATTCGACGGAAATTTTGAAAAATCTGATTTTGTGAATATGAAACTATTTTCTTGAAAAGGTTGAACAATATTCCTCACACTGGGTAGTCTGAAGATATGTCCCACTATCTGCATTTTAATGAATCTGCATACTGCTAGGGGTAAAGAGAATCTTTACGGGAGAATTATCAAAGCTCGTTACCCCAAGTTCACTTACTGGGTTGCCCTTCTGGAGAACTCCTGCACCATCCTCCATGTCCGAGCATTTCCCACAGGTGGTGTCTTCAGGGCTTCCTCAGCCTTCTCCCGGAGACTGGCCCCGTTCAGCACAGCATGGAGGGTACGGGCGTACACATCCACAAATGGGTCTAGGTTGACGGAGCCGTGGGTCATGCGCACCAGCTTTACAGCTTGCTGTATGGCATACAAATTAATATGTACCTTATCTGATAACAGTCAACTCACTTTGCCACTGGAAAGGATTCCAGTTCTCTTTGCCAATGATAAGATGGCACAATTAGCACAAAAAGCATCAAGTCATCATATCCAATGCAACTGAAAAGGGGGTAGTTTAACCCTAACTAAGCCGGGCTATTTAGGTAGATCAGAGAGTCGGGGGAGGGGCCTCCCAGGCCCCCCCCCCCTCCAGATCTCGGCCGCTGACCGCGCAATCGCGACAAAAATTGGCACACACATTGCCTGTGACGTAATCTAAAGTACCACGAAGTTAGATTTCAAATAAAGTTATCATTTATGCTAAATGATGCTAATTTATGCATAATGATGCATGAAATCAAGACAATTTGGTATTTATAAATCACTAAATAAAGCTCAAAATAAAGCTCTGAACTATTTTATTGTTTTTTTTAACTTCTTTTGTATTTCTTTGTTTTTTCAACTTTATGTTTTTCATTGTGTTTTCGATGAAATTTGTCCGCAACATTGTTCCGAACAAGAAAATATGTTATTAATTGATTTCAATCAATAAAACCCCCAAATAATCATGCTTTTATGAAATTTGCCTGTAAGCACAGTTTGCATTGAAATTGTACACGAATTCACATTTTTGAGAAATTTTTGGTCTGACATGCACGTACCTAATATGCACAACTTCAGAACCGCGCATTTGGGCATTGCATATTTTGTGTCAAAAGATGCGGGAGACTCGAAAGAAAAAAGTCATGAAACGTCGCAGCGATAGCTTTTCGCGGTAGCGATACATCGCGCAGAACGTCGGGGGGGGGGGGGGGGGGGCCCTCGGAGGCCCCCCCTCCCCCGGCCTAGTTAGGGTTTAATTACATGATATGTGACACAGCAACGAGTGAACAAGTAGGATTTATATTCTTCTTTTGTAATGAGAAAGTTCATAAGAGGTAGAGATATTCAGCAAGGTTGTAAAAGCACATATTTTGTCATCCCAGATAACAGTCACAGTTTCTCTCAACTGACAGTATATTATATCTACCCTGGTAGATGATGTTTTTGGTTTAAGACCAGTAACCAACCTTTTTCCCTCACCCTCTTAATAAGAAACAAAACAAAACTTCCTTTCCTCATTGCATTTTTGGTACTTTGCATAAGAACTTATAACGAACAGGATATAATAATTTTTTTTCTTCTTGAATCCATGTCAAAAAAGGTACTTTAGTGACTATTTGTACGTAAGCAGCCGGCATTAATACCTCATTTTGCTGGCATGTGAAGCTGAGACCGACATTGCTGATCTGGACAAATTCCCGTAACTTTCTAATCTTTTTTTAGCCCAAAGTTTAAGAAATGAAGGATTTCACTGCTCTGTATACAGTTGAACCTCTCTTATCCGGCCTCCCTTTATCTGGATCTCTCTATTATACGGACGCAATCTCGCCGTGATTTTTAAAAAAAATAATTACGGGAGGAAAGGGGGATTCCCAACTCCTTGAGAACTCCTACACAAACACACACGAATACATATTACTTCCAACATGATTAACATACATTACATCAAATTTCCTTCCAAATTGCTTACCTTCAGATATTTTAACATCCCAAAACATCCCCAAATGTAACAATGAAAAGGTTGCAGTATACACATTACTACATGTGGTACTACAATGGGCTACATCAGTACATGTGTACAAATGTATATGTACATGTATAAAGCATTGAGTCTCCCGTATCCGGCCAAATCCCTTATCCGGATTAGCCCCGGTCCCGACTTGTCCGGATACAAGAGCTTCAACTGTATCTAATTTGATAATGCAAGCACATAATATAACTCACCTTGAGCACAGACTGAATTGTCACTAGGGGACTCCCATGCCCACACTCAACTTTTCTTGCAGTTGTTTTATTCATTTTTGGTTTGTTGCTTTGTGTTTGGTAAGTTTGTTTGTTTGCTTATTTGTTTATTTTACCCTTGCAGCTGTGTCTTCTGATTTGTCAGCATAGTGCAGAACAATCGGGATGGGTTGAACTAAGGCCCCGACGCTGTCAATGTTGTGATCGAGGTGACTGGTCTCCAACAGTGCTTGCCGCTCCTCGATGAATTTCATGACCATTTCCGTCTTGGTTGGCCTGCCCTTCACATCCCAATCCCTAAGTGAAATTTGAAGACAAGAGTGTTCAATGCTTCCCATCCCTTGATGGAACATGCAATTTACACCATCATATATTATGTCTTCCTTTTTTTTCAAATTTCTTGGGGCAGGAGCTATTAGCAAATTTTGAAACACACAAACATGTCAACTGTGATCCCTACATGAATGTGACATGCATTCATACATTGCTCTACTCCAAAATCACTGATTTTACCAATCGCAAATTTCCGGAAGTGTCAATTCAAGAAAAATTACACTCGCGAAATATATGGCATATACCGGTATATGGTATTTCTCATTTGCACTTGCAGTTGATTTATATGTTTGTTTCTCTTGTTAATTGTAAAGCACACAGTAACAATAGGGTCATATAAGCACTATATACATTTTTCAAAACTATGATCATATTATCATTACTAAAAAAGAGATGATACCAATGCTAAAATCCCCCATGTGACAAGGCCTATTTCTTCCATTCTACTGTTTTGCTCAACCGTAATCATCTTCTACTCCTCTTCTCACAGTTCTCCATTTAACTGTCATCTTTCTTTAATCATTCTTAATTCCAATTCTCTCTTCCCTCCCCCTCTCTCTTTTTTTTTCTCCCCCCCATCTTTCTCTGAGCTTCCTTTTGAATACCAGATACTACAAAAATTGGATACTCAATGTACTTTTAGTTTGTGCCAACATGGGGGGGAAATGGTGAAAGATGAGAAATGTATTATATTCATAATATAAGGCCTTTAAACAGAATAATGTTAACCCGTTGAGGACGGACTGATTTTGCAAAACACACATTTCTCATAGACACTTGCCCGAGTATCCTCAGGACTCGTCCCAAACGGGTTAACAATGATCATAAGGTCACACAATCAGCTTCTAATAGTTGACTGGGATGTCACTTGGATTTCATTCTTTATCTTCTTTTCTTTTTCTTTAAGACTAAATTTGCATTACTGTACCCAGTGAGTATTCTGTGCATGTTGACTGGTACAGTGCACTCCCGTTACAACGAACACGGTTATAACAAAATTTCATTATAACGAAGTAAATCTTCTGGTCCCAAAATTATCACCATTAAAGTCTATGGTGCAAAATTCGCTTATAACGAACATGGTTATAGCGAAATTTCCGTTATAACGAAGTCTTTTCCGAGCGCCACAGACAAAGAAAACAAAAGAAATATGCTCCGTTATAACTAAATGCGAATTGCTTTCGAAAATACGTAGCGGAACAAGCATTTATAGCGTCTCTGCAGGGGTGAACGCTTCACACCACTGTGTGTTTGCTCTTTGTGTCACGCACAGTTTCTGAGGGGAACTTGTGTTTATTATTGTAATACAGTTATCCCATCACATTTCACTTAGCTTTCCAGTGTATGACGAGTATTCAGCAAACAGAATATGATATATATACGTGGTTTCCTTGTTTTCATTATATATTTTATTTGTTCGGTTATAACGAAATTTCGTTATAACAAAAGAAAACTGCCGGTCCCAAGCATTTCGTTATAACGGGAGTGCACTGTACTTATCTTTGGGCACCAGAGTAATTTGCAGATTTACACAGTATTTAATCTTAACAGAAGACTTGAATCATAAACATTACTTTAAAAAAAATACAAGTAAAATGGGGGTACCAAAACAATGGTATTAAAGATGCCAACCAATGAAATTTCATTCCTCAAAATCTAAAGAGCATAGACAATAGCAGTATACCTATTGAGGCAAAATATGCATTTGGTACTCTGCCAAGTGGCAGTAAATTGAACCTTGAAGTGCTAAGGGCTGAAGATGTGTAAAAGATATGTGACCCGCTACAACAAAAGGATCCTAAAGTCACTGACGGGCGAGCCGAGAAAATTGAGTTTGAAGTCAGATCGCTAAAATCTGTCAAAACGTTCGGATTTCTGTTTTAACATAATTTTGTAGTCTAATGTATCTTCTATCATCTGCCGAAATTTCGAAGCTAGATAATTGAAGGAAAGGCCTGAAAATAACATTTTTCTGGGCCATGCTTGGCTCGCCCGTCAGCGACTTTAGGATCCTTTTGTTGTAGCGGGTCACATATCATCTTTTTGAACATCCTTGAGGAAAGAGCCATGTGATCACCTTTGAAAGGATCACCAGTGTTTTTAAAGGTTTTTCTTCCAACTGCCAATACAAAAGCAGCATCACAGTCACATAGCCAAAACACCTACCAAGTGATCTGGAAGCACACGGGATGCTACATTTTATACCTTGTATCAAAACTGCACTAATTCTCTCAACTTGATTTCCTTCAAATTATCACTGAATTTTCCTTTTAATTCAACAAGCTCTATCAAAGAGAACTCTGTCTTTGAACTTTAGTATTTGTCAAACTTGTTTTCCTCTTTGGAATAGCCTTAAAGGACAAGTTCACCTTCATAAACATAAGGATTGAGAGAATGCGGCAATATTAGTAGAACACATCAGTGAAAGTTTGAGGAAAATTGGACAATCGATGCAAAAGTTATGCATTTTTAAAATTTTTGTGTTGGAACCGCTGGATGAGGAGACTACTACAGCTTGTGAGTCATATGCGTACAACAGTATAAAGAAAATGTAAAGAAAATTCAACATATTTTCACTTTTTTCGCATATTGAAGGAGCACTTGACCTGCCTCTTTCTAAAGGCAGGGGGAATAATATTACCCCTAACATATGTCGGTAACGAGTCAAGGGAATGTGTACTTTTTTTCAAGAGATGACATTTTGTGAAATTCTCTTTATATTTTCCTTATATTGTTGTACGCATGTGACATCTAAGTTATTCATACACTGCAGTAGTCTTCTCATCCAGCGGTTACTGCACAAAAACTTCAAAAATTCATAACTTTTGAACGGATTGTCTGATTTTCCTCAAACTTTCAATGATGTGTTCTACTAATATTGCTACATTCTCTCAATCCTTATGTTTATGAAGGTGAACTTGTCCTTTAAGAAAGATCAAATGTGTTTTTCACACATATTTATACATACAATGGCAAAGAAATGTGACCTAACTCACAAATTCCCACACTTGTGCCTGCTAATCAATTCACACAAAACTTTCTTACAAATTACAGAACGTACCTGAAAAACTCTCGATGCCACGACTCGGCGTATGTGTCGTTGTGAGTTCCTGGCGTCGTCATGAACTGGACGTAGTCTGTCATGACTGCTGCCAATACATCCTCCTCTGAAGCGGGCTCGGAGTCTAATCTTGAGGCTTGAATTGCTGCCCTGGCTGCACAGTGAAGGTTGAGGGTGTTGTCCCCAGCTGACATGCCTGTAGAGAATGAAAGAAAGCACATGCATTCAAACAAGAAAAATTGCCAGCATATCCACATTCTGTCTCATTGGTAATTGAGTAACCCACTCTGCTTCCATTGCCTTACAACCTGTTCCAATTTTCACTAGCTGTAGCCTCAATCACAGTAGATAGGAAGACAAAGTATTTGCATTAATATGACAGGTGACAGAGTTCATACTGAATTGGCAACTTTATTGGTTTGGTTATAAAAATCATATCAACACCACTGAAATTATTTTCTTTGCAAGTTACATTTACTCAACTCCTTTTAATCTTCTCTTTTGTTTTATGACATTCATTTCAGGAACATTTATTAGTCAGTGAAGTCATAATATGACTCGTACATTCTAAACCAATTCTGTGTGGCATTGTAACCTGGAAAACTTCCACTAATCACATTTCACTTATTCCCAAGGCATTAGAATTAAAATGGGTACAAAGCTTGCCGTGGTTCTGTTCACCTACCTTGATGGTAGTGAATCGATCGATCATTCTTCGTCCAGAACTTTAATTTATTGTGGAGTATCACATCACCAATGACAGACTTTTTCTTCCCGCTAAAAGTCGATCTTCCTGCGCCACCTGCCAAAGAGAAACACAAAAACAAAACAAAAAACAAACAAATGATTTATTCATTATAAGCAAACATTCACATTTTTTTTTCTTTCCCATATAATCATATAATCATATATAGTCATATAATCATTGCCTGTATGTATTATAAGGGTGATCTCTTACACCATATGGTAGCTCAATATTGATGTATATAATAAATGCAATTCCATTCAGAGAAAGAAGACAAACCTATAAAGCCCAATCCTCAGAGTGGCATATATATATGCTTGTTCATATCTTTCTACTCCTGACAAAATCTGCTAACTGCAAAAAAGATCGAGAAAGTTCTAAAAGGCCAGGCTCACATGGACAAGCTGAACAGAGAAACAAGCAACTGGAGTGCAACAAATATAAGGTCGAAACTGTCAAGTGAATTATGTTTTTACATGAATGAATGGAATATGATGTAGTGACCTAAAAGTGTGTGAGAGATACTCATGCTTAGCCTAAAAGTATTTTATTTTAAAATGTCCTCATAATCTTGATGTATCTAAAGATATCACCATTTCCCATTCTGAAGTCTGAGTTATAGAATAAACAAACAAACAAAAAGATACACAGCTATTGAGCAACATGTTCATTATGATTGACTTTGAATTGGAACATATTGTTAAGCTAAAGGCAAAACTAATCCAAGTTGTGTTTTCTTTCAACACATAACAATAATAACAACTTCCTAGTTCCTATAAAGCAAGCTACTGTAAACATAAATAAAACCAGACAGTTTTATGTGCATGGATATCTAACAAATTTTGTAAGGTGCCAAGATTTGCAGAAGTACAATGCACACAATTTGTTTTCCCAACACAATGCATTTAATGCTTGTGGCAATTCAAAAAAGTTTCTTGAAGCAAAAAAAAAAAAAAAAAAAAAGGCTGTCTACTCCCATTTGCAAATAGTTTCAATTCGCAAATAGTTTCATGCCACGAACATTTCTGGTTGTACAGTTTATTGATAGAATTACTGACAAAAAATAGTCAGAACTTCTCTCCTCATCATCTTTTCAACTACTACCAGTTACAGGGTTGATCCAGGAATTCTGTAAAGAGGAGGTGCCTTTACAAAATTAAAGGGGGCGCACATGCTCCACCAATTTTTTTCTTTTTATTTCTTTTGTTTTAACCAAAAAAAATAGGGGGTGCGCCCCCAATGTGCCCCAGCCTGGATCCGCCACTTGGTATTTACAAACCTGTGGCTGAAATGGTGAGGATGCTGCTTGGGTGTCTCTTGCGAGGTGCCACGTAGCCTGTCAGCCACCCATCGAAGTCTCGCTGGATGTCATCCGTGTTGTAGTACCAGTGGACCGGCATGGAGAGGGCATCGGCCACAAACATACCCCAGAAGGCTTCTTGGCAGGTCTTGCTACGTAGAGACATGTCTGGCAATCTGGACATTGCATGTGAGCAAGAATCAAAATGAAAAAAAAAATCAGTGAACTCTCAATGCAATCATACATGCTGCATCTCTATGATAGCAAAGGGGTTAAACAATAATAAATGCCATAATGATTGGTGACTACTGAAAAACCAGTATCATTTGTGGCATGAAACTTTTAGCAAATTGGAGCTAATGGCCTTTTTCACAGCATGAAATTTTGTGAACAAGCATTCAATGCATTGTGCCGACAAAAACTTTCATACATGCATTTTACTTTAGCGAAACTTGGCTCAGGCTTGTAAATTTGTGAAAGTTTCATGCACATGAAAATTTCTGGTTTTACTGTGTTTCTGGATCTCAATGTCTGTAGAGTTACTTTATATCACAAACGTTTAGTCAGCTCATTTGCAAACTATTTGTCATTTCTTTACTAGTACAACTGCCCATCACCTGGACACTCATCCTGGCCAACAAAATATGTGACCCGCTACAACAAAAGGATCCGAAAGTCGGGGAGGACAATTTTCTGAAAATGGCATGACATAATTTCCTTACTCTTCTACTTTAATTTCACATACAACACAACTCATAAAAGTACTCGGTTGCGGAGATATCGATGATTTTATTAGCGCATGTCAGTGGTTGAGGAAATCAGAGTTTCGAGTAAAACGCCTTCAAAGTTTTCCTTCCGACGCTATCATGATCAAGGGGAGGCGAGACAGTTTTCACACAGTTGACAATAGAAGGTAGGCTCCTAGCGACCTCCGCGATGTTCATTCAAGCTTAGCGCCAGCGATCTACACACGACCAATCAGTAATCAGGATGCCACGCACTGACCAATAAGATCACTCCCTCGTTGCGAGGGGCAGAGTCTAGCTGCGGCGCTAAATCCAAATCTTCGTACACGTTTCTGTTACGTTGAAAGTTGGAAAATCAAGGTCCAGAAAAACGCTGATTCCTTGCCTTTTCTTTGATCATTTAGCTTTGAAATTTCGGCAGATGATAAACAAAACATTAGAATACAAAATTATGCCAAAAACAGAAATCCGATTGTTTTAACCAATTTTGATGATGTGACTTCAAACTCGTTTTTCTCAGCTCAGCCGTTAGCGACTTTAGGATCCTTTGTTGTAGCGGGTCACATATGATATGCACAATTACACTAGTAGTTGAAAAAATGACTGACAACATTAAATCTACACACCCCTCAGTATCTTAAATCCTGGTTATATCAATGTCAATTCTAGTGCTCAGGGACAAATTGGCTGTAAACAAAATCAACATGCCTAAAAATACTAGTCAGAAGCCGAGTGCTCAACCATGAATTATGAAATTTGAGCATTTACTGGTACAATTCTAGGTACCGGTACAGAACATATTCACTCAAAACTGGTGGCAGGGCACAGACCTGTTCGACTGTTGACTGGATGACAATTTCTGAGGATGTTCAGTGGGTGTGGGATAGGACAGATAAGAAGCCAGTCCTATCACAGACACGGCAACAGTGAGCAAAAGTCCACCAAAGTTTCGCCTGCCAAGACTCATCTGTATGAGCACACAGAACACAAGAGTTGTCACTTCTCCGTACTGGATGCAGTAGATCTACTTCTCATTCAAACACTATTTTCATGGTGAGACACTCCCATAGTACCAAATTACTCAACCACACCAAATCTCTTACCTAGATTCCTACTTTAACCCATTGAGGAGAGTTTGATTTTGCTACAGCATGCATTTCCCGCATATAGACCCCTGCCCGAGTATATTCAGGACTCATCTCCTAAACAGGTTAATTTGTTAATGCAAAATTCAACTAGAAAAGTTAAGAAAAAAAAAGAGAAAAGAAAATCTACCCTTTTTGAGCATTAGAAATTGATTTGGAAAAAAAAATCCATACATGTGCACTACATAATTTGAATACATGAGAGATTTGAACACTTTCATTTTTCTTTTTTTTTAAACCATGGTTACTGACTAGTCAGTACATTACTTACTACTGTACTACTTCTAGAGTATAAAAAAGAAAAAAAATAATTGTATAGTAATTTTTTCAGAGATAATCTCGATTTAAAATGTATTGTTTTTACATGTTTTAATGGGCGCTCTGCATCGGTTGATTAAAACTCGATTTTTGAAAAAAAAAAACAGATAGGATTTTTTCTTCTTTTCATCATGGATAGTGGACATGTGTGTGTAACAAAAAATCACCGTACAAAGTTGCGACAAGTTATACGTCAGATGTGAGATGAATAGAAGTGAATAGGGGGGCCTCATGAGGCATTCCCCCCGGGCCTCATGAGGCATGGGGGCGGTCCTCATGAGGCGGGGCAGTCCTCGTACGCGGGAGCGGTCCTCATGAGCGGGTTTCCCGGACTGAATTAGGAAGAAAACATGTTACGATGAAAAAAAAAAAGTAAATTTAAATATTCGAAGCAAAGAAGTGCCATCGAATAAACTACCACTTACTGACTGTGTGAGAAATAAAATATAATACTCTGGGCTGGCAAGCTTCTGGAACAGGTCGATAACTCGATTACTGTACCAGTATGCAACCACTACCGCTGCACTGCACTGTCACAATCTTACCACCGCACGTAAAGCACCGACGCACAGCGGGCCAGAGAGATATCAAAGTGCGCCAAAAGTCACTTTGGGCACTTGGGATTTTTTAATTTTTGACATGCGCTCTTGAGAGGCAATACTTTGAAGAATACTGTATACGCTATAATTTTCGCGTACATAAATTTTCGCGAATTGCCGCTGTCACACATTTTCGCGAGTGGTTAAATTCGCGATTGGGGGACCAGAGAAAATATGAAGTGGCAAAGAAAGTGTGAATTTTCAACTTACTAGCAAATAAGAATGATACTAGTTATATACTGCATGAAAAAAAACTTACCAAACTCTGCAAACTAGTAAGTTAGAATTCAACATTTTTGAAGTGGTTAAGTCCATCGCGCTAGATTTCTGACGAGTGGTCCCCTTGCGATAATGGATTGGCTCTCTGCAGTATTCGTAAGTAGACGTGGACGAGCGTAAACAAGCTTAGCCAGTATGGTCTGTTCGGTAAGCCGTGACATGGTATACTAGTACTGAAATGTTCGTATCATCAAAGCAAGGGATTCATTTTGGAAGGTAATATTTTCGCGTGTTGTTAATTTCGCGAATAGCTCCCGACTCGCGAAATTCGCGAAAATAAAACCCCCGCGAAATATATAGCGTATACAGTATATCATTAAAATATTTGAATCAGGTATGTACATTAAAGGGGTATATTTCCTACCTGAAGTAGCAAAACACAATATTTTAAGAGTTTCAAAGCAAATTGTAACCTCTTTAATAAATAAGTAATTTCAACATGTAGTTTTTGAGATATCAACCTGTAATTTCTCCCACATATTTCTCAGAGTTCATTTTACGTTATGAATGCCATAAGAATGCAAAGAAACTTAATGTTCATGAATATTTTACACTAAATATCCTGGAAAAGAGGCCAATTATTTGTCTTTTTAATATACCCTAATGAAAAGTTTAGATTGCCACTGATTTCCAACTAAATTCTATTACCACCACATTTCCTGATGTCTCAGCTTTAAGCTGATACCAGATTTGGCAGCCACCTTTTGCCACTTTTTGTGTTAGAGCCAATTTTCCGCGACACATTACGCCTATTTTGGACCTTGCAGCCGCTTATGAATGCTGTTATATCATACGGGGCCGCATGAGGGCGGCATTTTTATTTATTTATTTATTTTTTTCCTCGCACGTTAAAGGCACAGAAACATGAATAACACTGAATAAGAGGCAAACAGAGTTATAAAATACATGTATAGGGCTAGTCCGGCACCTAAAAGACCCCTCCTCCGAAGATAAAAGAGTACATAATTGCACATAGCCAATGCCATATAGCCATATTGTCCATAATAATTGTCATAGCCACTACTGTAAACATAGCTATTCCCACTGCGATACATATTGTATGGACACCTAAATACATGTACTTCGATCCTACTCTTGACATATGCAGATAGAACGTTATACACCAAAATACAGAGATTTTATTCTCATCGGCTACTCGTTGGAAGCAAAGTCTGTTGCTTTCCGGCCGCTCAGCAAAGTGTACATAGGATCGCAGTTTGTGAATTCGATTGCAGGTCAATGTCAGACATTGCTCGCGTAATCCTCATCGGACGATCTTGCCTCATCGGATAATGCCTGACATGTCTGACATTGACCTGATAGGCGACCAATACAAGTCGGATTCATCAGACTGTGATCCCATACACTTTGTGGGTTGTCAGAAGCAAAAAAAAAAAAACTTTGCTTCCGACGACTGATGAGAAAAAAAAAATCACTGTGGAACGTGGATGAATTTATAATTTCATATGATAGTGATTTCGATAAATTTTTCATTACAAAAAAAATCTTATTATTTTAGATTTTCCAAGTAAACTTTCATACACGGCAGACTCATTCTTAGCTGCTAAGTCATAACCTTTCATTTTCCTGATTACTGACTTCACAATTTATCTTTCCATTAAAATTAGACAAAATGGTTTTTGCGCTTGTATGAATTGATATGGCATAGGCCTAAGGTTATATATGAAGTAGAGAGATAAGAACTATATCGGAGATTGATTTTATATCGCGCATTTATGTCATGCTATAGAACAAATTCGAGTGAATAAATTCACCCAAACGTACAGCGTACATCATAAACTTATATTCTAACTAGTTTACACGGACAACAGTATCATTTTGCAGTACGTGTGTAATATGGAACTTTCAGCATAAATTCGATTCTTTTAACGAAACCCGAATATTTATACACTTTCTATGACATGTAAGCATCGTGCATCCAATGGTAGTATATAAGCAGTGTCAGTGAAGGTGAAAAGATAAATTAATCTTTAAAGAAAAAAAAATAACAGCCTAAGATTTGCATTGCTTTATTCGTCTTTACAGACAGATTTTTGGTAGCCAATGAAAAAACAGCATCACAGTGACGTCATATGAGTTTGAAATTATGTTCAATCAATTCTACGCCCCCAATTACCCTTAGACACCAAATTTGGGTAAAAAGAAACCACGGGATATCATTTTGGCGCACTTTGAGCTCATTCTGGCCCACTGTGCGACGCACTGTCGCAAACCCGCCACACAACACAGCGCAATTTTAGGTACACGGGACTATAGATAATAAAGTTACACAACTCTTGTCTCGTATAATCATGATGTTTGCATGTCTCACCTTCACTGAAAACTATTGTACGTGGTCACTTGTTTGAAACTTACCGAACAATTTGAAGTGTAGACAATTATTTTCTGTCACCTGATATTCGACTAGAACGATCGAGTATTCCCACTTTTTAATTTCTGCGGAGCTGCGTTGTATGTGTAATGTGAGTATGCTCGAAACTGAGATGTCAAGTACGGGTCATTGGGCTACCCTGAGCGACCAATTCTCATGGTCGGACATCCGGGTATTTTGCGTGTCACGGGGTCATGGATAGCGGTGGAGTGAAAACAAACAGTCGCGTGAGCCTGGAGTGGTAACGCTGTACGTGTTTTCTGCCGGGGCGCCCCGCGAGCATAGCGCTAGCGCAAGCTGTACTACTGTAGCTGTGCGGGCGGCAGGATTAGGCCCTAGGCCTACCCTAAATTAGGTCCTACCCTAACCTACTACAGTACTAACGTTAGGCCTATAGACCTACCTGAAGTTTCTATGAGGTAGGGTTGGGGGTACCACGTATCGACACCCTAAGGATCTGTAGCTTGTTTATTCTAAAAATATAATACAAATCCGCCTAATTCTTACCTCAAATATGCCATAAATACTGCAGTTTTGAATGTCGTGACCGTCTCGTTGATTATGAATCTCCGTTTTAAAATAGCGCAATTTTAGTGCGTGCGTTCCGTTTTCTTCGCGCAGCTAAAAAGGGAACCTTGCGATCGACACCCCCTCTCCTCCATAGGTATACACGTGAATTTCACAGCATAGGTATACACGTGAATTTCACAGGCCATAGGTAATACACGTGAATTTCACAGCCATGCGTCGTTACTGATCGGATGTGTAATTTTTAGCTTGGTTTGTTTGAGTTTGATTTTCGTTTCTTCGTTTTTATTGTCTTTATAGCTAATGACACTTAATCCCGCGCGTACTTTTTTGTTCTATACGCAAACAGCCATGATACGCAGGGTGTCGATGGGAAGGTGCCCTGTCGATAGGTGGTGCCCCAACCATACTAAGTATGCGTAGATATCGGGGTAGGGCCTACTCAAAGAGGTTCTACCGCACATCTGGCCATTTTGTCGGGTCGTTGATCCAGAGTCCTGCCGCGATTTCATACGGGCACAGGTCCAGTCCGACTGCCTTCAACTTGGCAAAATACCGGGACTGATCGATCGACAGGATCCAGATTATTAGAATATTGCTGGTAAGACATGATGCGTGTATCTCATGAATGATGGCACAAATGACAAAATGAATAATGAAAAACAGTCCCCATGTCTGCGTAGAGTTGCACATATAAGTTATACGCGTCGCGTCGCACATGCACAGCATGCAGTATGCGCATTTATATGCAGGCTTAGCGCATGCAAGCTGTTTGTTTTCACTCCAGTCAACCGGAAGTGACGTGTAGCCGACCGCAAGAATAAGCCAGCGACCAATAACTTCGTCCTAACCATAGAGCTGCACAAAAACTAGAACGCTGCCGCGAGATCATTATGGTCCCACGTACTCGAGTTTGTGTAGGGCATTGTTCGCAATGACTTTTGCACAAGGGGGGGGGGGGGGGGGGGAGGGGAGGGGGTGGAGGGGGAGGGGGATGGGGTAGTGGGTGCTCGCCCCCTCTTTCTCTCTCTCTCTCTCTCTCTATATATATATATATATATATGATATATATATATATATATATAATTATATACATTTTTTTTTTATACATATTTTTTTAGTAATTGCCTGAAATTCAGTGAAAATTGTAGCGGCACGAGGAACGAGGATTTTTGTGTGTTTTGATTTAGTTTTTTTTTTTTTTTTTGCTTTGTTTTGTTTTGTTTTGTTTTTTGTTTTTTGTTTGTTTGTTTGTTTGTTTGTTTTTTGCTTATTTAACCTGGAAGTGGCACCAGAAATATATACTGCTTTGCCCCTGTCCCTGGTAAATGCTTTATAACCAGTAGTTTCATTTCTCTTTCTTTCTTTCTTTCTTTCTTTCCTTCTTTCTCTCTTTCTCTCTCTCTCTCTTCATTCGTTTTGTACATCCATTTTGTTTTGAAAGATCGCTTATGTTAATAAACTTCTCCAGAACAGGATATATTTTGCTTTATCTAAAACGTGCCCTCTACAGGGTGTCTCGAAAAAAAAACACTATACACTTTTGAAATAGCTGCCAAATAAGAAATATATAATTTTTTTGGGAAAAGGTTTATATGTATGGATAGCCTATGGACTCAATATTCATATGACACCAAAAAGTCTAAAAATAATTCATGCTTGAATGAGTACTGCTCACTTTTGTAAAGGGTATGAAAATTAGGCTGCGCAGGAATTAGCCTTTTAAATTTGCGACATGTGAGTCCGTTGGAGCTTACAAAGCTGAAGTTGATATGATAAATTCATGATCAATCAGATTGAGTTTGCTGAGCAAATTTCATGGTTTATTAAACCAAACTTTTATGCATGAGTAAACCCCAGTTGCATTTATTTTACAGTATAGCATTGCAAATTTCCCTGGTACATGGTGTGCTCATATGAGTCAGGTTGAGGTGATGGTACATGTTGCAATTTTCTTGTTACACACTCTT
Source organism: Diadema antillarum (assembly GCF_040938485.1). Taxonomy (NCBI): domain Eukaryota; kingdom Metazoa; phylum Echinodermata; class Echinoidea; order Diadematoida; family Diadematidae; genus Diadema; species Diadema antillarum. The sequence goes on along the minus strand of NW_027271011.1, from coordinate 246,862 downwards.
ATTTTTTACATCTGTGACTTGAATGAAAAACTTCGCCCCACATTGCAGTTATTTTCAGGTACTGGCTACTTAATTATTCAGGGTACCCATTGGCCTAAAGAATAATAACTGACATCTTTGACATTCTTTATTTTTTGGACAATCCATAATTGAATATTCAATGTTACATGACCCTTACCTGGGTATTAAATAAATCAATGAGATGTTCAATGTGGGGTGGAGGTTTTTATTCAAAGTCACTGACAGTGACTGATGTTAAAAAATCTAACAGTGTATAACAGTGTGTCACTTGATCATGATAATACATTAAGAATGAATTAAGAGCTGTAAGTTGTAACTCAGCCCTCATTTATTTTTCAATCTTGGACTGACAACCAAAGATGGAGAGGTCTCAGTTCACACCGCAGCAGCGTTCTTTTATGGTAACAGAATACCATTTGGTGTCATGTCAAAGATGAAACAATTTTACATGTATAACTATCCTTAAAAATGAATCTTTTCCCACAGATTGCAATTGATCATGAATTTACCACATCATGGACCTACGTATAGGTCCATGATCATATCAACTTTAAGCTCCAACGTACTCACCTCTCGCAAAATTTGAAGGCTTATTCCTGCGCAGCCTAATTTTCATACCCTTTACAAAAATGAGCAGTGCTCATCTAAGCATGAAATATTTTCAGACTTTTTGGTGTCATATGAAAGTTGAGACTATAAGATATCCATTCATATAAACCTTTCCGTCAGAGTTGTATATTTTTTTATTCGGCGGGCATTTCAAAAGTGTATACTTGTTTTTTTAAAGAGACACACGATATATCAGATGCAATGCCAGTTTTTATCATACTTACAATTTATCAGTCACTCTTCTCAGTTGATTATAAATGCTGATTTCTGATATTCAGAGTAAATGCAAAATAAGAGAAGATATGTTTCATTTTAAGGTATAGCAAATAAGGTAAGGGGGCGCTGTGGCATAGTGGATATGACTTCCGACTCCCGATTGGAAGACCCGAGTTCGAATCCCGCCCAGTGCTTACGTCCTTGGACAAGATGTTTTTACCCACTATGTAACTCTCGACCCAGGTGTATAAATGGGTACATGGCAACGCTAGGGTAATGATAAAAGCAGGGCCCTCTGGTAGAGCAGTGACAACACTGAAGAGGCTACCCTGGATAGATAAGACCTTATTATTATTATTATTATTGTTATTATTATTATTATTATTATTATTATTATTTTTATTTTTATTTTTATTTTTATTTTCATTATTATTGTTATTATTATCTGCTTGTTTCCGAACGTTTAAGAAACATCACACTTGAGAGTGTTGTTCCTGGTGGTCACATATAATAATCTTGTAGTTTCCTGTTATGACTAAGATAGCAATAACTCAATTTCTAGCGGTCTTTTCCATTTACATGGCTCCTATATCCCGCAAAGATACACAACGATTTCTGTTGTTTCAAGTTCATCCGACAGTGCACACAATCCGACTACAGGCTATAACATGGCACGATCTGGGCGCGCAAATTTTCTAATGAATTTAGAGAGATTCAAAATTTGACGCTTACCACTTATCAAAGCCAGGAAATTCGACTGTTATAAAACATTAAACATATCACATAATTGATTTCACATTCTGCCATTTGCACACAATACCATGGTCCTGAACATATACGCGACCGCTTCTTCTTGGTCGCTTTACATGGTAAAGTTTAGCCCAGCTCTACATATCCGAAATACACCTCGATTTTGATGATTTATGTCTCATCTGAGAGGGTAAACGTTACATATTATGGAGACGTATGAAATTTGATGGCACAATTTTTTTTTGGCGAATATATAATCACTTACATTGGGTTTGATTCTGTTCGAGCAGCTACCTATAAAGAGGGAGGTATAATTACTTCCTCAGTACTAGAGATCAATCTCGATTCCAAAGATTTAGTATCCAGGGTAACAAGCAGATATTGCACTTTCTAATGATGTATAACAAAGGACGGCACAAAATGTTTCCAGCGATCAGTGACCATCAAGACGCCCTGGGACAGTTTCATTCCGGTTAATTCAGACTTGCGTATGTGCCACGCGCTACAGCGAGAGCACATTTTCCTTATTGGTCGCTGGAACTGCCAAATTTTTATCCTGTTGCAACAAGCCTATATACACCTCGATTTCGATGGTTTATATGTCATCCGAAAGGCGAAATATTGCACATTGTAGAAATGTATGACTCGTCTTGGCACAAAATTTTTTGACTTGTACAGAGTGAGTTGAATTTCGACAAGTTTTCAATATCTCTAAGGTTTTGTATCCAACGAACTTCGAGCGTCGCTCCCGGTGGAGTTCAGACTGTCGCTGGACATGAGACAGGTTAGAACTGCTCTATCTATCCCAAATACACCTCGATTTTGATGATATATATCTCATCTTAGAGGGCAAATGTTCCACATTATGGAGACGTATGAAATTTGATGGCACAAAATTTTTTGGCGAATATATAATCACTTACAGTGGGTTTCATTGTGTTCGAGCAGCTAGCTATAAAGAGGGAGGTATAATTACTTCCTCAGTACTAGAGATCAAACTCGATTCCAAAGATTTAGTATCCAGGGTAACAAGCAGATATTGCACTTTCTAATGATGTATAACAAAGGACGGCACAAAATGTTTCCAGCGATCAGTGACCATCAAGACGGGACAGTTTCATTCCGGTTAATACAGACTTGCGTATGTGCCACGCGCTACAGCGAGAGCACATTTTCCTTATTGGTCGCTGGAACTGCCAAATTTTTACCCTCTTGCAACAAGCCTATATACACCTCGATTTCGATGGTTTATATGTCATCCGAAAGGCGAAATATTGCACATTGTAGAAATGTATGACTCGTCTTGGCACAAATTTTTTTGACTTGTACAGAGCGAGTTGAATTTCGACAAGTTATCAATATCTCTCAGGTTTTGTCTCCAACGAACTTCGAGCGTCGCTCCCGGTGAAGTTCAGATTGTCGCTGAACATGAGACAGGTTAGAACTGCTCTATCTATCCCAAATACACCTCGATTTGATGATTTCTATCTCATCTTAGAGGGTAAACGTTCCATATTATGGAGACGTATGAAATTTGATGGCACAACATTTTTTTGGCGAATATATAGTCACTTACAGTGGGTTTGATGTTGATAAGCTTCTAGCTATAAAGAGGGAGGTATAACTTCTTCCTCATTAGTAGAGATCAATCTTGATTCCAAAGATTTAGTATCCAGGGTAACAAGGAGATATTGCACTTTCTAATGATGTATAACAAAGGACGGCACAAAATGTTTCCAGCGATCAGTCACCATCAAGACGGGACAGTTTCATTCCGGTTAATTCAGACTTCCGTATGTGCCACGCGCTAGAGCGAGAGCACATTTTCCTTATTGGTCGCTGGAACTGCCAAATATTTACCCTCTTGCAACAAGCCTATATACACCTCGATTTCGATGGTTTATATGTCATCCGAAAGGCGAAATATTGCACATTGTAGAAATGTATGACTCGTCTTGGCACAAAATTTTTTGACTTGTACAGAGCGAGTTGAATTTCGACAAGTTTTCAATATCTCTAAAATTTTGTCTCCAACGAACTTCGAGCGTCGCTCCCGGTGGAGTTCAGACTGTCGCTGGACATGAGACAGGTTAGAACTGCTCTATCTATCCCAAATACTCCTCGATTTTGATGATTTCTATCTCATCTTAGAGGGTAAACGTTCCACATTATGGAGACGTATGAAATTTGATGGCACAAATTTTTTTGGCGAATATATAGTCACTTACAGTGGGTTTGATTGTGTTCGAGCAGCTACCTATAAAGAGGGAGGTATAATTACTTCCTCAGTACTAGAGATCAATCTCGATTCCAAAGATTTAGTATCCAGGGTAACAAGCAGATATTGCACTTTCTAATGATGTATAACAAAGGACGGCACAAAATGTTTCCAGCGATCAGTGACCATCAAGACGGGACAGTTTCATTCCGGTTAATTCAGACTTGCGTATGTGCCACGCGCTAGAGCGAGAGCACATTTTCCTTATTGGTCGCTGGAACTGCCAAATTTTTACCCTCTTGCAACAAGCCTATATACACCTCGATTTCGATGGTTTATATGTCATCCGAAAGGCGAAATATTGCACATTGTAGAAATGTATGACTCGTCTTGGCACAAAATTTTTTGACTTGTACAGAGCGAGTTGAATTTCGACAAGTTTTCAATATCTCTAAGGTTTTGTCTCCAACGAACTCCGAGTGTCGCTCCCGGTGGAGTTTAGACTGTCGCTAGACATGAGACAGGTTAGAACTGCTCTATCTATCCCAAATACACCTCGATTTTGATGATTTCTATCTCATCTTAGAGGGTAAACGTTCCACATTATGGAGACGTATGAAATTTGATGGCACAAAAAATTTTTGGCGAATATATAGTCACTTACAGTGGGTTTGATTGTGTTCGTGCAGCTACCTATAAAGAGGGAGGTATAATTACTTCCTCAGTACTAGAGATCAATCTGGATTCCAAAGATTTAGTATCCAGGGTAACAAGCAGATATTGCACTTTCTAATGATGCATAACAAAGGACGGCACAAAATGTTTCCAGCGATCAGTGACCATCAAGACGGGACAGTTTCATTCCGGTTAATTCAGACTTGCGTATGTGCCACGCGCTACAGCGAGAGCACATTTTCCTTATTGGTCGCTGGAACTGCCAATTTTTTACCCTCTTGCAACAAGCCTATATACACCTCGATTTCGATGGTTTATATGTCATCCGAAAGGCGAAATATTGCACATTGTAGAAATGTATGACTCGTCTTGGCACAAAATTTTTTGACTTGTACAGAGCGAGTTGAATTTCGACAAGTTTTCAATATCTCTAAGGTTTTGTCTCCAACGAACTCCGAGTGTCGCTCCCGGTGGAGTTTAGACTGTCGCTAGACATGAGACAGGTTAGAACTGCTCTATCTATCCCAAATACACCTCGATTTTGATGATTTCTATCTCATCTTAGAGGGTAAACGTTCCACATTATGGAGACGTATGATATTTGATGGCACAAAATTGTTTGGCGAATATATAGTCACTTACAGTGGGTTTGATGTTGATAAGCTTCTAGCTATAAAGAGGGAGGTATAACCTCTTCCTCATTAGTAGAGATCAATCTTGATTCCAAAGATTTAGTATCCAAGGTAACAAGGAGATATTGCACTTTCTAATGATGTATAACAAAGGACGGCACAAAATGTTTCCAGCGATCAGTGACCATCAAGACGGGACAGTTTCATTCCGGTTAATTCAGACTTCCGTATGTGCCACGCGCTACAGCGAGAGCACATTTTCCGTATTGGTTGCTGGAACTGCCAAATATTTACCCTCTTGCAACAAGCCTATATACACCTCGATTTCGATGGTTTATATGTCATCCGAAAGGCGAAATATTGCACATTGTAGAAATGTATGACTCGTCTTGGCACAAAATTTTTTGACTTGTACAGAGCGAGTTGAATTTCGACAAGTTTTCAATATCTCTAAGGTTTTGTCTCCAACGAACTTCGAGCGTCGCTCCCGGTGGAGTTCAGACTGTCGCTGGACATGAGACAGGTTAGAACTGCTCTATCTATCCCAAATACACCTCGATTTTGATGATTTCTATCTCATCTTAGAGGGTAAACGTTCCACATTATGGAGACGTATGAAATTTGATGGCACAACATTTTTTGGCGAATATATAGTCACTTACAGTGAGTTTGATTGTGTTCGACCAGCTACCTATAAAGAGGGAGGTATAATTACTTCCTTTGTACTAGAGATCAATCTTGATTCCAAAGATTTAGTATCCAGGGTAACAAGCAGATATTGCACTTTCTAATGATGTATAACAATGGACGGCACAAAATGTCTCCAGCGATCAGTGACCATCAAGACGGGACAGTTTCATTCCGGTTAATTCAGACTTGCGTATGTGCCACGCGCTACAGCGAGAGCACATTTTCCTTATTGGTCGCTGGAACTGCCAAATTTTTACCCTCTTGCAACAAGCCTATATACACCTCGATTTCGATGGTTTATATGTCATCCGAAAGGCGAAATATTGCACATTGTAGAAATGTATGACTCGTCTTGGCACAAAATTTTTTGACTTGTACAGAGCGAGTTGAATTTCGACAAGTTTTCAATATCTCTAAGGTTTTGTCTCCAACGAACTCCGAGTGTCGCTCCCGGTGGAGTTTAGACTGTCGCTAGACATGAGACAGGTTAGAACTGCTCTATCTATCCCAAATACACCTCGATTTTGATGATTTCTATCTCATCTTAGAGGGTAAACGTTCCACATTATGGAGACGCATGAAATTTGATGGCACAAATTTTTTTGGCGAATATATAGTCACTTACAGTGGGTTTGATTGTGTTCGAGCAGCTACCTATAAAGAGGGAGGTATAATTACTTCCTCAGTACTAGAGATCAATCTCGATTCCAAAGATTTAGTATCCAGGGTAACAAGCAGATATTGCACTTTCTAATGATGTATAACAAAGGACGGCACAAAATGTTTCCAGCGATCAGTCACCATCAAGACGGGACAGTTTCATTCCGGTTAATTCAGACTTGCGTATGTGCCACGCGCTAGAGCGAGAGCACATTTTCCTTATTGGTCGCTGGAACTGCCAAATTTTTACCCTCTTGCAACAAGCCTATATACACCTCGATTTCGATGGTTTATATGTCATCCGAAAGGCGAAATATTGCACATTGTAGAAATGTATGACTCGTCTTGGCACAAAATTTTTTGACTTGTACAGAGCGAGTTGAATTTCGACAAGTTTTCAATATCTCTAAGGTTTTGTCTCCAACGAACTCCGACCCTAACAAAAAAGTCCTGTGGTACTCCCTGTGGTACTTGTCGGTACCACACAATGTCCCACACACTTGTAATGTTACCACAGGAACTGTGTGGTACTGTACCACAGGCTTGTAGGGTACTCCCTGTAGTACTTGTCAGTACCACAGAATGTACCACATAAATAAATGTTACCACAGGAACTGCGTGGTACTGTTTTACAGGCTCATGTGGTATTCCCTGTGGTACTGGTTGGTACCACACAATGTACCACACAAATATATGTTAACACAGGAACTGTGTGGTACTGTGTCACAGGCTCGTGTCGTACTCTGGGATGTACCACAGGGCAGTACCACAGGACATTGCCACAGGTAAGTACCACAGGACAGTACCACAAGACAGTATACACACAAATTGTCCTGTGGTATTTTGGGACGTATACCACACGACAGTACCACAGGACAGTACCACATGAATTGTCCTGTGGTATTTTGGGACGTACCACAGGAGAGTACAACAGGAAAGTACCACAGGATAGTACCACAGGACAGTACCACACGACTTGTTCTGTGGTATTTTAGGACGTACCACAGGACAGTACCACAGGGCAGTTCCACAGGACAGTACCACAGGAAAGTACCACAGGATAGTACCACATGACAGTACCACAGGAATTATCCTGTGGTATTTTGGGACGTACCACAGGACAGTACCACAGGACAGTACCACAGGACAGTACCACAGGATAGTACCACATGACAGTACCTCACGACTTGTCCTGTGGTATTTTGGGACGTACCACAGGACAGTACCACAGGGCAGTACCACAGCACAGTACCACAGAGCAGTACCACAGGACAGTACCACAGGACAGTACCTCAGGACAGTACCACACGACTTGTCCTGTGGTATTTTGGGACGTACCACAGGGCAGTACCACAGGACAGTACCACACGACTTGTCCTGTGGTATTTTGGGACGTATTACAGGGCAGTACCACAGGAAAGTACCACAGGATAGTACCACAGGAAAGTACCACACGACTTGTCCTGTGGTATTTTGGGACGTACCACAGGATAGTACCACAGGGCAGTACCACAGGAAAGTACCACAGGATAGTACCACAGGACAGTACCACACGACTTGTCCTGTGGTATTTTGGGACGTACCACAGGATAGTACCACAGGGCAGTACCACAGGAAAGTACCACAGATTAGTACCACAGGACAGTACCACACGACTTGTCCTGTGGTTTTTTGGGACGTACCACAGGACAGTACCACAGGACAGTACCACAGGATATTACCACAGGACAGTACCTCACGACTTGTCCTGTGGTATTTTGGGACGTGACACAGGACAGTACCACAGGGCAGTACCACAGGAAAGTACCACAGGATAGTACCACAGGAAAGTACCACACGACTTGTCCTGTGGTATTTTGGGACGTACCACAGGACAGTACCACAGGGCAGTACCACAGGGCAGTACCACAGGATAGTACCACAGGACAGTACCACACGACTTGTCCTGTGGTATTTTGGGACATACCACAGGACAGTACCACAGGAATTGTCCTGTGGTATTTTGGGACGTACCACAGGACAGTACCACAGGACAGTACCACAGGATATTACCACAGGACAGTACCTCACGACTTGTCCTGTGGTATTTTGGGACGTACCACAGGGCAGTACCACAGGACAATACCACAGGGCAGTACCACAGGAAAGTACCACTTGATAGTACCACAGGACAGTACCACACGACTTGTCCTGTGGTATTTTTGGACGTACCACAGGGCAGTACAACAGGATAGTACCACACGACTTGTCCTGTGGTATTTTGGGACATACCACAGGACAGTACCACAGGAATTGTCCTGTGGTATTTTGGGACGTACCACAGGACAGTACCACAGGAATTGTCCTGTGGTATTTTGGGACGTACCACAGGACAGTACCACAGGACAGTACCACAGGATATTACCACAGGACAGTACCTCACGACTTGTCCTGTGGTATTTTGGGACGTACCACAGGACAGTACCACAGGGCAGTACCACAGGACAGTACCACAGGAAAGTACCACAGGGTAGTACCACAGGACAGTACCAAATGACTTGTCCTGTGGTATTTTGGGACATACCACAGGACAGTACCACATGAATTGTCCTGTGGAATTTTGGGACGTACCACAGGACAGTACGACAGGAATTAATGTGGTAATTTTCGATGTATACCACAGGAGAGTACCATAGGAACTGTCCAAAATCCCACAGGAAAATCATAATATGGTGCTATTCCACACAGAAGTACCACACAGCAAATTAAATTCGTAAGTACCACAGAAAAATGCTACAGGATATTCTTTTTTTTTTTCTTAACATTTTATACCAGAGGACTATCACATCAGGAGAATATCAAACAGCAGTACCACACAGGAGTACCACACAGGAAAATTGTAAGGCAGAATCAACTGAAATTTATAACAAAAATACAAACAAAAAAGCACATATTAATATTCCTCAATTAATTGATAGATGAGTTATGCTGTGAATTATAGCAATTGATTTGCCATTACTTATCCTGTCCTATACTCCTACAGTATTACCTATTTAGTGAAAGTGCTGATGTAAAGCATAAGAAATTTCATAAGGACTTCTGTGGTACTCCTGTGGTACTCCTGTGGTACTCCTGTGGTACAAATTTTTACATAGCTCATGAATATTCATAAAAACCACTCTAGATTTTAGAAAATACATATATGACTTAAAAAGTCAAAATATTAATGATGGAACTTACTTTGAACTTTATGAAAGATTGTCTATTTATGTTATGTTATTCCCAATATCATAGATATTGTTATGAAGTATAATTTCATATCTTGATGATAAAGTATAATCGAGTTAGTAACCATGCCTTAATGCTTTACGGATAGACGGCCATATATATATGTACTGATACCGTCAATGGCTACCTAGGAATAGAATATGACTACTAAGTATATAGATCTATTATAGGACTAGATTGGCACTTGGCCATTAGACTCTCGTTTGAGGTTATATGTTAGGAGTAGGACAGGTTATTAAGTAGGGCCATGTTTGTCCTGAAATCCATCACTGACCTATCAGGAATATTCCTTGATATGTGGCTAAAATTCTCCCAGATTTTTTTTTTCGATCTATCCTGTGTGGTACTCTCCTGTGGTACCATGGAAATGTTGTGTGGTACCTCCCTGTGGTAATGCTGTGTGGTAATGATCGACCTGTGGTACTGTCCCAAAATACCACAGGACAGTTCCTGTGGTACTGATCTGTGGTACTAGTCCTGTGGTTCTGCCCTGTGGTACGTCCCTGTGGTACGTCCCAAAATACCACAGGAATTCCTGTGGTACTGCCCTGTGGTACGTCCCAAAATACCACAGGAATTCCTGTGGTACTGTTCTGTGGTACCGGTTCTGTGGTACTTTCCTGTGGTACTGCCCTGTGGTACGTCCCAAAATACCACAGGAATTCCTGTGGTACCGTCCTGTGGTATGTCCCAAAATACCACAGGACAATTCCTGTGGTACTGTCCTGTGGTACTTTCCTGTGGTACTGTCCTGTGGTACTGTCCTGTGGTACCGTCCTGTGGTAATTACCACAGGAGTACCACAGGACTTTTTCGTAAGGGGAGTGTCGCTCCCGGTGGAGTTTAGACTGTCGCTAGACATGAGACAGGTTAAAACTGCTCTATCTATCCCAAATACACCTCGATTTTGATGATTTCTATCTCATCCTAGAGGGTAAACGTTCCACGTTATGGAGACGTATGAAATTTGATGGCACAAAATTGTTTGGCGAATATATAGTCACTTACAGTGGGTTTGATGTTGATAAGCTTCTAGCTATAAAGAGGGAGGTATAACTTCTTCCTCATTAGTAGAGATCAATCTTGCTTCCAAAGATTTAGTATCCAGGGTAACAAGCAGATATTGCACTTTCTAATGATGTATAACAAAGGACGGCACAAAATGTTTCCAGCGATCAGTGACCATCAAGACGGGACAGTTTCATTCCGGTTAATTCAGACTTGCGTATGTGCCACGCGCTACAGCGAGAGCACATTTTCCTTATTGGTCGCTGGAACTGCCAAATTTTTACCCTCTTGCAACAAGCCTATATACACCTCGATTTCGATGGTTTATATGTCATCCGAAAGGCGAAATATTGCACATTGTAGAAATGTATGACTCGTCTTGGCACAAAATTTTTTGACTTGTACAGAGCGAGTTGAATTTCGACAAGTTTTCAATATCTCTAAGGTTTTGTCTCCAACGAACTTCGAGCGTCGCTCCCGGTGGAGTTCAGACTGTCGCTGGACATGAGACAGGTTAGAACTGCTCTATCTATCCCAAATACACCTCGATTTTGATGATTTCTATCTCATCTTAGAGGGTAAACGTTCCACATTATGGAGACGTATGAAATTTGATGGCACAACATTTTTTGGCGAATATATAGTCACTTACAGTGAGTTTGATTGTGTTCGAGCAGCTACCTATAAAGAGGGAGGTATAATTACTTCCTTTGTACTACAGATCAATCTTGATTCCAAAGATTTAGTATCCAGGGTAACAAGCAGATATTGCACTTTCTAATGATGTATAACAATGGACGGCACAAAATGTTTCCAGCGATCAGTGACCATCAAGACGGGACAGTTTCCTTCCGGTTAATTCAGACTTGCGTATGTGCCACGCGCTAGAGCGAGAGCACATTTTCCTTATTGGTCGCTGGAACTGCCAAATTTTTACCCCCTTGCAACAAGCCTATATACACCTCGATTTCGATGGTTTATATGTCATCCGAAAGGCGAAATATTGCACATTGTAGAAATGTATGACTCGTCTTGGCACAAAATTTTTTGACTTGTACAGAGCGAGTTGAATTTCGACAAGTTTTCAATATCTCTAAGGTTTTGTCTCCAACGAACTTCGAGCGTCGCTCCCGGTGGAGTTCAGACTGTCGCTGGACATGAGACAGGTTGGAACTGCTCTATCTATCCCAAATACACCTCGATTTTGATGATTTCTATCTCATCTTAGAGGGTAAACGTTCCACATTATGGAGACGTATGAAATTTGATGGCACAACATTTTTTGGCGAATATATAGTCACTTACAGTGAGTTTGATTGTGTTCGAGCAGCTACCTATAAAGAGGGAGGTATAATTACTTCCTCAGTACTAGAGATCAATCTGGATTCCAAAGATTTAGTATCCAGGGTAACAAGCAGATATTGCACTTTCTAATGATGTATAACAATGGACGGCACAAAATGTTTCCAGCGATCAGTGACCATCAAGACGGGACAGTTTCATTCCGGTTAATACAGACTTGCGTATGTGCCACGCGCTACAGCGAGAGCACATTTTCCTTATTGGTCGCTGGAACTGCCAAATTTTTACCCTCTTGCAACAAGCCTATATACACCTCGATTTCGATGGTTTATATGTCATCCGAAAGGCGAAATATTGCACATTGTAGAAATGTATGACTCGTCTTGGCACAAAATTTTTTGACTTGTACAGAGCGAGTTGAATTTCGACAAGTTATCAATATCTCTCCGGTTTTGTCTCCAACGAACTTCGAGCGTCGCTCCCGGTGAAGTTCAGATTGTCGCTGAACATGAGACAGGTTAGAACTGCTCTATCTATCCCAAATACACCTCGATTTGATGATTTCTATCTCATCTTAGAGGGTAAACGTTCCATATTATGGAGACGTATGAAATTTGATGGCACAACATTTTTTTGGCGAATATATAGTCACTTACAGTGGGTTTGATGTTGATAAGCTTCTAGCTATAAAGAGGGAGGTATAACTTCTTCCTCATTAGTAGAGATCAATCTTGATTCCAAAGATTTAGTATCCAGGGTAACAAGGAGATATTGCACTTTCTAATGATGTATAACAAAGGACGGCACAAAATGTTTCCAGCGATCAGTCACCATCAAGACGGGACAGTTTCATTCCGGTTAATTCAGACTTGCGTATGTGCCACGCGCTAGAGCGAGAGCACATTTTCCTTATTGGTCGCTGGAACTGCCAAATATTTACCCTCTTGCAACAAGCCTATATACACCTCGATTTCGATGGTTTATATGTCTTCCGAAAGGCGAAATATTGCACATTGTAGAAATGTATGACTCGTCTTGGCACAAAATTTTTTGACTTGTACAGAGCGAGTTGAATTTCGACAAGTTTTCAATATCTCTAAGGTTTTGTCTCCAACGAACTTCGAGCGTCGCTCCCGGTGGAGTTCAGACTGTCGCTGGACATGAGACAGGTTAGAACTGCTCTATCTATCCCAAATACACCTCGATTTTGATGATTTCTATCTCATCTTAGAGGGTAAACGTTCCACATTATGGAGACGTATGAAATTTGATGGCACAAATTTTTTTGGCGAATATATAGTCACTTACAGTGGGTTTGATTGTGTTCGAGCAGCTACCTATAAAGAGGGAGGTATAATTACTTCCTCAGTACTAGAGATCAATCTCGATTCCAAAGATTTAGTATCCAGGGTAACAAGCAGATATTGCACTTTCTAATGATGTATAACAAAGGACGGCACAAAATGTTTCCAGCGATCAGTGACCATCAAGACGGGACAGTTTCATTCCGGTTAATTCAGACTTGCGTATGTGCCACGCGCTAGAGCGAGAGCACATTTTCCTTATTGGTCGCTGGAACTGCCAAATTTTTACCCTCTTGCAACAAGCCTATATACACCTCGATTTCGATGGTTTATATGTCATCCGAAAGGCGAAATATTGCACATTGTAGAAATGTATGACTCGTCTTGGCACAAAATTTTTTGACTTGTACAGAGCGAGTTGAATTTCGACAAGTTTTCAATATCTCTAAGGTTTTGTCTCCAACGAACTCCGAGTGTCGCTCCCGGTGGAGTTTAGACTGTCGCTAGACATGAGACAGGTTAAAACTGCTCTATCTATCCCAAATACACCTCGATTTTGATGATTTCTATCTCATCTTAGAGGGTAAACGTTCCACATTATGGAGACGTATGAAATTTGATGGCACAACATTTTTTGGCGAATATATAGTCACTTACAGTGGGTTTGATGTTGATCAGCTTCTAGCTATAAAGAGGGAGGTATAACTTCTTCCTCATTAGTAGAGATCAATCTTGCTTCCAAAGATTTAGTATCCAGGGTAACAAGCAGATATTGCACTTTCTAATGATGTATAACAAAGGACGGCACAAAATGTTTCCAGCGATCAGTGACCATCAAGACGGGACAGTTTCATTCCGGTTAATTCAGACTTGCGTATGTGCCACGCGCTACAGCGAGAGCACATTTTCCTTATTGGTCGCTGGAACTGCCAAATTTTTACCCTCTTGCAACAAGCCTATATACACCTCGATTTCGATGGTTTATATGTCATCCGAAAGGCGAAATATTGCACATTGTAGAAATGTATGACTCGTCTTGGCACAAAATTTTTGACTTGTACAGAGCGAGTTGAATTTCGACAAGTTTTCAATATCTCTAAGGTTTTGTCTCCAACGAACTTCGAGCGTCGCTCCCGGTGGAGTTTAGACTGTCGCTGGACATGAGACAGGTTAGAACTGCTCTATCTATCCCAAATACACCTCGATTTTGATTATTTCTATCTCATCTTAGAGGGTAAACGTTCCACATTATGGAGACGTATGAAATTTGATGGCACAAAATTTTTTGGCGAATATATAGTCACTTACAGTGAGTTTGATTGTGTTCGAGCAGCTACCTATAAAGAGGGAGGTATAATTACTTCCTCAGTACTGGAGATCAATCTGGATTCCAAAGATTTAGTATCCAGGGTAACAAGCAGATATTGCACATTCTAATGATGTATAACAAAGGACGGCACAAAATGTTTCCAGCGATCAGTGACCATCAAGACGGGACAGTTTCATTCCGGTTAATTCAGACTTGCGTGTGTGCCACGCGCTAGAGCGAGAGCACATTATCCTTATTGGTCGCTGGAACTGCCAAATTTTTACCCTCTTGCAACAAGCCTATATACACCTCGATTTCGATGGTTTATATGTCATCCGAAAGGCGAAATATTGCACATTGTAGAAATGTATGACTCGTCTTGGCACAAAATTTTTTGACTTGTACAGAGCGAGTTGAATTTCGACAAGTTTTCAATATCTCTAAGGTTTTGTCTCCAACGAACTTCGAGCGTCGCTCCCGGTGGAGTTTAGACTGTCGCTGGACATGAGACAGGTTAGAACTGCTCTATCTATCCCAAATACACCTCGATTTTGATTATTTCTATCTCATCTTAGAGGGTAAACGTTCCACATTATGGAGACGTATGAAATTTGATGGCACAAAATTTTTTGGCGAATATATAGTCACTTACAGTGAGTTTGATTGTGTTCGAGCAGCTACCTATAAAGAGGGAGGTATAATTACTTCCTCAGTACTGGAGATCAATCTGGATTCCAAAGATTTAGTATCCAGGGTAACAAGCAGATATTGCACATTCTAATGATGTATAACAAAGGACGGCACAAAATGTTTCCAGCGATCAGTGACCATCAAGACGGGACAGTTTCATTCCGGTTAATTCAGACTTGCGTGTGTGCCACGCGCTAGAGCGAGAGCACATTATCCTTATTGGTCGCTGGAACTGCCAAATTTTTACCCTCTTGCAACAAGCCTATATACACCTCGATTTCGATGGTTTATATGTCATCCGAAAGGCGAAATATTGCACATTGTAGAAATGTATGACTCGTCTTGGCACAAAATTTTTTGACTTGTACAGAGCGAGTTGAATTTCGACAAGTTTTCAATATCTCTAAGGTTTTGTCTCCAACGAACTTCGAGCGTCGCTCCCGGTGGAGTTCAGACTGTCGCTGGACATGAGACAGGTTAGAACTGCTCTATCTATCCCAAATACACCTCGATTTTGATGATTTCTATCTCATCTTAGAGGGTAAACGTTCCACATTATGGAGACGTATGAAATTTGATGGCACAACATTTTTTGGCGAATATATAGTCACTTACAGTGAGTTTGATTGTGTTCGAGCAGCTACCTATAAAGAGGGAGGTATAATTACTTCCTTTGTACTAGAGATCAATCTTGATTCCAAAGATTTAGTATCCAGGGTAACAAGCAGATATTGCACTTTCTAATGATGTATAACAAAGGACGGCACAAAATGTTTCCAGCGATCAGTGACCATCAAGACGGGACAGTTTCATTCCGGTTAATTCAGACTTGCGTATGTGCCACGCGCTACAGCGAGAGCACATTTTCCTTATTGGTCGCTGGAACTGCCAAATTTTTACCCTCTTGCAACAAGCCTATATACACCTCGATTTCGATGGTTTATATGTCATCCGAAAGGCGAAATATTGCACATTGTAGAAATGTATGACTCGTCTTGGCACAAAATTTTTTGACTTGTACAGAGCGAGTTGAATTTCGACAAGTTTTCAATATCTCTAAGGTTTTGTCTCCAACGAACTCCGAGTGTCGCTCCCGGTGGAGTTTAGACTGTCGCTAGACATGAGACAGGTTAGATCTGCTCTATCTATCCCAAATACACCTCGATTTTGATGATTTCTATCTCATCTTAGAGGGTAAACGTTCCACATTATGGAGACGTATGAAATTTGATGGCACAACATTTTTTTGGCGAATATATAGTCACTTACAGTGGGTTTGATTGTGTTCGAGCAGCTACCTATAAAGAGGGAGGTATAATTACTTCCTCAGTACTAGAGATCAATCTCGATTCCAAAGATTTAGTATCCAGGGTAACAAGCAGATATTGCACTTTCTAATGATGTATAACAAAGGACGGCACAAAATGTTTCCAGCGATCAGTGACCATCAAGACGGGACAGTTTCATTCCGGTTAATTCAGACTTGCGTATGTGCCACGCGCTACAGCGAGAGCACATTTTCCTTATTGGTCGCTGGAACTGCCAAATTTTTACCCTCTTGCAACAAGCCTATATACACCTCGATTTCGATGGTTTATATGTCATCCGAAAGGCGAAATATTGCACATTGTAGAAATGTATGACTCGTCTTGGCACAAAATTTTTTGACTTGTACAGAGCGAGTTGAATTTCGACAAGTTTTCAATATCTTTAAGGTTTTGTCTCCAACGAACTCCGAGTGTCGCTCCCGGTGGAGTTTAGACTGTCGCTAGACATGAGACAGGTTAAAACTGCTCTATCTATCCCAAATACACCTCGATTTTGATGATTTCTATCTCATCTTAGAGGGTAAACGTTCCACATTATGGAGACGTATGAAATTTGATGGCACAAAATTTTTTGGCGAATATATAGTCACTTACAGTGGGTTTGATGTTGATCAGCTTCTAGCTATAAAGAGGGAGGTATAACTTCTTCCTCATTAGTAGAGATCAATCTTGCTTTCAAAGATTTAGTATCCAGGGTAACAAGCAGATATTGCACTTTCTAATGATGTATAACAAAGGACGGCACAAAATGTTTCCAGCGATCAGTGACCATCAAGACGGGACAGTTTCATTCCGGTTAATTCAGACTTGCGTATGTGCCACGCGCTACAGCGAGAGCACATTTTCCTTATTGGTCGCTGGAACTGCCAAATTTTTACCCTCTTGCAACAAGCCTATATACACCTCGATTTCGATGGTTTATATGTCATCCGAAAGGCGAAATATTGCACATTGTAGAAATGTATGACTCGTCTTGGCACAAAATTTTTGACTTGTACAGAGCGAGTTGAATTTCGACAAGTTTTCAATATCTCTAAGGTTTTGTCTCCAACGAACTTCGAGCGTCGCTCCCGGTGGAGTTTAGACTGTCGCTGGACATGAGACAGGTTAGAACTGCTCTATCTATCCCAAATACACCTCGATTTTGATTATTTCTATCTCATCTTAGAGGGTAAACGTTCCACATTATGGAGACGTATGAAATTTGATGGCACAAAATTTTTTGGCGAATATATAGTCACTTACAGTGAGTTTGATTGTGTTCGAGCAGCTACCTATAAAGAGGGAGGTATAATTACTTCCTCAGTACTGGAGATCAATCTGGATTCCAAAGATTTAGTATCCAGGGTAACAAGCAGATATTGCACATTCTAATGATGTATAACAAAGGACGGCACAAAATGTTTCCAGCGATCAGTGACCATCAAGACGGGACAGTTTCATTCCGGTTAATTCAGACTTGCGTGTGTGCCACGCGCTAGAGCGAGAGCACATTATCCTTATTGGTCGCTGGAACTGCCAAATTTTTACCCTCTTGCAACAAGCCTATATACACCTCGATTTCGATGGTTTATATGTCATCCGAAAGGCGAAATATTGCACATTGTAGAAATGTATGACTCGTCTTGGCACAAAATTTTTTGACTTGTACAGAGCGAGTTGAATTTCGACAAGTTTTCAATATCTCTAAGGTTTTGTCTCCAACGAACTTCGAGCGTCGCTCCCGGTGGAGTTCAGACTGTCGCTGGACATGAGACAGGTTAGAACTGCTCTATCTATCCCAAATACACCTCGATTTTGATTATTTCTATCTCATCTTAGAGGGTAAACGTTCCACATTATGGAGACGTATGAAATTTGATGGCACAAAATTTTTTGGCGAATATATAGTCACTTACAGTGAGTTTGATTGTGTTCGAGCAGCTACCTATAAAGAGGGAGGTATAATTACTTCCTCAGTACTAGAGATCAATCTGGATTCCAAAGATTTAGTATCCAGGGTAACAAGCAGATATTGCACTTTCTAATGATGTATAACAAAGGACGGCACAAAATGTTTCCAGCGATCAGTGACCATCAAGACGGGACAGTTTCATTCCGGTTAATTCAGACTTGCGTATGTGCCACGCGCTAGAGCGAGAGCACATTTTCCTTATTGGTCGCTGGAACTGCCAAATTTTTACCCTCTTGCAACAAGCCTATATACACCTCGATTTCGATGGTTTATATGTCATCCGAAAGGCGAAATATTGCACATTGTAGAAATGTATGACTCGTCTTGGCACAAAATTTTTTGACTTGTACAGAGCGAGTTGAATTTCGACAAGTTTTCAATATCTCTAAGGTTTTGTCTCCAACGAACTTCGAGCGTCGCTCCCGGTGGAGTTCAGACTGTCGCTGGACATGAGACAGGTTAGAACTGCTCTATCTATCCCAAATACACCTCGATTTTGATGATTTCTATCTCATCTTAGAGGGTAAACGTTCCACATTATGGAGACGTATGAAATTTGATGGCACAACATTTTTTTGGCGAATATATAGTCACTTACAGTGAGTTTGATTGTGTTCGAGCAGCTACCTATAAAGAGGGAGGTATAATTACTTCCTCAGTACTAGAGATCAATCTTGATTCCAAAGATTTAGTATCCAGGGTAACAAGCAGATATTGCACTTTCTAATGATGTATAACAAAGGACGGCACAAAATGTTTCCAGCGATCAGTGACCATCAAGACGGGACAGTTTCATTCCGGTTAATTCAGACTTGCGTATGTGCCACGCGCTACAGCGAGAGCACATTTTCCTTATTGGTCGCTGGAACTGCCAAATTTTTACCCTCTTGCAACAAGCCTATATACACCTCGATTTCGATGGTTTATATGTCATCCGAAAGGCGAAATATTGCACATTGTAGAAATGTATGACTCGTCTTGGCACAAAATTTTTTGACTTGTACAGAGCGAGTTGAATTTCGACAAGTTTTCAATATCTCTAAGGTTTTGTCTCCAACGAACTCCGAGTGTCGCTCCCGGTGGAGTTTAGACTGTCGCTAGACATGAGACAGGTTAGATCTGCTCTATCTATCCCAAATACACCTCGATTTTGATGATTTCTATCTCATCTTAGAGGGTAAACGTTCCACATTATGGAGACGTATGAAATTTGATGGCACAACATTTTTTTGGCGAATATATAGTCACTTACAGTGGGTTTGATTGTGTTCGAGCAGCTACCTATAAAGAGGGAGGTATAATTACTTCCTCAGTACTAGAGATCAATCTCGATTCCAAAGATTTAGTATCCAGGGTAACAAGCAGATATTGCACTTTCTAATGATGTATAACAAAGGACGGCACAAAATGTTTCCAGCGATCAGTGACCATCAAGACGGGACAGTTTCATTCCGGTTAATTCAGACTTGCGTATGTGCCACGCGCTACAGCGAGAGCACATTTTCCTTATTGGTCGCTGGAACTGCCAAATTTTTACCCTCTTGCAACAAGCCTATATACACCTCGATTTCGATGGTTTATATGTCATCCGAAAGGCGAAATATTGCACATTGTAGAAATGTATGACTCGTCTTGGCACAAAATTTTTTGACTTGTACAGAGCGAGTTGAATTTCGACAAGTTTTCAATATCTTTAAGGTTTTGTCTCCAACGAACTCCGAGTGTCGCTCCCGGTGGAGTTTAGACTGTCGCTAGACATGAGACAGGTTAAAACTGCTCTATCTATCCCAAATACACCTCGATTTTGATGATTTCTATCTCATCTTAGAGGGTAAACGTTCCACATTATGGAGACGTATGAAATTTGATGGCACAAAATTTTTTGGCGAATATATAGTCACTTACAGTGGGTTTGATGTTGATCAGCTTCTAGCTATAAAGAGGGAGGTATAACTTCTTCCTCATTAGTAGAGATCAATCTTGCTTTCAAAGATTTAGTATCCAGGGTAACAAGCAGATATTGCACTTTCTAATGATGTATAACAAAGGACGGCACAAAATGTTTCCAGCGATCAGTGACCATCAAGACGGGACAGTTTCATTCCGGTTAATTCAGACTTGCGTATGTGCCACGCGCTACAGCGAGAGCACATTTTCCTTATTGGTCGCTGGAACTGCCAAATTTTTACCCTCTTGCAACAAGCCTATATACACCTCGATTTCGATGGTTTATATGTCATCCGAAAGGCGAAATATTGCACATTGTAGAAATGTATGACTCGTCTTGGCACAAAATTTTTGACTTGTACAGAGCGAGTTGAATTTCGACAAGTTTTCAATATCTCTAAGGTTTTGTCTCCAACGAACTTCGAGCGTCGCTCCCGGTGGAGTTTAGACTGTCGCTGGACATGAGACAGGTTAGAACTGCTCTATCTATCCCAAATACACCTCGATTTTGATTATTTCTATCTCATCTTAGAGGGTAAACGTTCCACATTATGGAGACGTATGAAATTTGATGGCACAAAATTTTTTGGCGAATATATAGTCACTTACAGTGAGTTTGATTGTGTTCGAGCAGCTACCTATAAAGAGGGAGGTATAATTACTTCCTCAGTACTGGAGATCAATCTGGATTCCAAAGATTTAGTATCCAGGGTAACAAGCAGATATTGCACATTCTAATGATGTATAACAAAGGACGGCACAAAATGTTTCCAGCGATCAGTGACCATCAAGACGGGACAGTTTCATTCCGGTTAATTCAGACTTGCGTGTGTGCCACGCGCTAGAGCGAGAGCACATTATCCTTATTGGTCGCTGGAACTGCCAAATTTTTACCCTCTTGCAACAAGCCTATATACACCTCGATTTCGATGGTTTATATGTCATCCGAAAGGCGAAATATTGCACATTGTAGAAATGTATGACTCGTCTTGGCACAAAATTTTTTGACTTGTACAGAGCGAGTTGAATTTCGACAAGTTTTCAATATCTCTAAGGTTTTGTCTCCAACGAACTTCGAGCGTCGCTCCCGGTGGAGTTCAGACTGTCGCTGGACATGAGACAGGTTAGAACTGCTCTATCTATCCCAAATACACCTCGATTTTGATGATTTCTATCTCATCTTAGAGGGTAAACGTTCCACATTATGGAGACGTATGAAATTTGATGGCACAACATTTTTTGGCGAATATATAGTCACTTACAGTGAGTTTGATTGTGTTCGAGCAGCTACCTATAAAGAGGGAGGTATAATTACTTCCTTTGTACTAGAGATCAATCTTGATTCCAAAGATTTAGTATCCAGGGTAACAAGCAGATATTGCACTTTCTAATGATGTATAACAAAGGACGGCACAAAATGTTTCCAGCGATCAGTGACCATCAAGACGGGACAGTTTCATTCCGGTTAATTCAGACTTGCGTATGTGCCACGCGCTACAGCGAGAGCACATTTTCCTTATTGGTCGCTGGAACTGCCAAATTTTTACCCTCTTGCAACAAGCCTATATACACCTCGATTTCGATGGTTTATATGTCATCCGAAAGGCGAAATATTGCACATTGTAGAAATGTATGACTCGTCTTGGCACAAAATTTTTTGACTTGTACAGAGCGAGTTGAATTTCGACAAGTTTTCAATATCTCTAAGGTTTTGTCTCCAACGAACTTCGAGCGTCGCTCCCGGTGGAGTTCAGACTGTCGCTGGACATGAGACAGGTTAGAACTGCTCTATCTATCCCAAATACACCTCGATTTTGATGATTTCTATCTCATCTTAGAGGGTAAACGTTCCACATTATGGAGACGTATGAAATTTGATGGCACAACATTTTTTGGCGAATATATAGTCACTTACAGTGGGTTTGATTGTGTTCGAGCAGCTACCTATAAAGAGGGAGGTATAATTACTTCCTCAGTACTAGAGATCAATCTCGATTCCAAAGATTTAGTATCCAGGGTAACAAGCAGATATTGCACTTTCTAATGATGTATAACAAAGGACGGCACAAAATGTTTCCAGCGATCAGTGACCATCAAGACGGGACAGTTTCATTCCGGTTAATTCAGACTTGCGTATGTGCCACGCGCTACAGCGAGAGCACATTTTCCTTATTGGTCGCTGGAACTGCCAAATTTTTACCCTCTTGCAACAAGCCTATATACACCTCGATTTCGATGGTTTATATGTCATCCGAAAGGCGAAATATTGCACATTGTAGAAATGTATGACTCGTCTTGGCACAAAATTTTTTGACTTGTACAGAGCGAGTTGAATTTCGACAAGTTTTCAATATCTTTAAGGTTTTGTCTCCAACGAACTCCGAGTGTCGCTCCCGGTGGAGTTTAGACTGTCGCTAGACATGAGACAGGTTAAAACTGCTCTATCTATCCCAAATACACCTCGATTTTGATGATTTCTATCTCATCTTAGAGGGTAAACGTTCCACATTATGGAGACGTATGAAATTTGATGGCACAAAATTTTTTGGCGAATATATAGTCACTTACAGTGGGTTTGATGTTGATCAGCTTCTAGCTATAAAGAGGGAGGTATAACTTCTTCCTCATTAGTAGAGATCAATCTTGCTTCCAAAGATTTAGTATCCAGGGTAACAAGCAGATATTGCACTTTCTAATGATGTATAACAAAGGACGGCACAAAATGTTTCCAGCGATCAGTGACCATCAAGACGGGACAGTTTCATTCCGGTTAATTCAGACTTGCGTATGTGCCACGCGCTACAGCGAGAGCACATTTTCCTTATTGGTCGCTGGAACTGCCAAATTTTTACCCTCTTGCAACAAGCCTATATACACCTCGATTTCGATGGTTTATATGTCATCCGAAAGGCGAAATATTGCACATTGTAGAAATGTATGACTCGTCTTGGCACAAAATTTTTTGACTTGTACAGAGCGAGTTGAATTTCGACAAGTTTTCAATATCTCTAAGGTTTTGTCTCCAACGAACTTCGAGCGTCGCTCCCGGTGGAGTTTAGACTGTCGCTGGACATGAGACAGGTTAGAACTGCTCTATCTATCCCAAATACACCTCGATTTTGATTATTTCTATCTCATCTTAGAGGGTAAACGTTCCACATTATGGAGACGTATGAAATTTGATGGCACAAAATTTTTTGGCGAATATATAGTCACTTACAGTGAGTTTGATTGTGTTCGAGCAGCTACCTATAAAGAGGGAGGTATAATTACTTCCTCAGTACTGGAGATCAATCTGGATTCCAAAGATTTAGTATCCAGGGTAACAAGCAGATATTGCACATTCTAATGATGTATAACAAAGGACGGCACAAAATGTTTCCAGCGATCAGTGACCATCAAGACGGGACAGTTTCATTCCGGTTAATTCAGACTTGCGTGTGTGCCACGCGCTAGAGCGAGAGCACATTATCCTTATTGGTCGCTGGAACTGCCAAATTTTTACCCTCTTGCAACAAGCCTATATACACCTCGATTTCGATGGTTTATATGTCATCCGAAAGGCGAAATATTGCACATTGTAGAAATGTATGACTCGTCTTGGCACAAAATTTTTTGACTTGTACAGAGCGAGTTGAATTTCGACAAGTTTTCAATATCTCTAAGGTTTTGTCTCCAACGAACTTCGAGCGTCGCTCCCGGTGGAGTTCAGACTGTCGCTGGACATGAGACAGGTTAGAACTGCTCTATCTATCCCAAATACACCTCGATTTTGATGATTTCTATCTCATCTTAGAGGGTAAACGTTCCACATTATGGAGACGTATGAAATTTGATGGCACAAAATTTTTTGGCGAATATATAGTCACTTACAGTGAGTTTGATTGTGTTCGAGCAGCTACCTATAAAGAGGGAGGTATAATTACTTCCTCATTACTAGAGATCAATCTTGATTCCAAAGATTTAGTATCCAGGGTAACAAGCAGATATTGCACTTTCTAATGATGTATAACAAAGGACGGCACAAAATGTTTCCAGCGATCAGTGACCATCAAGACGGGACAGTTTCATTCCGGTTAATTCAGACTTGCGTATGTGCCACGCGCTACAGCGAGAGCACATTTTCCTTATTGGTCGCTGGAACTGCCAAATTTTTACCCTCTTGCAACAAGCCTATATACACCTCGATTTCGATGGTTTATATGTCATCCGAAAGGCGAAATATTGCACATTGTAGAAATGTATGACTCGTCTTGGCACAAAATTTTTGACTTGTACAGAGCGAGTTGAATTTCGACAAGTTTTCAATATCTCTAAGGTTTTGTCTCCAACGAACTTCGAGCGTCGCTCCCGGTGGAGTTTAGACTGTCGCTGGACATGAGACAGGTTAGAACTGCTCTATCTATCCCAAATACACCTCGATTTGATGATTTCTATCTCATCTTAGAGGGTAAACGTTCCACATTATGGAGACGTATGAAATTTGATGGCACAAAATTTTTTGGCGAATATATAGTCACTTACAGTGAGTTTGATTGTGTTCGAGCAGCTACCTATAAAGAGGGAGGTATAATTACTTCCTCAGTACTGGAGATCAATCTGGATTCCAAAGATTTAGTATCCAGGGTAACAAGCAGATATTGCACATTCTAATGATGTATAACAAAGGACGGCACAAAATGTTTCCAGCGATCAGTGACCATCAAGACGGGACAGTTTCATTCCGGTTAATTCAGACTTGCGTGTGTGCCACGCGCTAGAGCGAGAGCACATTATCCTTATTGGTCGCTGGAACTGCCAAATTTTTACCCTCTTGCAACAAGCCTATATACACCTCGATTTCGATGGTTTATATGTCATCCGAAAGGCGAAATATTGCACATTGTAGAAATGTATGACTCGTCTTGGCACAAAATTTTTTGACTTGTACAGAGCGAGTTGAATTTCGACAAGTTTTCAATATCTCTAAGGTTTTGTCTCCAACGAACTTCGAGCGTCGCTCCCGGTGGAGTTTAGACTGTCGCTGGACATGAGACAGGTTAGAACTGCTCTATCTATCCCAAATACACCTCGATTTTGATTATTTCTATCTCATCTTAGAGGGTAAACGTTCCACATTATGGAGACGTATGAAATTTGATGGCACAAAATTTTTTGGCGAATATATAGTCACTTACAGTGAGTTTGATTGTGTTCGAGCAGCTACCTATAAAGAGGGAGGTATAATTACTTCCTCAGTACTGGAGATCAATCTGGATTCCAAAGATTTAGTATCCAGGGTAACAAGCAGATATTGCACATTCTAATGATGTATAACAAAGGACGGCACAAAATGTTTCCAGCGATCAGTGACCATCAAGACGGGACAGTTTCATTCCGGTTAATTCAGACTTGCGTGTGTGCCACGCGCTAGAGCGAGAGCACATTTTCCTTATTGGTCGCTGGAACTGCCAAATATTTACCCTCTTGCAACAAGCCTATATACACCTCGATTTCGATGGTTTATATGTCATCCGAAAGGCGAAATATTGCACATTGTAGAAATGTATGACTCGTCTTGGCACAAAATTTTTTGACTTGTACAGAGCGAGTTGAATTTCGACAAGTTTTCAATATCTCTAAGGTTTTGTCTCCAACGAACTTCGAGCGTCGCTCCCGGTGGAGTTCAGACTGTCGCTGGACATGAGACAGGTTAGAACTGCTCTATCTATCCCAAATACACCTCGATTTTGATGATTTCTATCTCATCTTAGAGGGTAAACGTTCCACATTATGGAGACGTATGAAATTTGATGGCACAACATTTTTTGGCGAATATATAGTCACTTACAGTGAGTTTGATTGTGTTCGAGCAGCTACCTATAAAGAGGGAGGTATAATTACTTCCTCAGTACTAGAGATCAATCTTGATTCCAAAGATTTAGTATCCAGGGTAACAAGCAGATATTGCACTTTCTAATGATGTATAACAAAGGACGGCACAAAATGTTTCCAGCGATCAGTGACCATCAAGACGGGACAGTTTCATTCCGGTTAATTCAGACTTGCGTATGTGCCACGCGCTACAGCGAGAGCACATTTTCCTTATTGGTCGCTGGAACTGCCAAATTTTTACCCTCTTGCAACAAGCCTATATACACCTCGATTTCGATGGTTTATATGTCATCCGAAAGGCGAAATATTGCACATTGTAGAAATGTATGACTCGTCTTGGCACAAAATTTTTTGACTTGTACAGAGCGAGTTGAATTTCGACAAGTTTTCAATATCTCTAAGGTTTTGTCTCCAACGAACTCCGAGTGTCGCTCCCGGTGGAGTTTAGACTGTCGCTGGACATGAGACAGGTTAGAACTGCTCTATCTATCCCAAATACACCTCGATTTTGATGATTTCTATCTCATCTTAGAGGGTAAACGTTCCACATTATGGAGACGTATGAAATTTGATGGCACAAATTTTTTTGGCGAATATATAGTCACTTACAGTGGGTTTGATTGTGTTCGAGCAGCTACCTATAAAGAGGGAGGTATAATTACTTCCTCAGTACTAGAGATCAATCTGGATTCCAAAGATTTAGTATCCAGGGTAACAAGCAGATATTGCACTTTCTAATGATGTATAACAAAGGACGGCACAAAATGTTTCCAGCGATCAGTGACCATCAAGATGGGACAGTTTCATTGCGGTTAATTCAGACTTGCGTATGTGCCACGCGCTAGAGCGAGAGCACATTTTCCTTATTGGTCGCTGGAACTGCCAAATATTTACCCTCTTGCAACAAACCTATATACACCTCGATTTCGATGCTTTATATGTCATCCGAAAGGCGAAATATTGCACATTGTAGAAATGTATGACTCGTCTTGGCACAAAATTTTTTGACTTGTACAGAGCGAGTTGAATTTCGACAAATTTTCAATATCTGTAAGGTTTTGTCTCCAACGAACTTCGAGCGTCGCTCCCGGTGGAGTTCAGACTGTCGCTGGACATGAGACAGGTTAGAACTGCTCTATCTATCCCAAATACACCTCGATTTTGATGATTTCTATCTCATCTTAGAGGGTAAACGTTCCACATTATGGAGACGTATGAAATTTGATGGCACAAAATTTTTTGGCGAATATATAGTCACTTACAGTGGGTTTGATTGTGTTCGAGCAGCTACCTATAAAGAGGGAGGTATAATTATTCCTCAGTACTAGAGATCAATCTCGATTCCAAAGATTTAATATCCGGGGTAACAAGCAGATATTGCACTTTCTAAGGATGTATAACAAAGGACGGCACAAAATGTTTCCAGCGATCAGTGACCATCAAGACAGGACAGTTTCATTCCGGTTAATTCAGACTTGCGTATGTGTCACGCGCTAGAGCGAGAGCACATTTTCCTTATTGGTCGCTGGAACTGCCAAATTTTTATCCTGTTGCAACAAGCCTATAGAAACCTCGATTTTATTGATTTATAACTCATTGGATAGGCGAAATGTTGCACATTATAGAGATATATGATTTGTCACGATTTTTCGACATTTTGTGACAGCTACAGAGTGAGTTGATTTTTTATGAAACCACACAACTTCTATCATGTCTATCTTTGTTCCCGAAGGAGTTATGATTTACACTCATTCCACTGCCCTGAAAACAAGCGACCTGTTCTTATTGGTCACTAAACATCACAAAGTTCAGCTCCTCTGTATAGATACAGGTACATCTACACCTTGCTGTGATAAAACTGGGATATCTGATGCAAAGTATGAGGGAGAGACTACTGTAATTATTTACGCTCTTGCTTTCAGCCTCTGTACTTTCAACCCTGTTTTTTCACTCCTTTTCCGATAACAATCACTCTGTTCTTCCAATGCATGTTCCTCCTCTTATCTGATGTGGGACCACCAGTGTTTAGAAACAATACATTCCTTACTGATCACAACCCTTCCGTTCCAATAGGATACGCTGTATAAAAGATGTATTAGACTGGAATACTGAGTGAATGCCTCATGTCTTTTGCGTGCATGTAACCTACATATATATATTTCACATATACAATACTATGTGAAGTTATAATACTAGATTTTAATAATTTATGTCTCACCTGAGAGGGGAATGTTGTAATTTAACATATGATATTTGACGGCACAAAGTTTTCTGGCGAACATACAGATTGTTAGATAATAGATTGTTATGTATTGGCAGCTAAAAAGAGAAAGTTATAACTCCTTCCTTTTGATAATAATCGACAAAAAAAAAAAACCTTCGTGAACGAAATACTTCTTAGTCCGTAAGCCGAGTAAATGAAGATGATTGGCATGTCAGATTTTTGGGGAATCTCAAGATCGAGCGTCAAACTTCTTACAACTTTTGTTCTTTGTACGTTACTGACTTCGAGACATGAAATTATCACGACTGCATTAGTTGGTTGTTTGGTCACAGATCATGTTGTTTCTGACAGAGCACTTGTACAGTCGAGGTAAATAATTGGGATGAAATCGGGAGGAAATTGACCATGGGGACTATAAGAAGTAATTATGAGAAGTGAGATGCCAGTGATTTGTACTGCACCGCTTTGATTAATTAGATTGTGATATGAGTTTAGGAAATAGGAGCATGAGAAGGATCAACACGTAAAATGATCACATATCATCTGTGGTTACATGGTGTTGAATGAAACCTTTTAATGCGTTATTTACAGTTTCAGCATATATGCTGTACATGACTATACAAGTATATCAAACTGTACAAACACAATAACAACTGTTTTAAAGGGTAAATTTATTTCGTGTAAATGCCTGCATTTCTTCATGTTAGAATCGACTACTTACAAAACATCAGAATTCAAACCAGTGCGGTTTCATGACGAATTTTTTCAAGGTTGAAGGAGGAGAGAAAAGGGATCTACCATGACGTACGCAACTCTAACATTTTCTGGAGTCGATACTGTATACATAGTTGACACGCGCTTTCCCAAAAAGAGATCGTGGAAACACGGAACCTCTGCAATTTAGTCCTGTTTGTCAGCAAGGAAACACAACTGTGAGAAGCTTTTTGGTAAATACTAATTTTCCTCTTGAACTTATGGTTTTATTCGTTACATCGCATATGGACTAATCATGTCTCATATTATGTCGGATAGTAGAAGAGTAAGATTTAGGAGTGGTGGAACATTGGCCGCATGGAGCGAGTATGATTTTACCCGTTGTGAAAACGAATGGAAGGGCGAAGGCATACGTTGTGAAACCGAGGAGTGGCCCGTTGGACCTTCAGGTTGGTCCACCGGAATGCTATTGCCAGCAAATGATCGAGGAAAACCTGTAAGTATAATTGCTCTTTTCGACTTGTGCAGTTGCCTCGTATTAGAAGGAAAAAAAACAGCAACACGCGTGATATTTGTATTGTAAAGAAATTGTTAAGAAAATAGATGACCTATTATGGATTGTGTACATGAAAAAAACGTATTGCTAGGCCTGTATGAATAAGCTCCAAGAGTATTTTCACGCATTGAAGATAACCACGTGGAAAATAACACTGAGGCTAATTGGTATATAAAAATCATTATGTATTCTGTATACGTTAAACACTTTCGATAAAGAGATAATGACAGTCGTCGAACTATACCCAGTGTTTGGTATTTAGCCGGATTTAGCAGGATTTTAAAAACACTTTTGATAGATGGTGACAGACAACAGGTTGTTCTTGTTTTTGTCTTTCAAGATCTATCAACCTGGTAAATTCACCATCATTTGACGGTAAATTATAAGCAGTTCTGATGTAGAAATACTTGTCGTGAAATATAAATGATAACTGTAACAAGTAATAAGAATATATTTATCTTGGATGGCTTGCTTAGAATCGTTTTAGCCATTCCGCTACCCTCTCACTCCTACATTCTTTAGTAATACTTCTTGATTCCTTTCCTCTCACGTGTATGTACATCATATGGATTGTCCTTTTCATTTGATTAAATAGTGTCAGAGATCAATATATCTAAAAAAAAATGTGTTGATTACTCAGATATTGCCCATGGCATCCAAGATTTTTTGTAGGCCCGGTAGATTTTTGTTTTACGTAGGGCACGATACAATCTGTGGATAGGCAACCTTTATATAGGCACAAAGTGATAATAACAAAGGACATTTATATTGCGCAGCTACTGTAATGATATACTCTAACTGCGCATTACAAAATGACATACATACAAGAAATCCAAAACATAAAATACGTTACTTCAAGCATGGCCCTACAACGTTGTAGGTCCATGCTTCAAGAAATGACTTTTTAACGTATACCTGACCTTATACTGGATGGCTAGTAATTGATGGGTGGGAATCAGTGGGAATGCTGGGGGTAATTGTTCCAATTCTTGTGGGATTCATTTAATCATTTAATTCCCCGTCACTGTACAGACATGCTAGCCGGGACCATTAAACTGCACATTACTTGAATATGAGACCAGTTCTGAAGCAAATAATGTTCCACAACAATAGATATAATGTACTATCAAATGAATCCCACAAGATCGGAACAATTCACCCCCAGCATTCCCACTGATCAGTAACTAGACATGCCCTGTAAAGTCATTAATTGTACTGCCTGTCTTACAAACAAATGGAGATTATTCCATAATTTTGGTGCAGCATACAAAATGCCCTGTCTCCAGTAGCAACTTTTGATTGCCCCGATGAATATTTCAATAATTTTTGATTCCCGTGAACTTCTGAGGTGATACAATGTTTGAAATGATGTTTTTAACTCCACAAGTTCCTGTATGAGGTATACACTGGTGCTGTACCATGAATACCTCTATATACAATTAACATAGTTTTAAATATGATTCTCTGCTTTACAGGTAACCAATGTGATGCACTTAGTAACGGACTACAATGAGAAAAACGAAGAGATTTGCAAACTACTCTAGCACATGCATTTTGCACCCTTCGTAGTTTACCAAATTGATTATCAGGTATGCCATGAAATAAACTGTTACAATATAACTGTCTCATTTTTGATAAATCCACAAGAAACAGACATAACATGACACCCCCCCCCCAAAAAAAAAAAGTAAAATGATGTCATAGAAAGGTAAATGTAACATTACGAATTATGAAAAATTCACATACATATTCTCATTTTGAATGGATTTTATTTAACGTAATGCTTGGCGTATTTCCTTTACTTCTGGTTTATTGCGCAGTTTGCCATGATGTTCTCGGACTCGCAACTCGCGCCTTTTGTTCAAAAAGCTGTCATTCTCGGAGATACGAACTACCGAATTGGATGTCATTGTACATCGGAAGGCACATTTCGGTCTGTCGCTAAGGAGATTGCTAACTGCAACTTGGACGAAGTTCCCGATGTCGTTGTCATCTCCGTAGGAACTCACAACGTCGGCAACAAACACAGCCCAGGATGGATCACCAGGTAGTACAACAGCATTTGTCAATGTTTGAGTACCATAGCTTTGTACATGTATAGATTGTCCAAATCCGGATGGCATACGAACTCCCGGTGGTGGTCATTCTCAAGTTCTGTTGTATTGAGAAATTATTGAAATCAAGAGGCTCCCTTGGCTGTTGTGATTGTTATTCAACTAGTGATGAGATAAGTTGTTGATGTAGAAAAATCAAAAAACAAAACCAAAAATTCTTTCATTCTGATGAAACATCCCATCAATTTGATGGGCATTACATTCATCGTCATTATAATCATACTTAAAAAATGATGTTTTACCTTTTGATTGAGGTGTCAAATACCATTTTAATGATTGCTAGTGATAGAAATATCAGATTCTTAATTGCCACGGCATATATTCTGGTATACAGGTACATATAACATTATTGTCCAGTTATTAATCTCACTTTACTTTGTGTAATAAGAATATGCGCTCAGGCTCCATAGACCCTCTATCCTTTATCTTCTCCTCTCTTTTTTTTTACACCGCACCCTAAGTAATAACTACTATCTATTATTTCTTTATATTTTCAGCATTGACGAGGACGCAAAAGATTTTCAGGCGCTCGTCAAGACGGCGTGCAGGCAGTTCCCATCGTCAAAGGTAAACCTTATGGTATAGAGTATGTGATATACAGTGTACTTATTGTTACTGTCTACATTAAAAGAAAAGGAGTGTTTATTTTTTTTCTCACGACGGTATTCAAGACGGACATTCTTTTAAAAGCTCAAGGTCATAAATATAATTATTCTGCATGGTTATGAAGGTTGTATAAATGCAAAAGTTATAATAAGATAACAAAGTTCCAAATGACTATAATGATATCTGTTTATTACTGTAATAACACATGTTCATTTCGAGATTTCCTTGTCTTTTAATTTTCTGCGGCCTTAATTGTCTATTGCATGCAATTCCCGTTTCTTGGAAAGTTGAATAAAAAAAATTATGAAATCTAAGTACGCTGACTAAACGTATTATCGTATGTTATCGACGACGTACTTTTGACAAAAGCATTTTAGTGGCAAAGAGATAAGATATGTTGACTGAGAAGAGTACGCAAAACGATAAAAAGCGAACATACTGAACATAGCACAAAGTCACTTTTGGAAGATACGTTATTGCATATTGACAGGAATCGACTTCGTTTTTATTTCTACTAGTTGATTCTTACGTCAATTTGTCATCGTCTGGATGGGTTATGGCAATATGTGGACGTGTTAAACAACGAGCTTTTGAGGATTGCTAACGAGGAAGGGTGTACATTTGTGGACATCGGAAAAGATATTGATCCAGACGATCTGGATCTGTTCAGTTCAGAGGATGGATTTCATTTATCGAACGAAGGGGTGGCCTTTTTCCTTACTGTGCTTGACGAAGAGCTCATCAAACCTGTGCGGCCGAAAGGGAAATATCCTGCATTCATGGTCCCACCAATCACTGCGAAACGCAGGGTCAAGAAGACGGCTCATACCGCAGGTTTGGATTTGAATCGTCAGTAAAGGGGGTGGGGGGGGGGGGGGGGTTACATGTCATAAGAATAGCAATGCACATTTTAACCTCTTGTTGCAGGAAAAATACTTTCTGCTCCAATCATTCCTTTTTCGTACAATTTGACGTTGTTCGTTCTTTAACGTTTGCCTAGTATTTTGATGATCTTTTGGGCCTCAGAAAATGATATTTTCTTAATATTACCCATATCGACAATCTTTTGACAATTCTCCATTGGTACCCTGTCCATCGCCTCCACAGCACATTGGAGTAAAATCCGATAACCTTGTTTACAAAATGCGTGGCAAAATGTGAAAGTCAGAGTCAGCCAAAAACAATGCAAAGTACAAAGCATAGTAACGTATGAAGACTGTAATGGAAATTATTCTGTTTGTGAGTAGATAAACGTATAAATCCAAGGGGGAGAAAAAAGCGAAAGATGCGTATTATATATATATATATATATATATATATATATATATATATTTGTGTGTGTCAGTCTGTAAACGGGTAATCAATATAACTATGACAGGAGGATGGGGTAGAAAATGTGTACACTAAGGTCAAATGCGCATAGTGAGTAATTTCAGTGAACATGATACACTAATAATGACAGTATTTTTCCCAAAAAGGTTCAATTTACGTAATAATATATCTGTCATCGTCATCATCATCGTCATCATCATCGTCATCACCTCTCTCGTCACCATGAACAATGATGCCATATATATATATATATATATATATATATATATATGTTATATAGTATAATGATTATGAGAGATCATGCTGATCATCTGTGTAATTGAAAAGCACTATATCTGTATGTATTACAACCATGTACAGTGTTCCGCTGACTGTTAATGTATAGATATCGGAAGACAGTTAAAGAAGAGGAAATTAACGGCTGAACGGAAAATGCCATCGAAAACGGATGAACGAAAAATGTCGAAGAGGCAGCATCACAAGCGAGGCTTTGATGGGACACCAGTGCGTGCGGAGGGCTCCACAATAAGGTCTTCGACACTTTTCATTTATATTATTATCAGATTTCGTATGTACATGTGTGTTTGTGTGTGTGTGTGTGTGTTTCTAAAAAAAAAAACAACAAAACTTGAGCTATAGTGCTCTTAAAGGACAAGTTCACCTTCATAGACACGTGGGTTGAGTGAATGCAGCCTATTAGTAGAACACATCAGTGAGAGTTTGAGCAAAATCGGACAATCGGACAAAGTTATGAATTTTTGAAGTTTCTGCTCAGTCACGGCTGGATGAAAAGACTACTATAGCTTGTGATGTCACATGAGTACAACTATATAAAGAAAGAATGACAGAGAATTCAACACATTTCTATTTTTCTCGCATAGCAAAAGAACACTCGACTTCTCTCTTTCAGAGGGCAGGGGGAATAATATTACCCTTAACATACGTCAGTAGCGAGTCGAAGAAATGTGCATTTTATTCAAAAAGTAAAATGTTGTGAAATTCTCTTTTTATTATCATTATATAGTTGTACGCATGTGACATCATACACTGTAGTGGTCTTCTCTTCCAGCAGTGACTGCGCAGATATATACTTAAAATATTCGTAACTTTTGAACGGATTGTCCAATTTTCCTCAAACTATCACTGATGTGTTCTACTAATATTGCTGCATTCTCTCAATCCTTATGTTTATGAAGGTGGACTTGTCCTTTAAATACGTGTAGTTTTCCCACGATTCAATTATGCATGGACAAATTTAAGCGTCTCTTGAGGACGTAACCGATGAAAGCTTGCGAAGAAACAATAGAAATGTAGACAACTACTGTTACGGGAAATTCTTAAGAGAAAAAAGAAATAACAGACAGATTTTCCAGGTATTTTATTCAGTCACCATTAAATTCTGATACGCATCTCATGTCCAAGAGTTTGCCCAGTCCATTATAATTTTAATGGGCAATCAAACATGGATAATTTCCTTCCTGTATTGAGTCTGAAAGTGTGATTAATATAGGATATGTTTTAGGGCAGATTGAGTTCATCTGATGAGGCGCTTCTTATTATACTTATTATCGTAAAGAGTAAATTGGAAAATCATGTTAGCCCCAATTTGTATCAGACTGAGTAACAACGTCCAATTCAACATA
Organism: Diadema antillarum; assembly: GCF_040938485.1. Classification (NCBI taxonomy): domain Eukaryota; kingdom Metazoa; phylum Echinodermata; class Echinoidea; order Diadematoida; family Diadematidae; genus Diadema; species Diadema antillarum. Next base: position 211,219 of record NW_027271011.1, on the reverse strand, counting down.
ACAACACAAGAGACCCCTTGTACGACCCATCAACCCTCTCATGCATATCCATCGTTACATAGTTGTTTCCATTTTAGAAATGGTGTTGATGACTTTAAGTAAGATTCTTTCTTCTTCTTCTTTTTTTTCTTAACAGTAGGGAAGAAACAGAACTTCAAAATGATATTCAGGTCAAATTGAATTTTGTAAAAGCGCCATGGAAATAAACCATTCTTATAAAAATGAGGTAATGAATTGAAAACAATGTTAGTCTTAATTGCTGTGACAAATGATTTAATGAGTATTATTATTATCCGTATCACTAATCTCGATGTATTATGTCTCTTATGTCGTTTCTTCTTCAGTGATTGGGTTGTTGTGGGAGGAGTGCCTGGAGAGGGAGTGGCGTATCTGCTACCACCCAAAGTCTTTCATATATCTCACAAATCAGTCTCGCAAAATAGCATCGCGGCAAAGCCATTGGCAAGGAAAAAGAAGACTAAAGGCAACACAGGACAGCAAGGTCAAAAGGAAATGAGTAGAGAGGAACTTGACTGGTTCAACAAATGGGTAGATACGGTAAGACTATATAATTATTTTCTTGCATAAATGGAACGAACCTATAATTCACTTCGTGAATCATGGGTCGCATGTCCCTTATTTGTGTACACGAAACATCAACACAAACATGACATAAGATTAACACGATATCCGCAGACAACACTAGATATTTGTTATATCTATTATTCTACAGGATGTGTGCCTTCATCGGAATAACCCTAAAAAGACATAAAAATCTCTTGCCGCGACGTTTCATGACTTTTTTCTTTAAAGTGTTGCACAACTTTTGAGACCAAATTCGCGACGCCTGTGAACGCGGTTCTGAAGTTACGCAAGACTAGTATCTTGTAAGTTCATGATGTCAGACCCGAACTTGCCTAAAAACATGATTTCATGTACATATCCAATGCAAACTCTTTTTTCTGACCAAAATTCATAAATGTATCATAATTTTTCTTTTTTTTTACAGATGAAAATCAATATATATTGTTCATGATCGGAATAGTGTCGTCGATGATGAAAAAAAAAAACCAATGAAAAACAAAAAGTCGAAAATAATGCAATAAATAAGAAATGTTAAAAACAAGTAAATACATAACAAAAAAATCCATCGCCATTTCTTATGTACATTCAATAAGAATCTTACAAAGAGTACCTAGACCAAAATTAGCACATTTGGACCTTTAATTACAGATTTACAGCCATTTTTTTTAATTCTATGAATGAATAAGCATAATCAATTTATCAAAATGAATTTGAATAATGACGAAATAATTGTGTATTAAGTTCTGTAAATTACCAAGGGTGACGCGCGTTCCAATTTTCCTTGCGATCACGCGGTCAACGGCGAAGACCTTGGAGGAGGGGGGCTAATGAGCCCCCCCCCACCTCTCCCCCCCCCCCCCCCCCGTCCTGCGAGGCATCAAAAAAAAAAAAAAGCCCAGTCTTTTTTAGGGTTAAAGCATCGTGCCTTCTCATTTCACCTCTACAAATCTCTCATTTTTTAATAAAGTATCGTTTTCTTATCTGAGTACAAAAATTAGTATAACTGGATTGAATGGAATAGATCATTTAAAAATAGGCCCTATATTTAATACAGTATAAAACGCAAGTGGAAGGTATTACCCTGTTAGTTTATAGAGTTTAACATTAGATGCAATGTGGAACAGTGGCATTTCTCTAATGCGTTGTTGGCAGATAATTTCAAGCTAGACGGTCATTCTGCCTTCTGCAGATGTAGAAATTGTACTAAGCTTTGCATAAAACGCGCAACATATTAAGTTACAGTATAACTGTGACAGTTCATGTACTCATTTTTTATTATATAACATGGTCTCCCTACACTGCATTGACCTCTAAGTCTAAGAGACAATTTCGTCTTCTGCCGTGATTATGTGAGGTTCAATCGCGAACCCAGGTCCTTCAGTTCTGGAGGCAGACGCACTACCTAATGAGGCAATAATCACCGACCATTTTAGGGAGGTGCAAAAACTGTTGCGTTTCCCACGCTTGACTGTTTAAAATGCGATATATAAAGCATCAACGAGATTTTGGTGTAGGTAGAAGTTGTAAAGACCGCGTCATACCTTTCAGGGCAAGCTACGCAGGCTTGTTGCGAGTAGGGATTTGCCAGCGCGCAGGAGAATTTTCCGCGGGTGGACAAGAATGTTTGCAAATTTCGCACTTGTGTCTTAATTACCAAGCTGCTAGACGCGTGCTACTTACTTCTACTTCCGTGTATTCTTTGTGACCTGCACGAGAGCTTTGAAACATATCTGTTTTCTGTTACGAGCGACTTAGGGTACTGCGAAGTACCTGCGTTGGGTTTGCCTGCAAGGTCCTGCCGGTAAGGGTCTCCTACTGGTGTTCTGCGTGTACCTCTGCCAGCGAATCCCCACGACTCACTCGGAACAAGCCTTGAGAATGCTCAAGCAATTGTCATACGGTATCTGGGGAAGTTTTGCGGGTTGACTTGCGGGGAAACAAATATGCTACCCGGAGCTCTCCGCAGTTGGTCTGCACCTGGCAGTACTTAGCGCGTATCTCGCCCGTAGTTGCCCGGAGGTGCGCACGCAAGTCCGATTTACCCGCAGCCAAGTTTTGAGAATGACCCAAACTTTTTTGAGTCGCGGGGATTGCCCGCAGAGGTCCACGCAGAACGCCAGTAGGAGACCCATAGAGGCAGCACCTCGCAGGCAACTCCCACGCAGGTACTTCGCAGTCCTACGAAGTATACGGGAGTATGCGTTCAAGATAATGACATTCTTTGGAACTTCTGCTTTTCCTTCAGAGAAATTCCTTCACTGAGTTGTCAGCCCCCATATGCCTGATGGCACACAAGTCACAGAGTATACCCGCAAGTAGAACTTAACCAGCAAGTAAGACACATGCACTAACTCGCCCAAATCCTCGTCCGCCCTCAAAAATGGTTCTGTATGCTGGAAAATACCCACACGCAAAAAACCCGCGTGGACTACCCGGAAAGGTGTGGCAGGGTCTAAACATGGTTGCGGGGTAAACGGATTTGCATGCGCACCTCCGGGCAATACGGGTGAGATACGTGCTATGTACTGTCATGTGCGGGTCATCTGCGGGAACCTCCGGGCAGTAAAAATTGTTCTTCGCAAGTTGCACGCAAGACTTGCCCGGAAAGGTGTGACGCGGTATTTACATTGGTGCTCGCAACTCATAATAAGCTCGGCGTCGCAGATCACTTGTGTCAAAATGTGAGAATCCCATCCTGCCCGTGTCAAGCATTCATGTAGGTGTATTAGTCGTGTAAACTAGTGTCGAGTTAATGGGCCTTAAATTATACCTACAGTGTAGGTCGTGGATTGTATACATCTATGACTAGTAGGTGTCGAGCTCATATGATGACCCAATGTAAATCATGTGACATTTACATTCTGACAAGCAATGAGGGAGAAAACTTAAGTAAGATTTCGGTTTTCGAGTCAGTTTACGGGGGAAAAACGCGAACAAAACAAACAAACAACTAAACAAACAGGCACCAATTTCTCAGCAGCCACAAAAACTCGCAAGCAACGTTCAGGAATAAAATTAATTTTGCTATTTTAAGCCTTTCCTAGTAAAGCCTCAGTGAAAACTCGAATGTAATACTCTTCCGAAAGCAACAATTTCAAGTGACGATTTCCTGTCACATTCCATTAAGTATCAGTAAAGATATCTTAATACATGTAATCATTTCTACCATCAGTTATTTAAACAAAATCAAACACAATGTTCTGGTGGGTGCAGTTGAGGGTTGCCAAATCTATGATAATGTTACATCACTCTCGCGTCACGATCGATGTTCACTTTACAGTGATTTCATTCAATTGATTATTAATTTCTGAAGAAAATTATCACTCATTAAGGTTGCCACGTAATAGGGACTAATTACCTTGTTTGTTTTTGGCTTGTTTGGATTTTTTTTTTTTTTTGCTTGCTTGCTGGCTTGTTTTCATTTTTTCATATAACAAGATGATCCGTGGGCTGTGACTCTCTTATATCACTCCGTGTCCTTTCCCAGTGAAGAGAGTGTTTTGCTTACACTGGAGGGGTTAACATAATAGATTCGACATGAGCGCACGAACTCAAGACCTTCGATGGCAAAGCAGATCTCTTCTCTTTATTTAGTAACACCAAATATAGGGAAGACATTTCGTATAAACACTTTCCTCACAAAATCAAACAAATTTTGAATGTCTAAAGTTATATCAGCAAGCTTATAACATTTATGCTGGCTTTCAGTTTGTACCTGCCAATTAGCTCTATTTTATTTTACTGAACTACGTCACTCAGCACCTGATAACTCATTTAAAAATATTGTAAAGTCCTCACTTTGCATGCCATCAGAACTCCTTCACAAGTAATGTACAGTATTAGGCCTATACTGTAATTCAGTGTATAAGAACAATAATCATCATGAGATGCACTTTGTAAAGACATGAGATCATTCAAGCAAGTGTGTGTGTGTGTGTGGTTAACATGCATTTGAATCTATCTTTTCCGATATTCAATAGTTTTCATCAAGGAGACAATTCGAGTTTGTTGATGAATTTAATTACATCGTTATATCATTTCCAACCAGATTGTTGATGGTGTTGACAGAAGGATGACTCCAAGACAGAAGATGAACACTAGGCGAAAGGAACTTAATGAGGTGAGACCTTGATATTCCCCATCAGTTTTGATATAATATAACTGCAGATTATCATGTCACGAGTTGGGAAGCTCGTTAAACTGAAAATACACTAGTACATGACCGACTTAGTAAAAAAATAGCGGTTTTATATCTTCTTCTCTTTTTTTTTTTTGCAAAAAGTCAAGCAGTCTACCATTATAACTAAAGAAGAAACGAGATTTATGGCTGGCCAAATTTACTCGCTGCCATGTGGGGTAAAGTTTAAAAACCACCTATTAGCACCGTTCAGCGAATGAGTGTATCAAAACGTACGCTCATCTTCGCGCCCAATCGAGATTCTTCGGCTGTGTCTACTACATAGTGGTGAGTGGTGAGATGAAGTTGTGCAAAATTCGTAAAAATCCGCAGCGGGCCAGCTTTCCAGCTCAATGAAATTCTACGCTGTGTACCGGGTCTTTCAGAAATTCAGAAACCGTTGAAAGGCAAATTTCACTTTACTGTAACTGTAGAGGGTCTAAGAACAAATTTGAAAAAACAAAACAATACTTTTCTTTTTGAAATAACAAGCGACTCTCTGTGTGAGACTTCACATACATTTCCATGCATGTCTTGTCCATTCCAGCATCAGTCAGAATATTAAACAAGGCTAATGATTGCAAAGGAATGTTGGAAAGGTTGAAAAGGTTGGGAAGGTGCGATCGTAATGCACCTTATAAAGGTATTCCTTATTGTCTATTTTTAAGTTCAGTGGATATCCACGTCAAATAAGTAGTGGATATTCATGCCCCTTGTCGATATATCGATTGTGGTGAACATATAAAACCCGTCCCCCCCCCCCAAAAAAAAAAAAAAATATATATATATAAAGTCATAAATAAACAAACGAATAAGCAAGCTTCTAACGCATCGTAAAAAAGTAGGGCATCACCATTATGATTTACGACTACCCGTATCCAGTGTTAATCGAGAAAATACAACAAAGCTTGTCCGGCTTTTCTTTTGTTGAGGAAATTAATAACACTAATACAAAATAGGTGAGTTAAGACGTATTGCTTTTTTTTTTCTTGTAGAAGTGAAGACTTTCATGAAGCAACTAAAAAGGGTAATTGTAATACACTGCAGTTTCATTTTTCATGCAGAACCATGAATCATAATTTATATTCATACAGGATGGTCACTGTTACAAGCCCGGGAACGTAATGGGACTTAAAGGAGGCGCGCCCACTGGTTCCACACACGGACGGAAACCCCACGTCGACTATGAAATGCTTGCAAATAGGTTTGCTGAGTACGCTGTTGATCGAAATATGCCACAGCCCAACAACGAAATGTTGGCAGAAATAGTCCGTACACTAGGATGGCCAAAAAGGAGGCAAGGGAGAGCCATCAAATTATTGAGAACCTACTGGAAAGAAAACAGGGGTGGGTTGAGGGACAGAGTACAAAAATTAATCAGTGAAATGCCCCCGCTGAAAGAAGATGAACAGGAGAGGTATCAAAACCTTGACGATAACGCTAGAAAGAACCAGAGGAAAAGGAAACCCAAACGATTGTCCAATGTCTGGACACAACACCCATTAGATAAGAAAACTAAAAAGGAACATTACTGTGTGTGTAACCAACCATATAACAAAGACATGCAGTACATGCGATGCGATGGATGTCAGAGGTGGTACCATTATACCTGCATGAATCTCCCCCACGAAATAATATCAGGGAGAGGTGTGGTATTTTACTGTGGGATAGGGATGTGTAATGATGGGGTAAAGAAGCTAACAGCAAAATCGGTGCAAACTTTCACTTCATCTGAAAGCTCCGATCATCCGGGTGCCATAATAACCGCCCAAAGAACAGAACCGGACACTATCAAGCATCAAAATGATGTTCCGTTAAGTATGAATCTGGACAATTCTAGCAATAGTAATACTGAAAACATATCAGAGACTAGAGTGGGAAGTCAAAACATTGTTGAAAAATCTCTTCAAAAAAATGACGAACAGATTTCTAATAATGTAGGTCATCCAATTAGCCGAACACAACCAGTCTTTGTCAACCAGGACGATGATGTCCCATTGAATATGATAATGAAAAATACACCTCATAGTAACACTGATGAAAACACATCGGAGACGAGAGTGGGGCGTCAAAATATTGTTGAAGTATCTCTTCAAGAAAATGATGAACGCATTTCTATTAATGTAGGTAATCCAATAAGCCGAACACAACCAGTTTTTGTCAATCAGGGCAATGATGTTCCATTGAATATGACAATAAACAATACACCTCATAGTAACACTGAAAACACATCAGAGACGAGAGTGGAACGTCAAAATATTGTTGAAGTATCTCTTCAAGAAAATGATGAACAGATTTCTAATAATGTAGGTCATCCAATTAGCCGAACACAACCAGTTTTTGTCAACCAGGGCAATGATGTTCCATTGAATATGACAATGAACAATACACCTCATAGTAACACTGAAAACACATCAGAGACGAGAGTGGGACGTCAAAATATTGTTGAAGTATTTCTTCAAGAAAATGACGAACAAATTTCCAATAGTGTAAGTGATCCAATTAGCAGAACACAGCCATTTTTTGTCAACCAGGACAATGCTATTCCATTGGATATGACAATGAACAACACACCTCATAGTAACACTGAAAAACAGCAAGGAAAAGAGTGGGAAGTCAAAATATTAAAGTATTTCTTCAAGAAAATGACGAACAAATTCCCAGTAGTGTAAGTGATCTAATTAGCCGAAGACAACCAGTTTTTGTCAACCAGGGCAATGATGTCCCATTGAATATGACAATGAACAATACACCTCATAGTAACACTGATGAAAACACATCGGGTAATCCAATTAGACGAGAGTGGGACGTCAATAATCATTATTAAAGTATCTCTTCAAGAAAATGACGAACAAATTGCCAATAATGTAATTGATCCAATTAGCCGAACACAACCAGTTTTTGTCAACCAGGGCAATGATGTTCCATTGAATATGACAATAAACAATACACCTCATAGTAACACTGATGAAAACACATCGGAGACGAGAGTGGGACGTCAAAATATTGTTGAAGTATCTCTTCAAGAAAATGATGAACAGATTTCTAATAATGTATATCATCCAATTAGCCGAACACAACCAGTTTTTGTCAACCAGGGCAATGATGTTCCATTGAATATGACAATGAACAATACACCTCATAGTAACACTGATGAAAACACATCGGAGACGAGAGTGGGGCGTCAAAATACTGTTGACGTATCTCTTCAAGAAAATGATGAACACATTTCTAATAATGTAGGTAATCCAATTAGCCGAACACAATCAGTTTTTGTCAATCAGGGCAATGATGTTCCATTGAATATGACAATAAACAATACACCTCATAGTAACACTGATGAAAACACATCAGAGACGAGAGTGGGACGTCAAAATATTGTTGAAGTATCTCTTCAAGAAAATAATGAACACATTTCTAATAATGTAGGTCATCCAATTAGCCGAACACAACCAGTTTTTGTCAACCAGGGCAATGATGTTCCATTGAATATAACAATGAACAATACACCTCATAGTAACACTGATGAAAACACATCGGAGACGAGAGTGGGGCGTCAAAATATTGTTGAAGTATCTCTTCAAGAAAATGATGAACACATTTCTAATAATGTAGGTAATCCAATTAGCCGAACACAACCAGTTTTTGTCAACCAGGGCAATGATGTTCTATTGAATATGACAATGAACAATACACCTCATAGTAACACTGATGAAAACACATCGGAGACGAGAGTGGGGCGTCAAAATATTGTTGAAGTATCTCTTCAAGAAAATGATGAACACATTTCTAATAATGTAGGTAATCCAATTAGCCGAACACAACCAGTTTTTGTCAACCAGGACGGTGATGTTCCATTGAATATGACAATGAACAATACACCTCATAGTAACACTGATGAAAACACATCAGAGACGAGAGTGGGACGTCAAAATATTGTTGAAGTATCTCTTCAAGAGAATGATGAACAGATTTCTAATAATGTAGGTCATCCAATTAGCCGAACACAACCAGTTTTTGTCAACCAGGGCAATGATGTTCCATTAAATATGACAATGAACAATACACCTCATAGTAACACTGATGAAAACACATCGGAGACGAGAGTGGGGCGTCAAAATACTGTTGAAGTATCTCTTCAAGAAAATGATGAACACATTTCTAATAATGTAGGTAATCCAATTAGCCGAACACAATCAGTTTTTGTCAATCAGGGCAATGATGTTCCATTGAATATGACAATGAACAATACACCTCATAGTAACACTGATGAAAACACATCAGAGACGAGAGTGGGACGTCAAAATATTGTTGAAGTATCTCTTCAGGAAAATAATGAACAGATTTCTAATAATGTAGGTCATCCAATTAGCCGAACACAACCAGTTTTTGTCAACCACGGCAATGATGTTCCATTGAATATGACAATGAACAATACACCTCATAGTAACACTGATGAAAACACATCGAAGACGAGAGTGGGGCGTCAAAATACTGTTGATAGGTCATCCAATTAGCCGAACACAACCAGTTTTTGTCAACCAGGGCAATGATGTTCCATTGATATGACAATGAACAATACACCTCATCGTAACACTGATGAAAACACATCGGAGACGAGAGTGGGGCGTCAAAATATTGTTGAAGTATCTCTTCAAGAAAGATGATGAACACATTTCTAATAATGTAGGTCATCCAATTAGCCGAACACAACCAGTTTTTTCCAATCAGGGCAATGATGTTCCATTGAATATGACAATAAACAATACACCTCATAGTAACACTGAAAACACATCAGAGACGAGAGTGGGACGTCAAAATATTGTTGAAGTATCTCTTCAAGAAAATGATGAACACATTTCTAATAGTGAGAGTGATCCAATTAGCCAAACACAACCATTTTTTGTCAACCAGGACGGTGATGTTCCATTGAATATGACAATGAAAAAATCTCCTCACAGTTACACTGAAAACACCTCAGGGACGAGAGTGGGAAGTCAAACACTTTTGAAGTATCTGTTCAACAAAGTGATGAACAAACTAATATGCAAACTTCTGATAGTGTAAGGGATCCAATCGGTAGTGTACATAATATTGAAGCGGAAATAATTCCACCCGGTAATAATGCAATGCGTGGTGAAACAAGGATTGAAGATACCTTTAGGTGTGAAATTCCCACATCCGTACATTTTGTGTTTCCAAAACGTGAATGGGATGACCTCAAGAAACATCAGAAGGGGAGACAATTCCAGCGTAATTCATGGGAACACATTATTGTTGATGGCTTGAAAAGAAGCAATCCTTATTGCGTCTTTAAATTCAAACATCATAATGTTTCTATAGCTTCCGTAAGAGAATCTAAAATTTTATTTAGTACAAGGGCATCTTGCACTTTTCTGGACTGTAATATGCATGTCAGAGTTACAGTAGACTCTTCTATGCTTGTTAGAGCGTCATACTTTGGTGAACTTTTACACAATACGAAAGAAATGAATAGTAGATATCTGTCAGGAAAAATAAGGGATGATCTCAAGAAGCAATTCCGTCACGGTTCTTTACCCTTTAAAATTTTTACAAGAAAACTTAGCGAAATAGACGATAGTGTTTACGAATCCGGAAATAGGGATAGCAGTAGCTGTCACCTTCATGTAATGCAAAAAATATCTAGCGAGAGCAGAACAAGCCTACGAGAAGATCAAGATGAACTTAAAAGTATTATCAAATTGAGAGACAAACAACAAAAAGCTTATCCAGGAATTCTGCCAGGCCTTATTCAAAAAATATCAGTTAAACCATTTTATGTAATTTGTTTCACCGAGCAAGGAGTTCGCATTTTTCATGAAAAAGCTGGTCATAGTGTTTTATTTTGGGACGCCACGGGAAGCTGCGTGAAATCAACTTTGAATGAAAAACGTCTTCTGTATTATGAATTGTGTATAGGTCAAAATAATTCTAAAGGACCAACGCTGCCAATTTCATGCATGGTCAGTGCAAATCACAGTGAACCAGTTATATCAGACTGGATAAATGTACTACGACATGCTGAAAAGAAAATTTTCGGGTATGCAAATCTCTGTACTCCCAAATTGGTGTGCAGTGACAGAGCTTGGGTTTTTCTGATCAGCACTATGCGTATTTTCAATTGCAATGACTTACATACTTTTCTGGATAGGGCATGGCGAATCGTAAATAGACAAGGCAGCCCCTCAGATTTTCACAAATTGACAGTACCACATGCCTGTGCAAGCCATTTCATGAAAAATGTGAGAAAACTTTGCAAATCCCATGGAAAGACATTTTTTTGTACCTACGCTATGAGCCTTTTGATGAACGCAATCTATTGGGAAGAATTTGTATCCCTCTTCACATCAATTGCTGTTATTCTGCTCTCACCCAGGAAAACAAAATTCTGCGCGAGTCATCAAAAGAAGATACGCCATGCAATACAACATCTCGGCAAACATGATTATGATTTCAGACTGGTGTCTGATGAGATAGACAACGACTCTACTGTACATGACGGAACTGACAAACTCGACACATCCAGACTAACTGAAAGTGACTATTTTGATGCGATCCCATCCCCTTTCAAAACGTATTTTACTAACCTTGTTGAAAAATTAGAAAAGGAACTATCCGTCCATACAGCACCAGACGATGACGCGAGCAATGCAAATATGCAATATAACAAAGACTTCTTGATGAAAGTCGTACAAAATATGTTACCATCATGTGTCTTATGGTCGGGGATATTAATGGGGGACCTTCAAAGGTATAAGAAAGGTGGCTCTGCGAAGAATTACACTGAACACAAAAGAGAGATTTCTGGGATGCCCCGAACAATCGGTAATGCGGAACAGAGGATGGGCGTGCTTAAAAACATCCAGTTAGGATCCAAAACGATTAATCGAGTGGATGAATTTTTATCAGAGTGGGAAAAGGACATGAAAGGTATTCAAAGATGCTACGATGATGTAACGTGTAGAACTTCTGGGCGAAAAAAATCACGAAACATAACAAGGTCAAAACAATTAGAACACAGCGTAACTTATCGAAAAAAATCTAACATAACTATAGAAGAGGAATGGGACAAAAAAAACAGGCCACTCAAAAATTGGGGTATTTCAAAAGCCCCCAAAGAAAAATCCTTTTGGGCGCGACAGTTCTCTCAAGGATTGTCAAGGTATACGGGGAATGGAGAACAGAACGAATAACTGTTGGTTTAATGCCGTACTGCAGTGTATTTGTAATGTTCCCCTTTTCAGAGGATATTTCCAACAATATAAATGGCCTCTAAAAGAAACAGGGAATGTAATGAAAGATGATCTCTTTAATGAACTATTTGCCCTCGTAAAACTACTCATTAATACTAATGACAATTGTAGTCTCCAATTTGAGATATTCGAGAGAGCTTATGAATTAGCATGCAGGTATTGTACATTTACTTTGCATCGGCAGCATGACGCAGACGAATTTCTGTCACGAGTTGTGATTCCCCTACTCCAAGATATGAATATAGATAAGCACTGTATTATGTTGACTGAGCATGCAAGAAATTGTTCAAAATGCAACTCCGTTTCAAAAAGCATAGAGTCCGTCCCCATCTATAGAGTCGCATTGCCTACAACACATTCGTCGATCGTTACAGATATTCAGAATGTTGTTGATAGTTCGGCTAGGAAAGTGCAAAAAGTAACAGCTAATTGCGAAAAATGTTCTTCAGCAAGTTCTGTCAATGTAAGTCAAATCATCGATGCTCCAGATGTTCTTATAATCTGTTTAGGAAGATCTAAGCCAACGCCAAGTTATCACGGAATGATAGAGAAAATTCAGTCACGAATTAATGTACAGACAAAAATCACTATCAGGACGAGCAGAGGCGTTTCAATATATTCTATTGTTTCAATCATAAATCATAATGGTAACTTCGCAAATTTGGGTCACTACACGTCACATGTCAAGAAGAATGGCGTTTTTTTCCACGTAGATGATGAAGTCATCACAAAGGACAACTCCTTTCAAAAACATTGCGAAGAGACTGCTTACATATTATTTTACGAAAAGGATCATGAGGAACTATTGAGATTAGAGGATGCAAATGTTGATCCACTCGTGCGCGATGAAGAGTCTTGCCATCAGTCGAACGTTAGGGACAGCGTTGTGCAAAAAAATGTATTGAGTGCGCTTTATGCAACATATGAAGATGCTAGGAAGCGCAATGAAGTTGACAAACTGTCATATGTGTTACGTGTACATAATTGTGTTTTATGTGGCAGTCATTGGTCACGATACGAAAGCGTACCCCCACTGATAATCAATCCCAAACCAGAAGATGAATTAGTGCCGCTATGCAAAGGAATACCAATGGAAAAGAACGTTAAGTGCAGCTGTGCGAATCCCAAAGTTCAGGTGCACGAGCGTATGGCGTCCCCTGCCAAGGTTCTGCAAATATTTCATGATAGAATTGAAAGTGAATCACTTAAAGACATTATACCGGCGTTTTCAATGAATGGTAACAATTCTGAGCAATATGAATTGCATCATGTAGCAGTAATAGACCATGATGGATCTGTTGAAAAGTTTGAAAAGCATGGAACTAAATTTATCAAGGTTGAAAGCGGGAAACATGGGGTTCAAAGTGATATTGAGCCAATTTGGAAGTCATCAGTTGGCAAGAGTGCACTTTTGAGTTACATCTATAATTTCAAAGTAAATCTGAAGCTGATGAAATGTGATAATTCACAAGTTCTATTAGAAAGCATCCAAGTTGGGTTTAATCGAGATATTTGGAAATCAATTTCAACGATGCGCATTGATGAATTGCCACGGAGCCATGTGATAGGTAATTACGAGTTGGAAAGAAGAGACCTCGACATTCTCACAACCGATAGCTACTTAAATGATTTGATTGTTGACAGCTACTTAAATCTTGTAAAACAGTCTACCCCAGTCGACGGTCACATTTTTGCTTATGGAAGCTCCATGGGCCGGGAGTAAGATCGTGAAACACAAAACAGTTAACTGGTATCCACATGAAGCTCAGAAACTAAGCCGGCGAAATTGGTGGAAATACGAACGTGTAATAATTCCATGTTGCTATAGCTCCCACTGGACTCTTTTCGTTATGCAACCGCACATGCAGATTGTATCTATCATGGATCCTCTTGGTGGTACAGTTTCAAGTCAGCTGAAGGAAGCCGCAGGCAGACTTGCCCTGTTGTGTGTATTTATGAAGAATCTGCACGACCGTGATCACGACAGGCATTTCCTAACTGTCAAATGAAAGTCTCGCAATTTGGAAAATTGCAGTGCCAAACGTGACACCTCGACAACACGATGCAGTAAATTGTGGAGTTTTCATTTGCATGTATGCAAGGTCCATTATGCAAAATAAATGGCTCGACTTTGGGGGTTCTTCAGTGAAATCGTTGATACAGATAAGAAAACTGATGCTTCTTGAAATTCTACGTGGTTCATTATTTGGTCTCTAAATCAAGATCATATTCTGAAGTAGGAAATGATATGTTTTCCCGCCAATTTCATCCGATTTTTCACGCAATTTTAACGATCCAATCTTTCAAATTCAAGCGGATTACTATGAACACCCAGATCAACATACAAAAACAGTATAACTAGATCATTCAATCTAATTTCATCAGCACGCAATTTCATTAGTTTCTCAAATAAACGTGTAAAAGGGGTGTTCAAATTCTAAAAAAGCACGTGCAGCCCGTTCAAATTTCAAACTAACATCGCCGTTGAGAACATTAAGGAATTCAAATTCACGATATAATTTTGTAGTTACTCATCACTTTGTAGTTACTCATCTCTTTGAACAATTATGAAAACTTAGTGTAGCATGAAATGTGACATTTGCCCTATCTAGTAGCTATAATGCAGCTCGTATAAGTAATACACTTTAAATTACATGCCAGCACTTTTCAGGGTGTTTTTTATTCATGATTTATACGATTGTAATGCTTCTAGAGAAGAGTATACCTGACCATGATGAATATCTCAGATAGGTAGGCTTTATTGAAATTAGTGAATTAGTGGGGCGAAGCATTTGACAATCAACAAGACAATGTCACTGGCAATATCCTTGGGTTAAACAGGTCTACAGCAGAGCCGCTTGTGGCAACTTATGATATTGACAGGGTGAATGTAGGAATAAAATAAAAAATGCAAATATGGACGACGGAAAAATTCTCCCTTAAATTATGTTACATTGATACTGTGATGGGATAAAGTGAAGGAAGAAGAAAAGTCGATAGGCAAGAATATACACAATACATGTAGGCTTTACTGCATAAATGAAACTTTCAAATGAAAATTAAATTATGCAATCCAATATACCACAATATAAAAGAAGACCCGCAAAAAGCGTGGAAACTTTCTTATGTTGATTGAATTTGAGTGTTCAAAGTGCAAAGTTGTGTCCTATATAAAGAATTGAAAATGGTACTTTAGACGAAAATGATCGTCTATCCAGCTGGTTGAATGTCAACTTTAGTCTTTAGATTGAATAAATTTCTCTCTAAATTGAATGAAATAGAATCTAAAAAGAATGACAAAAATCGAATCTAAATTCTCTGAGGAATTAGAATGAACTGTTAGTGCAGAGCAGCGACCACATTGCTCGAATTTGAACGCCATTTCATTATTAATTCGAATGCAAATCTGACGGAATATTGAGCTGAAAAGCCTACACTGTAAAAAACATCGGTGTTAGATTTAACGCCACGGGTGTTAAATCTAACACCGATCAAACTTCAATAAAGGACCACACCCCACAGGTGTTAAAAATGCACTGTGATGGTGTTGAATAGTGTTCACTTGACACTTCGTGGTGTTAATTTGACACTGTACCTGGTGTTATTTTGACATTGTACTGGTGTTAATTCAAAAATGACACCACATGGTGTTGATTTGATATTTGTTGGTGTTAATATCAATGGTTTAACACCCGTCCAGCTTCAATAAGAGACCACACCAGCTGGTGTTACCTTGGTGTAAATCTATTTTCACATTTTTTCAAAAATCTAGTATTTTAATGTAAAATTCTTGATCGTCTTGTTTAAATTAAAAATCAACAAGAAGTGCAGTTACTAAGAAACTCTTCAAAAAAAAAAACAGTTTAAAATTTGGAAATGACACCCGGAGGTGTTAATTTAACACCATAAATGAGCACCGAAAATTTAACACCAGCTCGGTGTTCAATATTCAACACCGGACTTTTTGCAGTGTATACTTGATTATAGGATAGCTTACAAGTAACATATAGTTTTCTTTTCACATACAAATTAAGCGGGCATGGGACTAACTCTCATTTACTCTCAATGAAAGGGTTAGAAGAAAGATCAGCAAGTCCGTGCTCTTTTTAGTGTGTGTGTTTTGATTTGAGTGCGTGTTGATGAATGGATTTATGAGGATGTCCCTTTTAAACGTTCGACTGACCGACTGATGGCAAAACTGACTCTTCATCGCGCACGAGCGGATCAACGTTCAGGAATTGTTTTCATTTCCTTCCTTATTTTTTGTTTTAATTTGATATGAGTTTTATCTTGTATTCGTTGCATTATTCATTCACACAGTCACAACTGTGTTGCAAAAAGGTATGACATTCAACAACTAAAAGTAACAAGACTATGAACAAGTGATCTCGTAGAGTTTTGCTCAGATTAACTCTGAAACAGTGAAGGTACAATCAATGCTTCCCTGAATATCCATCACCACTCATGTTAACTGATGTACTCCGAACACGGCATGGATAATGATTATGTTATAATCATAGTTGATGGCCAAAACAAAACTGTTCTTCCGGGTACAAGACAAGAAAGATAAATGTTACAACTTGAGAAAGAAATGATACAGTATATAGAGTCATCTATCTCCGTTATTGTTTGTGATGGTCATTGATGTTTACAGATAGTCCTCTTTTAGTAAAAGCAGTAGGCAAAAAGGTCAAACCGATCTTCTTCTTTTTTTCAGACGTACTCTCATTGTCTTGAATATAATCCCAGAGTTTATATTTTTTTTTTCAGTTTGTGAAATCTATTTAACACATTTATCACAAGCAATCAAGTGGCCTGTTTTCTTGTTACATGCAGACTTCATGAATTGCATTCACGCATTTTTATTTGCACTCGCAGTTACTGCTCATTTCTTTGATCTGAATACCAGTACATAATTATTTTGGTGATATTTTCTTCCTTATGTAATCTTATCGATAATGGAGAAAAGTCACAAATCTTAATATTTCTTTCTTGTTTTCTTTCATTCTTGAACCAGTGCTATTACACACGAACGTAATCACTGATTTGCAATTTGATGCCTAGAAAGTTCACAAGCGCAATTCCCCATGTATTTCTCGGGAGGTAGGTCTGGGTCTGTCTGTATCAACGAACGTGTATGTATATGTAAATATTTTTTTTTTTGAATGGTGAAATCGATAATACACCTTCCAATAGTTGTTTGACATGAGCTCGCCACTTGATATTTTCGTAAGCTTGTATTTTGCAGCCTGTCCTCATGACAATTCTGTCGCCACCCCTTCGCTGCTAAATTTGATCAAGTGAAGTTGATACGAATCGAACGTTTACGTGCGATATTAAATGCTCTCGACGGGCATTATAATTGAAATAATGACAACAAGGCAAGTGCCAAACTGTGTCTCGCCCATTTGCGTAGAAAAAATAATGTTTTTTCTAACTCCTGGAAGTTCATTGATCCCGCCTATGACCTTTGACCTTGTGGTTGACCTTCAACTCCCAAGAGACATTTACCAGCCAAGTTTGGTCACAAACGGAATCATGGATCTAAAGTTATGAGCCATAATCAAAAAAAAAACTTAACACTGGGACCTAAAAGTTCGTTGCCCCCTGTCTGTGTCCTTCGACCTTGTGGTGAACTTCAAATACTTATTCCCAAGGGATATCTACCATCCAAGTTTGGTCAGAAACGGACATACACATCAAAAGTTACGAGCCATAATCGAAACGCGCCGTAAAAACTTAACATTGGACCTGAAGTTCATTGACCCCTGGCTTTGACCTTTGACCTTGTGGTGACCTTCACGTTTGGTAAAATGTATAACTTTGTATATCATCCCTCCAAGTTTAATTGAAATTGAAGTCCTCGGTAGAGAGTTATTTAAGTTTTTGTAGCATTACAGACGGACGACGGACGGACGACGGAAGGACAGACGCCCTCACCTCCGGGTGGGCTCGACATTGATGAATTATTGTTTGACCGACGAGCAAACTGAATGATCGAAAAATTTAAGGACAAGTCCACCTTCATAGACATGTGGGTTGAGTGAATGCAACAATATTAGTAAAACACATCAATGAGAATTTGAGGAAAATCGGACAATCCGTTCGAAAGTTTTGAATTTTTGAAGTTTCTGCTCAGTCACGGCTGGGATGAGAAGACTACTATAGCTTGTGATGTCATATGAGTACAACTTTATAAAGAAAATATAAAGAAAATTCAAGATATTCTCTCTTTTCTCACAAAATAAAAGAACACTCGACTTCTCTCTTTCAGAAGTCAAGGGAAATAATATTACCCCTAACATAAGTCAGTAACATGTCGAAGAATTGTGCACTTTATTCAAAAAGTCAAGTTTTGTGAAATTCTCTTTTATTTTCCTTATATTGTTGTACGCATGTGACATCATGCACTGTAGTAGTCTTCTCCTCCAGCAGCGATTGCACAGATACTTTAAAAATTCATAACTTTTGAACGGATTGTCGGATTTTCCCCCAAACTTTCACTGATGTGTTTCTACTAATATTGTTGCCTCACTCAATCCACATGAATAAAGAAGGTGAACTTGCCCTTTAAGTTGGATGACTATATTATTGGTACACTTTCTTGCGCGATTTTGAATGATTTGACGTTCAATTTGAATGGCTGCAGAATCCTTCATGAATTCCTTTGTATTTATTCAAATTCATGAAAGAATTTCATGAATTTCAATAATAGAGCAGTACCCGCTGCATGTATACATATCAACTAAGGATTAGAACCAACACTCTTGCTGTCGAGCGAAAGCTCGGTGGTCTAGTGGAGATGACGCCTGTACAGTGATCAGGAGGTCGTATTATAGGTTCGAATCTATGTACGCCCATGATTTTGTATCATGGCTACTACTAAAACACTGATCATTTCAGTGCTTATTTACGTCCATGTATGGCAATTTGTCAATCAGTTGCAATAAAATCATCTCGACGGAAGAATTTCATGAATTTGAAAATGAAGCATTATACCCGCTGCATGCTATAAGGATTAGACCCAACACTTGCTGTCGGCCGAAAGCTCGGTAGTCGTCTAGTGGGGATGACGCCTATCTAGGGATCAGGAGGTCGTAGGTTCGAATCCTGCTCAGTATGTACATCCATGATTTTTCTTTAATCATAGCTACTACTAAAACACTGATCATTCAGCGCTTATTTACGTCGATGTATAGGGCAATTTGTCAATCAGTTGCAATCCTTTGTATTTACTTCAGAGGGGTGAAAATGGGCCGGTAGTGGGCGAAAATAATGCAGACATTGCGTATAAAAACGCCCCCCTTTGGATCCGCCACTGCCAACCCGTAACAAATCACATAAGCAAGCACTCAATAGTCAAAGTAGTTATAAAATAGAAGAAATGTATACAGAAACTAACAATGACAGTAAGATTTTGCTGCAAATTGCATTATTCAACTGAATTAAAACAAGAAAATAGCAAAGACTTTCTTTTTCATTACGGCAAAAGTTGTTAATGTGTTTTTAGTTAGGATGAAGAAAAAATACCAACACTATATCATCATGGACAATAGGCAAATGACTGATCCTACTTTGATTGCGATTTTGTTTTTAAATTGATTATCTAACAGATATCAGTCCGAATTTAGCATCCAGCACAGATCGCAATACACCCATTTCACCGAGTAATTAACAACCCTTGCGAAGTTCGTTGTGCGCCACGAAATAATCAGTGTTGCCAAAACCTGAAAATCACTAATCGAATGGGCACGATGATCTAAGTGATTATCTATCAAATCTAGTATTTTTTATATAGTAAACGTTTCACTATTACATTTCGAATGTATACCGCTTTCAACAGTCATATTTCTTAAGTGCTAGAACCTCACATAGGTCATTCCGATGCATTATAATAGAAGATGATTCTTAATTATAGGACAATATTATCATAATCTAACCAAGTATATCACACAATTTTGGAAAAAAAAATATATGGAAAGGTTTTTCTTGGTTTTACAAACCAATAACTTGTTGATACCCAGCAATTTGGATCAAAAGGAGACATTCAAAAATGATTATGCAATCAAAGACGTTTGTGATAAATGACACTTTTGATGAAAAGAGGCATGTTATCTTACATTGACCCACATGCGTAGATAGCTTGTCGAAAGCATTGATACCATGGAACATGAAATATTCTTATGAATTTTACTTGCATGGGTACGATTTTTTTTCTGATGATACATTCATAATTTCATATCATGATATAGGAATCCTGATCAGTCATTTCAATGATGAATCATTACCATTATCGCATTTGTTTACATCCATAAGTTACCCTTGAATGTAAACACGAATTTTTTTCCGATCTTATAGCAAAGCTTACTCACAGGATTTTAAAGTCAATAATCAATGATGGGTTTGCTGTTTGTGAAAAACAGGCATTAAATCTTAAAATTTTGAGGTATTGCAGTTATGATTCCCAGTTTACTTTGAACGAATTACCCTTCAAAGGACCCTATGATCAAGAACATCGTTGTACTACTGAAGTGGAAAAAATGATTTGTCTGAACGATCCCTGGGTATTGCATTCAGCTAATTGTCTATGGAAGCTGTAGAATCACAAAATTAAACCCACCTCAGTGGCGAATCCAGAGGGGGGCGCCCCTTTCTTTTACGTAAAAAACAAAAGAAATAAAAAGAAAAAAATGAAATGAAACCCGGAAGTGGCACCACTAATATTAGTCACGCCCCCCCCCTTTTACATAATTCCTGGATCCGCCCCTGCACCTATTATATTTTTTCCCCGAAGCGTGTTATTCGCATCATAACAAATTATTCTACATAACTCATCTCATCCGGAGCCCTTGTTTCATCATCTCATTTCACAAATATAGCATATTCGTGTACAATCATGCGACAAATCCTTATCTGGTAAAGATCAATCAGATATTGCTTACCAACCTACTCTGCCAATAAAAGTAGAGTAAGACACTTCTTACAGCTTAAGGCGTATTTAAAAAAATCTGTATACTATAGTATTTATATACCCACCTTGGATATTTCTCCTTGATAAAAGCTAGTTATGTTATCAATCTTACTTATTTTTTTTTCTTTGGGTCTTCGTCAGCCCTGAACTATAATAAAATGTCATTTGATTTAGCCCACTCTTGTCCGTCCTTCCTTTTTAATAACGATTGTATAAGGGCATTTATTTGCAGATTGTATCACCAAGTCAAGTGCACACAGTACACATAAAATATACGCATTTTGAAATGGTCCTTCTGAAGATAATAAAGCATATCAGTTTTCATAAGGAATGCAAAAGAAAACCAGCAAGCAAACGAACAATCATGGTCCTAATAATGATTCACTTTCATTAAGGCGGCATATAGAAAATTGTTTTCATCATTTTTTATATGAATTACCTGTTGGGTATGCAAGTTAACTTTATCAAGGCCTTATCTACGAAACTGTCTGTATAAATACTAACGTATGTTATTTTCTTTTTCGTATAATTTCTTTATTCTTCTTTGGAATGACCGACTCCTGTTATCTATCAAGTCTGATGTTATCAGGAATATTTGCAAATATGATTGATGATCGTTGTGTCATCAAAAGGATCGTCAAAAGGAAATAACCATATATGGGGGGGGGGGGATGCCTGTCACCCTCAACATCACACAAGTCATAATTATTTCAAACAATCCGGTCAATTTTTTTGTTTAATTTATAAGATGGTAATTTTATGTTTTGTCTCTTCTCCATTTCTTTAGAATGTCACCACACAAAATTGCTGCTTCCATTGAAGACCCTTGGTCACTTTCTCATTTCATCCCACCTCTGACGTCCATAGCCCACCTGTTTTCCAGCTAACCTTGCAGTATAATGTCCATGGTAATCCATGGATGAAAGCGGTAGTCGTAACATGGAGCTGTGTTAAAGCTCATGATCTTAGAATGTTCCCTGATTCCATCCAATGTTGTTATTGTATGGAACTGGGTCGAGTCCCGTGTGATGCCCCTGATGATGTTAGACTAGGTGTAATCAGGGTGGCGGGACGCCTCACCGATGTGATAAAATCCAAGGAGAAACCAAGCTCGCCGTCTGGAGAAATAGAACCCCTCCCTGTAATTGCGTGTGAGGAAGAGGCATTCAAGGACCCTGTCTCAGAACAGGGAGGTCTTCTCCCGAGGACAAAGTTGTAGTTGCTGATGGGATTTAAGGACAGTGTCCCACCATGGGCAAAGCCTACACACGATGGACTGGCTTAGCTTTAGACCCAAATTCTCCGCGACATTGTACTTCCTTCATCCCCTTTCACATGTTGGGTTAGTCTCCTCTGCCCGTTCCCCCATTTGCCAAAATTAAAGGGACTATACAGTTCTGGTTTAGGTGAGGATTTACTCTTAATGTTTTGCGAGATAAGGGCATACAATGTTCAAGGCTATCAAATGACTTTTATTTGATGAAAATCAGTTGTATTGAAATACCGACTGAGATATCCAAAAACAATTTGAAACAAGAGATCATAATAAAGTGTGGCATGTTGCCTTTGTTATTACCGCTATAAATATCTCGGCCATTTGAAAACCAATTTTCATCAAATAAACATTGAATCCTTGTTAAAATTACACGCTACTTCATAGTTCATGTGAGGGTTTACCATCATCTCACTTATAGAAATATCATAAACCTGAATTCTCAACTCTACCAGTACTGTACAGTCCTTTGATATGTCTTTGCTCTCTGCGTGCGCCTCATATTTTGGGTTTATTTTGCCTCAATGACGTGAGTATAAGTATTCTTAATTTTGTAAAGGCCACCCCTCTTTACAATATTCCTGGATCTACCCTGTCATCATCATGTAGTTATTCTGGTGAAGTAGCCGCGAGGTCATGGGTGAGCAATTTCAACGCCCTGTATAATAGGCCTACCCAGAATGCTTGAGAGCGATCGAGTAGGAAGTCTCACTACTGCTCTTGGACAATGTTGAAGAAAAAAAAATCACTCAATAATTTTATCAACTTCATGAGAAGGTGAAACAAATCCTTGTAAAACAGTGCAAAAATGACCAAAATCGGATAAGAGACAGGAAGTTATGACTTTATTAAACTTGCATTTTTTTTGACGGAAAACACTTCTTGACCACTCGCAATGAATATTCAGATCAAAAAGCTGATGATGTTATGCTCTTACAATTTCTATTATAAGGAAATGACACAAATATCTCACAAATCAACTGTATGAATACAAAACTTTCCATAAACCCAAAGTAAAAAGGAACAAAATGTTACTTCAGATATGGGTATATGCTTTAACAATTTTTCCGTTCATATACATGAATAATTGTGAGGGCATGACATCAAATGGGAAATTTCCAAATGTTATTTCGTCATTGTTATCCAAAGTTTGTTATTTTTGGAACGTTCTGTTGCGATTGTTCTCTTTCTTTTAGAGTTTATTCATTTGGGGTGAATTTCCTTTGTCTGACCAAGTCTGGCAAAGCGTCTGATTATGCCCCTACTGTTCTTGGAAAGCAATGGGAATGAGTGACCTCCAGCTAATATAAGTAAGGAGGTTTGAGAACAGTCTCATTCCCTTTGATCCCATGTTTCATGCCGCCACTCAGAAATATTTGAAGTATGTGCATACTGAACTGGAGCTGCCTCACAGACAAGAAGACAATTGATTCAAGTGACATTACATCATGAATCCTCACTCTCAAAGGAAGGTATGTCTTTGTGATCGTAATTGCTTTTCGCCGTCCCTTTATTTATAGAAAACAAGCGGCACATTAATAGTAGGCCTACAGGCACGGGGAGGTGCGAATAAAAATTGTACAAAAATTGATGAAATGAAAATCAAAATTACTACTAGTTTTTACATGACTTTACACTAATCTAACATATCATAAATGAATAAAGAACTATACCGTCGAAAATTATACCATATCAGTTTCATTTGTCGCAACGATCGGAAAGATGATAAAATCGGCTTTGTAGTGAGATTGCAGTTTCAAATATTTTCACGACAAACAACTCAGGTTTACATTTTTGCACATAACCTCGACGGGATTTATTAATTGATTCATATGCTTTATCATTAAGAGAACATTCATTCTATTTGACAAATAAACAAACGGAATATATATGGACGATATTGTTAGAGTTTAAAATGAATCTTCTGATTACTCAAAAAGACGGTGGATTGGAACCCTGATCATCAAAGACATCAGTGCACCTGTGGAATTCTTTTGTGCATCAACAGAAATTAGGTGAAATTCCATTGCATTTGATAAACGAGCAGCATACCCGATATTATGTTAGCGTTAAAAATTAATCTTCAGATTGCTCAGAAAGATGGCGGCTTCAAGCATCTAACATCAAAGTCACATTTAATGCACCTGTGGAATTCTTTTGTCTACCCATAGAAAACTGACAGCCGATTGAATAATTATAGTCAGTTGTAACTCTATCTCTCGAACCTCCTTGATGTCATGAAGACATAAACACTTCAGAGTTAACAGACTATTATACTTGTCAGCTAATTTCTTGGAAGATTCTCTCTAAATTGTTAGTGAAAGTATGTGATTCCAATATTTCGATAATAAAAAAGTGTCTGACAAGTACGGAAGCCGATGGCTTTGGAGCAATAAAGCATAATATGCATATCTGCTCCCTTGATACCAGTGTTGAACCTGCATCTACTCATCTCATTGATTGTGTGCTCCGGAAAGTTTTCTGTGCCTCTAGCTAATCACACCTTTCTCTGGTCGTTTTGTAAGTACAAATGTACCTAAAGAAGCAGATTGTGATTGTGCTTCTTATAGCACATCTGTGGAATACAGTGTGGAGCAACTTTAATGTTGGCTAGCTCTTATGACTATTAGTAAACTCTATTAATCTCATGTTGTATATTGCTTTGGAGAGTGTTTGTATAGTTTGAACCACAATCGATTGATTTGAAGGTGGCACGATAAGAAGACTTAACATGTTTATAACCCGAAGTCCTACATGCTGTGCACACTTATGATCGATGGTGGATGGTTGGTGATTGTGTTTATCTAAAGATGCAATATCAGAATGCACTGCATTGTATTTGCGCTTTGAAAGTTTTGTGTTTGGACATTTTGCCTATACATCATAAGTTTATAATCACGCTAACAATAATTAGGAGAGCTGATTTAGAGTCAAAAGTCTGTCTGAGGTTTGCTTGTACATATAGGTCCTATAGCAAAATGCTCTATTGACCTTCACACTCTCATAATAGGATAAAATAAAAATGCATGCAAACATTGGTCTACATTACGTACAGCACCCCCTCTCTCGCCTGACAGATTTACAGTGTATGTCCAATGACCATTTCCTTGAATGGCAAAGGTCACTACACTTCTGAAATATTGACTCCCATTTGCAGAGAGGACTAGCCATCATAAACTAAAGAACATTGCCAAAAAAAAAAATGTATCAAAATTTAATTCACGCTCTTTATTATGTATATAATGTTCACTATACATGCACGATCAAAGAAAAAAAAACTGTTCAGTGTGATTATTATGCATGGATTATTATCCACTCATTTGTAAATATGGAAGTCCCAAATACCGGTCGAATCCAAACGAAGCAATCATACTGTCAGGTCGACCAGATAGATCAAAGCTCTTTATCTGTGGCAGCAGTATTGCAAAGAACTCAGAGAGTCAGAACGCTGAAAAGGTTAAACTAAGATTTAAAAAAAACTAAAATTACACTTGTATACATAGGCCATAATAAACATATGAAATGTCAGAAAGTCATTGTCAAAAGTTAATTGAATATATCATATGTGATTGATATTGATCTCCCCTGGTATGTTACTGTTTCCGCTCGTATAGACTTATTAAGCAAGCACGCAAGACGTGATGTCCAGATCAGAATTTGAGGAAACTTCCATATTTCTAAATCAATTAATTGGAAAGACACTGTTTGATCAGTTTGTATCTTGTAAACGCTTTTGTCTAGATTGTTGTTTATAGAATAAGAAATTTTGGCCGGCCTTCGCCTGTTTCAATGCGGCAATCGTCTCTAAGAACACGGAGCGTCACATCAACGAGTAATTAGTGCGACTGATCTCCGACCTCTCTGGGAGTGTCAAAAGCACAACCGACGAGAGAGGGGCGAGTCATCACGATATGACTGGCAATTTTTTGAAAATATACTACAGGAACAAGTGTGACGAGTCTGTAAAATATATTGGACCTGAATTATATTCTTCACTGAATGAGGTTGAACGTCAAAGAAGGTCATGAAGTTTGTCATGGGATTATCTACTCGAAACGATCCTATTATATATAGATATGATATTTCTTTATTGATAAACTCGGTTTGTAATATTCGTGTTACATAATATCACCGATTTTACTGTATATTGTATTATGTAATTTCCTTAAGTGCAATATTATACCGTTTTGATATGCGGGTTGTATATAATTTTATATTTCTTTAATTCCATCTTCATCAATACAAAGCTCAATCAAAAAAATAAAAGTCAATTTAGAGAAACCGAATGGCCTGTGCAAGATGGTATACTTTATTCTCTGTTTATGTCCGTCGGCATGGAAGAATGCCTGTATCATTGTCATGATACTAGTTTTTCGTGGCACTACAGTATATACCTCCTCATCGATTTGTCATTAGATAGCCACTTACGTGAAAGCATAAAATACGTATGTATAGCTTCTATTTACAAAAATTATTTTCCTTAGTGACGCGTGTGTTTTTAATTAAAAAAAGGTGAGTACAATAAGCTTTGTCATCAATTTTATATGTCTGTGAAAATGTGCATAATGAGCATCTGTATACTTCAGTAGATTTCAGAGTATCAATACAAATACGAATGTATATAGGGCTCACACGGGTAAATGATTCCCCATATAAAGACGTGTGGTAAAATTCAAATTTCAAAAAATTATGTAAAATAGCTGGGAGAAATGAGGTGTTTCATCTTCACTAACCTGGATAAGTTAGTACCCTGCCATCCAGCAAATTTCCAAGGCAAGTTCTTCTGCTCAAACTCTGTCAAAGGGTCCGCAAAGCCAGACTATGAGTTCTTGTCACTCAAAAATCACATTTTCCGTACACGCATCCAGTGAAATATAGTCCCTTTAAATTCCATGAGGAAAGCTTTCATCTTCAAACCCCCCCCCAAAAAAAAATGCAGTTTGTAGAGGAATTCATATTTAATATCTGCAGCTATTCAGTTTTATGTCAAACTGCATTAATGATTTGTAATTATTTGTTTCCATTTATTTTGGTATCTTTGGTACGAATTTATGAAGGGGTCTGGGACATTCAATTTTATTTACAGGTGTGAGCCCTAAAGGGCATTGGTTAAAATTTAGCCAACATGGCGTCGTTGGTACAGCTTAATTTACACTCTCGAGGAGAAAGCCTTGTGAGCTTAGACTATTTCGAAGGTACCACTTGGGGATATATATATATATATATATATATATATATATATATATATATATATAAAACTAATGCTAAGACAATACACATAAAATGATTGTGTGTGTGTGTGTGTGTGTGTGTGCATTTGTTTTTGCTACATTACATACAAATGGAATCTTGCCCGCTATTTAAAGCTGATCACTGTGTGTCAGTAAGCTTGTAATTTTTTTTTTAAAGTTATGTATATGTGTGTGCTTGTGTGTTTATATGCAGTTCGATGAAGTTTTTGTTAACTCCTAAGGAATGTAGTAAATTTTTGGACATTCTTGTGGTATTTATACCTTGTTGAATATACATATATATGAATATATATATGAATATAAATATATATATATATATATATATATATATATATATATATATTATGTTCATTTATTTATTTATTTCTCCTTTTTTCGGGGGGGGGGGGGGGGGACAACAGAAATTGAAAACAAAAATGTAAAGAGGAATTCTGTAAAGGGGGAGGTGCCTTTACATTTTTTTTTCCGTATCTGTTGCCCCCCCCCCCCCCCCGAAAAAAAAAGAAGAAAAGGGCGGGGTTGGGCAGTCCTTGGCAAGTACAGTGTTCATTGAAATAAAAATAAATTTTTGATTTGTTGTTGTTGTTGTTACAAGGTTTGATTGTGGGTACACTAGATGGCGCTGTTCATTCAGTAGAGCCAGAGCCGTCTATTATAATAGTGAACCTGATTTGCATGTAGTGAGGAGCTCGTGCCCCCTCCCCCTTTCCCCGTCAGCGAATAAACACGTAAACCTTTTTTCTTTTCTTTTTTTAAATCAATATGAACCCCAAGAATAAAGGGATAATACAGTATTGGTGGAGATGAGAATTGGGCTTTTAACTGTTTTTTTTTTTGCGAGATACAAAGAAAACACGTATGAATAATAATACAAGGCATATCATTTTAAGAGGAATTCAAAGTTTATTTTGATGAAAATCGGCTTTGGAATGATTGAAACATCAAAAATCAAAGTCAAACAAAGCAATCGTACTAAATTGTGGGTCCCACACTTCATTAGAATCACTCTGTTTGGGATATTTCAGCCATTTCAAAACCAATTTTCATCAAATAAACGTTGAATTCCTCATGGAATTACATGCTCTTTCATATTTCATAAAAGATTTCTCATTATCTTAAAAAAAATGTTAGAAACCAGAAATTAGGTGTGTACCAAAAATATACGATTCCTTTAAGATGTAGGCCGGTAGGCCTACCGACTACTTACGGGTTGGGGTGGGGGTACTCACTGCACTGTATGTCTCTAGCATTTGACAATACGTCAGAATTTGTGGGGGCAAATCTATAAAATCGATTACTCAATAGGCTAAGTTTGAATCTCATCAAGTCCAGTGACGAATAAAGAAACTATCAGTATATGCAATATTGCATGTAAAAGAGTAGAATACTAGTAATATTCCAACGCATGTTCCATCGTGGGGAATAACAAAAAAAAAAATACATCGAATGCTCAAACAAACAAAAACTGATACTGGTAAACTCAGCCATATCGACATCCCACTTTATTATTTAAGCACCTTCAAAAACACAAGACTCGCATGACTAGTAGCCAGATTCGGATTCAGCACCTTCGAAATAGGATAGGCTTATAAAACCAAAAACCATTAACCATGCAACCATACCATATACAATCATACAACCTTCTCATTGTTTTTTTTTCTAGTTTACTATCAACTTGATAAGGATAAATCTTATGCGAATTTCAGTGTTTAGTTTTCCCAAATTCCTCAGCAGAAAATTTGGATTCAGCAGCCTCGAAACATTTTTAAACCATTCTTCTTCTTTTTTCTGTTTCTCTTCATTTTTTTTTTCCACGTAACGGAAATAACTCATAGGAATTTCAGGTTTTATGGAGGCTATATTGGAGGCTATCTGGAACGTCTGGATGCAAGAGTTGCACCCTCCAGATGATAATCGCATACACATTTTAGGGCAATACCATCAAAAAGAAAAGAAAAGAATGATAGAATAAAATGGGTGGACCGTAAAAAAAAAAATGTTTAGCCGCAAAATTGATTTTAATTGGCTCCCACACGACAACTAGGGGACTTTGACAGAGCACACGATGATTGCAAATGTAAATAAAATATCTCTTTTTCTAGGCAGTTAGTTGGACTCATCTTAACAATACATTTCAGAGACAAACAAACCTTACGATTTGAAATGGGTGTATATGGAGATTATGCATATCTTCATGTTCATTTAATATCCATGACTTTTGACCTCATTTTATTATCCCGAAATGTGTGGACTGTTTCTTTCTTACGTCACTATGAAAATATTCTGTCAGTTCGATGAAAATCTGATAATCTATTGCGATTGGGAAATTAAAGGGGCCCTGAAATGCAAATGCATGTTGATTTGTGTTGATTTATGATACCTTCAACATCACCTTTGCGGTGGAACGAATATCTAGAAGCATTCCATATATTTTTAACTTCTTTTTCTTCTATTTTTTTTCAGATTACTTGGGAACGCCCACAAATAAAAAAATCCTTCCAAACCAATATTCTTGAGATGACCTCATCTGTCAATCATTGCTGAAGTACTTAAATGTTTAACAAAAGGCATTGAAATGCACCTTCCTCTTGACTCAGCATAATTTGCATGTTTCTTTGATAATGTGACTAACAAAAGACATGCAAGTGAACATGCAGGGAACATGCAAGTTATGTTGAGTCGAGGGGAAGGTGCATTTCAATGTCTTTCGTTAAACATTTCACTACCTTAACCATGATTGACAGATGAGGTCATCTCAAGAATATTGGTTTGGAAGGATTTTTTTTTTTGTGGGCGTTCCCAAGTAATCTGAAGCAAAATAGAAGCAAAATCGTAAAAAATATATGGAATGTTTCTAGATATTGGTTTCAACACAAAAGTGGGGGATGTTGAGGGTATCATAAATCAACACAAATCAGGGCCCCTTTAAGCTTCTCTGCTTGTGATGTCTTCTACGACTTCTATATGATCCCTGACCTTTTGCCCCAAATCCATTTTTTCTTTTTACTTGCATCAAGAACATAATTTAACCTGCAAGTTTGGCGAAAACCTGATCTTTTGTTCCTGAATCATTTTTTGAAGATGAAGCTTAATTAGGTCTATTCTTTCTCTCTCTCTCTCTCTCTCTCTCTCTCTCTTTTGCCGTTTATAAGATCACAGTGAACTTTGCTCTCTAAATGTGATTGTTTCTTCCTTTCAGTATACGAACCAAGCGTTTAAGGTGTGTGTGTGTGTGTGTGCATGTGAAAACCCAATCTTGAGTTCACTATCGTGCACATTTGACGCTTGCCGTCAAAACTCCTCCAGAGTTGTCTTTAATTTCATGATAAATGTGCCCCACAAGTTCGGTAAAATTTTATCATCCTTATTATTAGTTACATGTATTGAGATATTCTTATTGGCCCCTATAATGGAATTATTATTTTTCTTTTTGTTGCTGCTATTGTTGTTGTTTCTTGTAACCTCTATGACCTCTGATATTTTGTTTTTTGATCTCACGACCCAAAATCTAATTGTTTCTTTCTTGCTTCATATATTATTACGACCACAAACTGTAAATTTCGTGAAACCACTTGCACTGCTTATCCTGAATAGCGAAGGTCTGGAAGCCAGACTAGTTACTCTGCGAAGCGCAACGTGGAGCTGGCAGTGAACTGCGCGAACGTTCTACGTTCACCGTGAGCTCTATGGTTCGAAAAGGTCAACAAGAGGTTATTGGTCGCTGGCTTATTAGTCGCTAAATTCATGGTAGCGTACGGGTCTAGATCGAGCGTGTAGCAGACAACTCTGTGGTTACGTCATATTGTTGTGCAACCTACACCGCACAGGCTGTTGGCTATCTTTAGAAAGTCTTTATCACCTACTGGAACTTTTCAACATCATGTCCATTCATTCATGACTGAGATCAGAAATTATCCATATGTAATGTCTTTTGTCTACTAAACAATATGAAGTTAAGATAGTTCACGTAAATGGTATTATGTGCCATCAAATGTGAAAGACTGGACCTGCTGGAGTTGTAAATGCAATCCCCGGGCTGAAATCACGTCTATACAGCTGTACTTGTATAATCGTCTTTAGTTATACCTTGTGCTTATCTAAGTTATTTATCCAAGGTTGTCCATTTATAGATCTATCGTTCATCTATTTCTTTTTTTTTCAACGAAACCACTCATCATTGTTTATTTCTCTATCCATTAACTATACTTCTTTTTTTTTTCTAGATTCACACTTCATACCATTTTTTATTCGGACCTATACAAACTTGAGCCCTTGAAAGCGAGGGACAACAGTGGAGCTTATGGATTGAAGGACATCATCATAATAAGCAACTTGAATAATTTTCATTTTGATGGGTTTGAAGTATGCCGAAACTCACGATTCAACGTTCTATAATTATCTCTGCGATGTCCCCTGCTCAACTTGACACCCTTCCCCCCCCAAAAAAAAAAAAAAAAAAACAGCAACAAACAAACAAAAACAAAACAAACAAACATTATGGTGGAGATGAGGATTGTGCTTTTAACTTTTTTGCGACATGTAACTGAGCAACTACTTATGAAATAGTACAGACTACAGTGCATACCATTCTATAAGGAATTGAAAGTTTATATTTATATGATCAAAGTCGGCTTTGGAATGGCCGAGACATCCTAAAACAAAGTAAAACAAATCAATTTTCATCAAATAAACGTCATTATTCCTCTTGGAATTACATGTACATCCTCTTTCTCATTTCATAAGAGTTTTCTCATTACTTCACCAAAAATGTTAGAAATCTGAAGCTAGGTATCAACCAAAAATCTACCATCCCCTTGCGGGAAGATTGAAAAACGCAATATAACAAAATAAAGCAAAACCTGAAAACCAGTTCAAAAGTTATGCTTTTTGAGGAGAATACTCAACGGCAGTTTAAGATGCCACAGTGCAGGGCAAAGAGAAAATGAAAAGAGAATTCCACAAACTATATTTTTTTCTAAAATCGGTATACACTTTTCTTCTACTTGTTACTGAAATATTTCAATGCTAAGGTTAATCCATTCCTTTTGAGTTCAGAAATAGGTAAGTCTAGCGCTCTTTTATTGGAAATATTAAAATGATATGTTGAATTCTTTTTGAGATTTCGTTGAATCATTTTCCTGCATGCTGTGACATGAATGTTGCAATCTCGTCATCCAGCAATGGACACATGGATTTGATCAAAACTTTGAAAAAATAACAACTTTTGAGCGGATTGTTGAATTTCCTCACATGCACTTGTTTGGGTATAATTGGATTAAATTCCCCTTTAATAAATGAAGAAAAATCATTTAACTAAATCAGTATGAAAGAGTGAATAACAATGTTATCGAATCAGGATGTTTCACATGTTTTCACAAAACACTGATATCAGCAACAATAATCACATACGTCATCGGTTTGCAGGTATCCCATCAACATCCTAGCTTTTTTGTCATTTAGGGCCTATACTTGAAATCAATAACGATAGGTGTTTGTTTGCTTGTTTTTCTGTTGATTTATCATGTTCTGCATGTTTCCTCGAAAAAAAATTGATCACAAAATAGTTCAATAATAAGACATATCATTTTGTAAAACTTTGTGAATAAACAAAATCATGCAGCAATTTATAGTTACCTGCACTTGTGGTTTTTTGAATCTACATGATAGATTGTGTCTACTTCATCTTGCCAATAGGAAATGTAACACAGAAAAAAAGTGAAGAAAACCGCTTTCAGAAGTTATGCAATTGATGCTTGGCAATGTCATTATTCTATTTTGGATATAGGCATTGTCTTATTGAGGCCGGAGTTAAGATCAAGGGGTTTGTCCTATCAAAAAAAAATAATAATAATAAAAATAAAATAAAAATAACTTTCTGAGAAATTTCTTTGTAATTAGCCTTTAATGTTTTAGATATGAGACATAAAGAATTGATATGTTATAAGAGTTACTTTAATAGAGATGTTTGATGGTGCATACAAAAATATTACAAAATTTGATTAACAACTTTTAAACATATCGTCATAAATCATGTTAGCCGAACTTTCACTGAGTGATTCACCAAACAATGTATTACATTTACACTGCAGGTGGAAAAAAAAAAAAAAAGGTCTTCAGCTCATCTTTCTCATTCCAACTTCCGAGTTTCTTCAGCCATGTTATACTCCTGCCTGTGCAAATGTGAGAACATGAAATTATAATGCCTATGGATATTAATAATGATGACATAGCCTAGCATAGCAGCTTCTGATGGCGGTTTCCTTCATTTTTCTGTCTTATATCACATCAATTCTTTATGTCTCAGTTGTGGTTAAGCTGTTGTGTTATCGTTTTTTGTTTGTTTATCTGCTTTCTGTTTTACAGATCTAGAGCTAAGTGCCTACCGTGCGCTGATAAATGCAAAAGCGACGATAGGGGGCGTTACTCTCGAAAAATCACTCGACACGGAAGTTGTTGTTGTTGTTGATGTTGTTATTATTGTTGTTGTTGTTGTTGTTGTTGTTGTTGTTGTTGTTGTTGTTGTTGTTGTTGTTGGGATTTTGTATGTTTTGGCTGTTGTTGTTGTTTATCTTTCTTTTTGTTTCTTTTCTCCCCGGTCGAGCCCACTGCTGTTGTTTGAATAGAAAAAGAAAAGAAGAGAGAGAAAAATGGGACCCAAGCAATTAAAAAATGATAATAAATTTACAATAGTAAGAACAAGATTTTTTGCAATGGGGTAAGCAAACTGATGGTAGATAATATCTGGAAAAATTGAAATCTGACATGAAATAACATTAGTCCTACTTACTGACTTTGATAGTTTTACATTCTCGTCATGCAAGTTCCAACAGAATAAAACATAAACAAAATACAATACTACAATTAATTTACTAGTATTACAATGTAATCGTATTTCTCGATTACGCCATATCCGCAACCCGCATTTGCAGTGCATTGAAATAAGGAAACCCGTCACGAGAAAAAAGGCTATAAATACAGCAACAGCAATTTGTGCATCAGTCAGTCGCTCTGTCAGCGACGGGCAGAGAAGCCTTTTCTAATCTGCACGGAGTGATTACCAAATAGTAGTAGTAGCCTTGTGAAATGGTGTGATAAACTTTCACTTTGTACCTCTTTCTCTTGTTGGCTAGGTTGCTTGAACGTAAACGTTGACCGAGTATTGCCTATTTTGTGTCGCAGTTGACAGTCTTCAAACGTCCAAACTCATCGGAAAATGGCGACTCTTCAGTTTCACGATTCTAAAGCGCCGATGCGCAACGTACGGCGTGTGCAATTCGGTATCCTCAGTCCAGATGAGTTGGTAAATACAGCACTCTTGACAAAGTCTTGAACTTATTGCTTCTTGTTTTAGCAGTACAGGACAATCATGAACCTAATATCACACAATTAGAATTCTAGACCCTTCTTTATACTTGTAAACTGTGTCATGATCTTGACTTTTGCCGTAATTTTAGATGAGTTGAACGGGTTAAATAGATTGATGACAGTGATGTGGCACTCGGTGCGGATCCCCGTCATTTTATAGTGTTGGCAATGAATGTATGATACACTCGCAGCTCGGCGGCATGGTTGTGTAGCATGCACTGAGCTGTGTCTGCTGCGATGCAGCAATGTAAAAATCCAAAGCAAAGGGCGCTAGTCTTTGGCCATGCAATGCAATGTAGACAAGCCCCGTGCAGGCTTAGTGCTTGGTAGATAATTCCCAACATTCACAACAATGCACAAAGACTCGAGTCCATTATTATGTAGAGTGTACCGTACTTGTACTGCGCGCGCTGGGGGCCGACTTTACCCGCTAGGCCGAGTTTACCCATAACTACGGTATTTAAACTTTGTTGAAGTAAATTGGTTGTCAGAAAGCATCAATATAAATTGTGGATTTTGACTTGGGTAGATGCGACGTACAAGCGAGGAATTTTCAAACACTTCAAACAACACTCTGCGTTGTCACTCGAAACACCTCTCTCACTCCACGACTCGTAGAACGTCTATGAGATCGAGAGATCTAGAATGTAGAAATCTAACTAGATCTACTTGTAGCTTTGCTTTGCCTCAGTTAGCCTGCGCCTGACTTTTCACAATTTATTAGTCTAACGTTAGAGTACATGTAAAAGCCCCAATTTTCAGACACTTAAGCTTTTTTGCAATATTTGTTCAACTCAAATGATACTCTAGTCTACAAAATTATGTTCTATATCTATTATATAATGTAGCACTGTAGGCTTATGGTAAATATATCAACCTATTTTTTTCCCAATATTGATTTTGTTAAATAGATCATAAAATTTCACAGAATCAACAAAATATTATCACCTTGTCAATTCCCCAAAATTCGGACAGCCTCTCCAAAATTCGGACACGTGTGCAATGTCAATACGCATACAAAGCCGCTGAAAAATCCGCGCGCGCCACAGACCTTGTCGGCGCAAGGTTGCATCGGGGACGTTGCGGCGCCCGTTCGTGTCCGAATTTTGGGGACTCTGCACTTGCATTCAGCCCCTGTAACATTACATTTATTCACTGCATCGGCACGTACGGAGATTTTGTTTTTCTTTTGTATTTTTGAGGATACCATCACACTCTGAGCTTGCGATAAGCGAAAAATCTCGCTAACACTGCGTTGTCCCTGTGTTAGTGGACGGTGTAATTTTTCAATTTTTAGCGCTTTTTTTTTCTTTACACGGGACCTACATTGTAATTCGTGCGTGCTTTGGAAAAGTCGCGCTGATTCTGCGTTTTGACGGCAAAATTTGGGATTTTAGATGGATTTTGGGAGGTGACTCGGGCATTTTCCCGTGGTGAACGAGTGTGCCAGTATGTGAAACGATGTGATATGCGTGTGTTGTGACAGAAGAATTTGCTGGCTTGTGGTATTGAAGTGGTAAGTGTCCGGATTTTGGAAGCCGGCCGAAAATTGGGGTTCTTACTCTAGAACCTAATTTGAACAAATTCCAAAAGGCATTAATTTTACAGTAGGTTCTACACTCCCATTATAAAGAACACAGTTATAGAAAATAATGAACTTCTATTCACAAAGCAATAAAAATTCAGGCTACATCATTATCCTGTCTTTTTTATTATTTATTTGTTCAGTTGGAACAAAATTTCGACGTACACTTGCACTGACTTGTAACGAAAGAAAATTGCTGGTCACAAGGACTTCGTTGTAAAAGGGTCCACTGTACCAGCCATTGCCCATACTGACCATAGTTTAAAGATGTATTTCTGAGTGAAGATTAATGTCGTACTCTTTGATTTTGCAGAGGCGTATGTCCGTGACAGAGGGAGGCATCCGTTACTCTGAAGTGATGGAGGCAGGCAAACCTAAGCTGGGAGGTTTGATGGACCCCAGACAGGGAGCCATTGACCGGACGTCAAGATGCCAGACCTGTGCCTGTAACCAGACGGACTGTCCTGGTAGGAAACTCTTTCATTGCACCATCGATCATTTCATTTTATCGAGTAGAAAGTAATTGCCCTTGTCAAACATATTAGAATGGCCATGGATAAATGAATCTAGCAGTGTGTAATTGAGTTTCCCAAGTTGTGGAATTAATGCTTTGTATAAGCCAGGAGTTGGTAAGGGCAAGGAAACTGCAATTCTAATATAGTTAATACCCATACATTTATATGACTGACTGTTCATTCCAGAAAGGAAACAATTTCCTGGCTTCTTGTGAGATGCTTAGATTCCACTCAATGTAACATTTTGATAAAAGACTCAAACCTTTTCCTCATCTGGTAACCTTGGCCCTGTTGCATAAAAGTTGATATCAAATATGAGTACCGACCTCTGAATACTTAGTTTTTATTGACTGATACCTGAATATTTATTATTTTCTAACATACATTTGATTGCATCATTTTTATGCAACAGGGCCCGGGTTTCGTAACACTGCTGAGCTGTTTCCTTTTATCAGTTAGCAATCATTGCTTTCTTATATCAAATACAGCTTATTCAAGGAATTTCGTGTATGTTCTATATTCTGTAGTGAGTTTGATGTATCATATCAATTTTGTTTTAATCCTCAGGTCACTTTGGCCACATGGAGCTGGCCAAGCCAGTGTTCCATATTGGATTTTTGACCAAGAGCATCAAGGTTCTGCGATGTGTGTGCTTCTTCTGCTCCAAGTTGCTTGTCGATGCTGTGAGTGGTTACATTTGTACAGTGGAAACTCGATATAACGAGATGGTCGGGACCGAGTCATTTTCCTCGTTATAGCCGATATCTCGTTATATCAGTAGGCATAAAAGAAGGCATAAAATAAAGACATTAATCTGCACATGTCTGATGTGGGACTACCCATCATATTTCAATCAATACTGATAACTTGATATTGTGTGTGAGGGAATTACTCACCTTTATGGGTAAGAAGATGTTTTTCGCCAAGGAAATCCAATATCAAGACTGTGTTTCTTATTAATTGTAGACGTTTGAATTTGTAAATTTATATAGCTTGCGATTGTATCAAGATCGTCTGTGGATTGGTATGTGGTTATCGTATGGGTGTGTGTTGTGTGGAAAGCTTCAATATGGTCTTCACAATGCTGTGTGTGTATGTAACACATTCTGTATGTACATTATGACTGCGTGTGTGTGAAGACGGGGAATTCCCTAAGTAGAAGGCCAATCACAGCATCAGATTGCCTCACACCTGCTAAACGTCACGATGATGTCATGTATACATATGGCGGTCCCACCACATTTTCTGCATGTATCAGTGTGCGTGCACACGGTAAGACACACACACACTTCACACGTACAACATGCAGTGCTAGCTGGAGTGCACTGAAGAAAATGATTATGTGTGTACAAGACAGTTTTTGGCGCATCAAGCTTTACAATCTCGGAAGATGATAGCACAGGCGAAGTAAAGCTTTACCGAAGGCATTTTGCTTTACCTCGCTATAGCAGGTTTGATTTACTATGTTTTTCTTTGTTTGGAAGTCACAAAATTTATCTCGTTATAGCAGTTATTTCGTTATA
Organism: Diadema antillarum; assembly: GCF_040938485.1. Classification (NCBI taxonomy): domain Eukaryota; kingdom Metazoa; phylum Echinodermata; class Echinoidea; order Diadematoida; family Diadematidae; genus Diadema; species Diadema antillarum. The sequence continues at coordinate 172,699 of NW_027271011.1, read as the reverse complement.
GCCGATCTCGCTATAAGAGTAGCATTTTACATAGACTTGTGTGGAAGGAAAGTTGGGACCGAGAAAATTTCCTCGTTATAACCGATATCTCGTTATAGCAGTGTTCGTTATACCGAGTTTCCCCTGTAGCTTCTTGTAATTGTCTCCCCAGTTTATCATTTGCGTGTGAAATCCGCCCACGCGGCTGGGAATACTCTGCCAAATATTCAAAGATGTTTTATGTCATCTACTTTATATATAAGGGGGAAAAATAACAGAAAGAAAGAAAGACCTGTATACTTGATATACCCAATCCTTAAATGGGCTGGCCAGTCTGTTACTTTATTGTTGCGGTCGCACAGCATTTGAGATACCAAAACTCACTTGACTGGTATATAAATCAATATATTGCAAAGCCTTTTGACATCCTGTATAGCATTCACAATTCAAAAAGTAATAGTAGTATTGTCCAAATATTCAAATAGATCAGTCAGTGCAATTATTTATTATTGTTGAAAGTTATATTGGTTTAATGGTCCTAAATTCACCTGTGATAGTATAAATTTATTGGTTTTATCATCATTTTCTGAGAGATAGGGGGAAAAGAAAGCATGTTAAGTGTAGAAACTAAATTCTTATTTACTGCAGAATCACCCAAAGATCAAGGAGATAATTGCAAAAACAAAGGGGCAGCCGAGAAAGCGGCTGGCTCACGTGTACGATCTGTGCCGCAAGAAGAAGTTGTGCGAAGGAGGAGAGGAGATGGACCAGACGTTTGATGCAGAACTGGCAAGGAGGGATGGGGAGGAGACTGTGGAGAAGAAAGTGGTGAGATTGTTGGGATACTGATAATGCTTTCTGGGGTTTAACCCTCTTTTCAGGGATTCTTACTGCAAAATCTTATCAAGTACAGAATGTTATTCTGTGGTTGGAAATGATCAGAAACACCTGGATATGGAGAATGGTGTATGTGATCTGCAAAGCTTATGTTCAACTTTCTTTCATTATTGCGTGAGAGAAATATCGTTATGAAGGAAAAGATCGTGCAGATTGCCATATTTTGTAGAATGAGAATACGATAAAAGTCACCTTAATATGAAGAGTTAGCAATAACGGTTTGTGTTCTGCCTTTTTGTGTTTACTGTGAGAAAGAATAACCACGTAAGGCAGGGCTCATCACTTATTTTTTTTTTTTCTGTGGTGGCTCATTTGGTCCTTTAATACCTTTGAATTTGAAGATTAAGTGGCATAAGGGCTATTTATTCAGAGATGACAGGAGTGCAAATTGTAGTGTGCAGCAAGCATGCATAAAGTATTTTCAAATTTCTGTGGTCTATGTGATAAACAATATATTGTATGAACAGTTGTGAATATGTGTACTTAATGTAGAGTACATATTCAGTGTAAGTTATATTTTGATACGCTGTTAAGTTACAGTCAATGCGTGATTCAATCTGACACTGTCTTCAATCACCAATTCCAGAGTCACGGTGGTTGCGGGCGATTTCAGCCACAGATCCGCCGCAGCGGTCTGGACCTCACTGCAGAGTGGAAGCACACCAACGAGGACTCCCAAGAGAAGAAGATAGCACTCACTGCAGAGCGCGTCCATGAGATCTTCAAACGCATCACGGAAGAGGAGTGCATCGCCCTGGGCATGGACCCAAAGTTCACCCGCCCCGACTGGATGATCATCACAGTTCTCCCAGTCCCACCCCTGTGTGTCAGACCAGCAGTGGTCATGTTTGGCTCCACCAGAAATCAGGTGATTCTTCAAATAGTGCATGCTGTGCCTGTGTAAGGGTCCAGCTCTGAAAAAAGGGCCATTATCCTTTTATAGTCCTGAGGTTTGTTATTTCATCTTTTTAATAGCACATACAAAGTGTATCTCCCAATGAATTGTATCGATAGAGGAAGTTGATGATTGTATTCTCTTTGCATTGGCTTTAATGTTAACACGTTTTTGCCATCAGTTTCAACCAAGCATGATTTAATACAACCAAATCCTCTAATCCCAGACAGTTCAAGCATGATTCTTTTTAAAATTTATTTATTTATTTATTTATTTTTTAATGATTCATTGCAAAACTTTCCTACTTGAATGAATTTTACATGTTGGCCCTGAAATAGATCTGTCGAGTGCATTTAAGTGCATTAAAAACCTAGCCCAGTTCTGATTGCAAGTCACACACTTTCAAACATCTATTTGTTAATGTTTGTTGTTCCAATACAGGATGATCTCACGCACAAGTTAGCGGACATCATGAAGGTCAACAATCAGCTCAGGCGCAATGAGCAGAACGGGGCAGCAGCACACATCATAGCTGAAGATGCCAAGATGTTGCAGTTCCATGTCGCCACACTAATTGATAATGAGTTGCCAGGACTTCCCAGGGTGAGCTCTCCAGAATAGCTGCTCGTAGACTTGGGACAACACAGGAGCTGTTTAAAATATGTTTATACTTGCTTTGAAATGCAAGCTTGTTGTGAAGAACATGTTATGTGCCAGTAAAGAAAAATCTCAGCTCACTGGTTAGTTCTCCTAAACAGGGGCAAAGGAGATGTTCAAATGAATGTTTTCTTTGCAGTGGAAGCATGTAACAAAGAGTTCACAGAGCATACTCATTGCAAGTACAAATTATATCTTAATTAGCAGTCATGATGTCTGCATTGCAAAATGGATTGACATTCCATCTTGGAAAAAAAAATATTGTAAAGGGGGTGGGTAGGAAAAATATATGGCATTTTAGGTAAGTCTGGTATAGAGTACAGAAGGGGAATGAAGGCAACTAGAACACATGCTTTCAAGTAATTACCTTCTGTTGGCATTCTTTCAGGCCATGCAAAAGTCTGGGAGACCGCTCAAGTCTATCAAGCAGCGGCTAAAGGCCAAAGAGGGTCGTATTCGTGGTAACCTCATGGGGAAGCGTGTGGACTTCTCTGCCCGTGCTGTCATCACGCCAGACCCCAACTTAATGATTGATCAAGTGGGTGTGCCCAGGACCATCGCCACTAACCTGACCTACCCTGAGATCGTCACACCCTTCAATATTGCAAAGTGAGTGTGTGTGTGTGTGTGTGTGTGTGTGTGTGTGTTACTGGAGAGGAAGATTGCTCTTATTTTGTGTTGCACAGTAAATTCATTGTAACTAAAACAACAACAATTGAAAAAAAAACAAACAAACCTGTGGTTCAAAGTTTTGGCACAAAATTCAAGAAGTAAAATAGAGTAAACGCTTGCATGATGCAAAGCAATTACAATATAAGATCATGGCATCACATCTATCAAATAGGAAATGATTATCACCTAGAGAATCAGTATTTTACAATTTATACATTTACGACGATACCAATTGCAATGATCTTAAAAACATGCTCTTCCCATTCTACTTTTCTGGATTTCATACCTGATTGTGTTGATTGTATTACCTTGAATATTCTTTGTTCACATGAGAACACATTTTGGTCTAAAGCATGACTGTATCATCTTCTTCAGGTTGCAAGAACTTGTTTCCAGAGGTCACAACCAGTACCCAGGAGCCAAGTACATCATCCGTGATAATGGTGAGAGAGTCGATCTCAGATTTCACCCCAAGCCCAGCGATCTCCATCTTCAGTGTGGCTACAAGGTAATGCTCTACTATTTAACAACCTTAATGAACTTGAATTACCGGTAATTACACTAGACGGATCCCTGCACACACTCAAACCTGCCTGTACAGAGCAACCAAATCAAGGCTTGATTCAAGCGAGTCAATTGTACAGGGCACTTGCTGATGAAGTGAATGTATAATCACTGGCTTGATTGTCAGATGACTTGAGGTAGGAAAATGTCTGGCTTTGTCACTTGTGTAAGAATCGATGCATATGTGAGCTGTTTTACAGTGCAGTGTGCTGTATTAAGGTTTTGATCCTGATCACAGACTTTCTATGTAGCAGAATATCACTATGTGATTGTGATAAATTAATTTCCAAAACATCATAATGTGGTTCCCAAGACAGACAGATGTGTTTGCACTCTGAAATGTCAGACTTCAAAGCTAGCTTCTGTCACCATGTTTATGGTACCAGGAGCAAAGTGGTGAATTCTTCACTTTTCTGGGGCTTGTATACTAAGTATAGAAAAAGGAGGAGGAGAGAGGAGGGAGCTGTCAGTGAATGATGACTAACTTAACCTTGTCACTCACACGTTATTGCCTATTTGTACTTTTCTCTTGCCAAGGTTGAGAGGCATCTCCGAGATGATGACGTGGTTATCTTCAATCGCCAACCAACCCTCCACAAAATGTCCATGATGGGTCACAGGGTCAAGATCTTGACGTGGTCCACCTTCCGTCTCAACCTCAGGTAAATATCCTCAGTTGTGTTCTGACCATTGTTGCATTATTACAAGTAAAGCCAAAGAATTGTTGAAGGATGAAGTTACAGAGCTACCAAATGTCCCAGACTCTAAAGGAAGCTACTTCAGACATTGACTATCTTTTCACGTCTAGACCAAGAAAATGTAAACACCTCCCTGTCCTTGGAATTATTTTGCCTGTTGAGATGCACGCAAGAAACAAGTATGTCCATGAAAGCCTTTGGGAATCTTCCTGAGTTGATTTAAAATATTGTCTGCCCTGGAATTACATGAACAGAGATTGACTGAAAAATAAAAAGGTGGCTGCTTCAAGTCATGCAGGCTAAGCCCCGGCAAAGATGTTGGGATTTCGTAGATAATTGAAAAGCAAGGAATAATTTTTCTTATGAAAACGGTGGTTTTTGCCAAGTGGTGTTGTAATAGTAGGGGTTCTAGTAGTACTGGAATGAAAGTTTAAAGCAAGTGCTGTGCTAATGGGTTCTGTTTGAGCCGTGCCCATGCATAGCTTTAGCTGTAAGTGCTTTATGTTCAATCTGTCTCCATCTCTTTCAAGTGTGACAACCCCTTACAATGCCGACTTTGACGGTGACGAGATGAACCTCCACGTGCCCCAGTCGATGGAAACGAGGGCAGAGGTCACAGAGATCATCATGGTGCCCCGCCAGGTCATCACACCCCAGTCCAACCGCCCTGTCATGGGTATCGTGCAGGACTCCCTCTGTGCCATCAGGAAGTTTACTAAGAGGGACGTCATGATCGACAAGGTAAAGGATAAAGAGCCATCCGTACCCTCCCACGCAGTTCCGAAAAAACACATGTTCACAACCAGTAATACTTAAATTTTGTGTGTTGTGTGAATTCTCGCTATCGCCAATGACGTAAAAAGTGCCCGGATGTTGATGTAAGCGTCATTTACGGTGCATTATGGGATAGTCCGGTAGCAAAGTCACTTCCGTTCGTACGCGCGTGATACGTGACTAATGCTATTTACACACACAACCGACTGTATTCTACGTGTACTTCCTGTTTTCTCGACTTCAATTACAGCTTTAATATGATTTGAAATTTCTCCATTCTTAAGAAATTGCTGTTAATACGACTATTGGTTGTTGCTGCGAAGCTGCCATGTGTTGTTCGCACGACAATAAATGAAAAAAATCTGCAGAAATAGGACCCTTACTGGCATGCGAGATGTGACGTGGCCGCGTGGGTGAAGTTTGCGGGTGACTCCACAGCGCAATACGTGCACGCGCGACTTACTAGTAGTGGTAGTAGGCCTAGTGCCTACGTACTTACTTGGAAGAAGTTGCTTCGGAGACATGATAAGTTCGAGATCACGGTTCATTCCCGATTGTGTTCGCGACATTTCGACAGAGAACAAATAAAAAAAAGATGGGCATTCCATGACGATATCCAGGTGGGTGAATATTTTCCAGCATATTTTCAGCGTATGCAGAGATGACTGATCTATGATGTGCACATCGATCGCATGATCAAGCAGTACGCTGTAGCGGTATGTGTTAGCTTTAAAGGACAAGTTCACCTTTATAGACATGTGGGTTGAGTGAATGCAGCAATATTAGTAGAACACATCAATGAGAGTTCGAGGAAAATCGGACAATCCGTTCAAAAGTTATGAATTTTTAAAGTATCTGTGCAATCACTGCTGGAGGAGAAGACTACTACAGTGTATGATGTCACATGCGTACAACAATATAATGAAAATAACAAGAGAATTTCACAAAACTTGACTTTTTGAATAAAGTGCACATTTCTTCGACATGTTAATGACTTATGTTAGGGGTAATATTATTTCCCCTGACATCTGAAAGAGAGAAGTCAAGTGTTCTTTTATTATGTGAGAAAAGTGAGAATATCTTGAATTTTCTTTATACTTTCTTTATATAGTTGTACTCATATGACATCACAAGCTAAAGTAGTCTTCTCATCAAGCCGTGACTGAGCAGAAACTTCATATATTCATAACTTTTGAACGGATTGTCCTATTTTCCTCAAACTCTCATTGATGTGTTCTACTGATATTGCTGCTTTCACTCAACCCACATGTCTATGAAGGTGAACTTGTCCTTTAATGCGTGCAGTGGTGCATGCTAATGCAAGGCCGGCCGCCGGCCTAGGGCAATTGCATGCGGGGACTACAGTGTACGAGTATGACAGGCCTGGCCACTCGCTGGCTCGGGCAGTAGTACTAGTATCCGTGGTCGGCGCGGCGCTATAGGTAAAGGTACACGTACGCGCACACTAGCGCTGTGCAAATTATGCCCCGCGCCGGAAGTGCCCTTGCTACGAAGTGCACTAAATCTTGACGAAAAAGCCACATCCGGGTACTTTTTATGACATTGGCGATAGCGAGAATTGAAGGTATAGGAAATATACATCAGAGATTGTTTCAATGGGTGGGAAAGTGGCTAATGCATGGCGAGAGACATGCAGTATTCGTCCAAGAGAGGCAGTGATGCACACGTCATATATCAAATTTTTGTGAGATAAATTTTGTCTGAGGATTTTGACAGGATCATATTTTCCAAAATACATCTGTATGCTGTGCGTGATGAGAGCACAAAATGTTTTTCCCACGCTATGCATTGAGATACTTGCAGCTAGCTGGCTAACATATGCTTGTACAGTTTGCATTTTCATTATTGTCATTCACTTGATCAAACTTTTCTTCTTTTTTTTGGGGGGGGGGGGAGGGGCGGGAGATAGAGACTGAGGGAATATATTTTTTTGAAAGACAAATTTTGGGAAATGCTTTTTTCTTGCCCTCAGGCCACCGTCATGAACCTGCTCATGTTCCTGCCCAACTGGGACGGCAAGATCCCCAAGCCAGCCATCCTCAAGCCCAAGCCCCTGTGGACGGGCAAGCAGCTCATGACGCTCATCATCCCCGACAACGTCAATCTGATCCGTGCCCACTCCACCCATCCGGACGGGGAGGACAGGGGACCTTACAAGTGGCTTTCGCCAGGAGACACTAAGGTGACCCATCATCTTCATGCATATTCATCCAGCTTTCAACCTACCCCCCCCCCCCCCCCCCACACACACACACATATACATACATACACACACAATATGAGGGATGTTATCACTGTGTTTGTCCATCAAGATCAGTGTGTATTCTGTAAGAATAAGTGTACACAATTGCTTACCTTTTAGTTTCAAAGCAATAGAAGTTCCTATTTTCTAAGATGCTATTTTTCAGTGCTAAAGAAAAAAGAATGAATGAGGGTCTTTACACACATGGTCATAATGAGGTTGTGCAGTGGATAAGAAGCTTGAAAAGATGAATAGATTGAAGGCAAGCAGCATTTGGCAGGAAATGAAAATGTATATGTAGATGTAGTAGTTTGTATGCTGCCATCTTCAAAGTAGTGCATTACTCTGTACTGGACATTGAAAATATCAATTGTATTTCGTAGCAAGCCCAATTTGAATAGGCATATGTTACTGCATTCAGTGTCGTATATTTCAGAGTCATCGCCCCAGTAGGAACCAGATAATCATTGACGTGTTGTTGTGCAGGCAGAGAGTGTAATCAGTATCGATTCCAGTCGTGACTGAGAGGGACTAACAATTTCACTCGTGGCACTGATGGCCATGCTTCCTTTTTCACCCTGGGTATATAAACATAAATCAGATTTGTGTACTGACATGTAAACACAGGCCATTGATATCCTCTCCAATCGATGATTTTGTCACAGGTGTACATCGTGAATGGAGAGCTGATTACCGGCATCATCTGTAAGAAGACTGTTGGTGCCTCCGGGGGCTCCCTGGGTCACGTCATCTTCATGGAGAGGGGTCACGAGATCGCCAAGGAATTCTACAGTATTGTGCAAGTGAGTACCATTGTGTACCAAATTGAACCAACCCCACACATGTTCTGTGTGGTCCATTACCCTTCGCACTTAAAATAGCAGGCCAGGGTGTTAATGGCTGTTCACATTTCTGGTAAGCCAGTGTAACCTCATGAGATGTTTGCATGTGAGGTATACATGTTGTATCAGAGCAATTACCCATCGGCTAAATACGGGTTTTGTATAGTGGTAGGATTAGAGTAAAAACTAGGGTTTGGCTTAGGCTTAGGCTTAGGTTAAGGTGTAGGTTTAGGTGTAGGGTTGAGAGTTTTGGTCACGATTAGGATTAGGGCCAGGGGAAGGGTCTGGGGTAATTGGCCGGGGAGTAATTGCCCTAGATTATACACGTAAACACACAAGGAAGAATTTATCGGTAATTCAATGTGTTCTGCAGCCATCATTGTCAGTCCACAAATGTCATATGTGGAACTCCTTCAACTCTTCTTCAAACAGGTGTTGGTGAACAACTGGCTTCTCCTGGAAGGGCACTCCATCGGTATTGGTGACTGTATCGCCGATGCCAAGACATATCAGGACATTCAGAACACCATCCGCAAGGCCAAGCAGGAAGTGATAGAGGTCATTGAGAAGGCTCACAACGATGAGCTGACCCCAACGCCAGGAAACACTCTGAGGCAGACTTTTGAGAATCAGGTGAGAACTTGGAAGGAAAGGATATATGTCTTGGGTAACAAACATACTGCCAGTGAGATTGTTTTAGAGAGAGCTGGGGCTCTTTGTTAATGGATGCCTTAGTGACATTGAAGTCTAGTTGCACATGAGTGGATTTTGGTAAGGAAGATGTGGGTAAACATAAATGGGAAGCAGACTGTTTGAATACAAACAAAATTTTATGTGATTTTGACAGATATTTAACAATGGATGCATATGGCATGTGGCAGTTTCATAAAATATCCTTCCACAGAGTAAGACCAGCTTCAGGAAAAGTGTTAACAACTGAACTTTGTACTGAGGGGAGTTTGAGGGTTCAACTGAGGAACGTATCTGGACTATCAGTGCCCTTATGAAAATACAGAAAATTGCACGCAGAAGTAAAAAGAAAAAGAAAAAAGAAAAAAAAAAGAAAGAAAGCAGAGAGTATGTACCATAAAATCCCTATAACTTTTCTTTTTTTCTTACCTGTCACAGGTGAACAGAATCCTGAACGAAGCTCGTGACAAGACCGGTGGCAGTGCCCAGAAGAGTTTGTCTGAGTTCAACAACTTTAAGACTATGGTGGTAGCTGGCTCCAAGGGATCCAAAATCAACATCTCTCAGGTGAGCCTATTGTTCAAGTACTCCACCTCTGTCCTCTTCATCTACATGGAGGCAAAGTGTCTGCTGCCACAAAAGACTGCAATATTCCTATGAGAGATTTCATGAATGAAACAACTGTGCACTACGCCAGAAGTAGTCTGGTTTTCTGTTACACTTAAATGAATAAGATGCCTCTCTATTTTGTGGCTCATGTGAGGTACATATATGGGGATTTTCATTCTTCAATCTTTTTTCACCCATCATAGGTTATTGCCTGTGTGGGACAGCAGAATGTTGAGGGTAAGCGTATCCCGTTTGGCTTCCGCCACCGCACCCTGCCTCACTTCATCAAGGACGACTACGGTCCCGAGAGTAGAGGATTTGTGGAGAACTCGTACCTTGCCGGTCTCACCCCCTCAGAGATGTTCTTCCATGCCATGGGAGGTCGAGAGGGTCTCATTGATACCGCTGTGAAGACTGCCGAGACTGGTGAGGCTAGCACTCATTGATAGTTGTTTTATAGTACAAGTTGGGCAAGCAAATGAGAACTGCTTTGGCCTCCGTACGTGGCTATTTATGGCATGTATAGAGAATACTGTCAAATTGACTTGTCAGAAAACATTCAGAATTTCAAAATGCATCAAAGAGTTGTGTATGGATAAAGGGACTACAAGATCAGAGAAAATGGGAATGTCTGAAAACATAACAGCAATTTCTATGCCATCGTCCTGTATACCGTAGTCAAAAAATTTCTCGGACTTTATGGTCCCATCGCCCAGAGTAATTTTGCATCTATGTAGTGATAATAATGGTGCTACTGCATTTAGAGTGAAAAACAACTAATCACATTTTTTCTGTGCACAATGTTTGACAGGTTACATCCAGCGACGTCTGATCAAAGCTATGGAGAGTGTCATGGTACGCTATGATGGCACCTGCAGAAACAGCAACGACCATCTGGTGCAGCTGAGGTATGGGGAAGACGGACTGGACGGAGCATCGGTAGAGTTCCAGAACCTGGCCACGCTGAAACCATCTCACAAAGACTTTGAGAAACGCTTCAAGTTTGACTACTCTAACGAGAAGTGAGTAGGGACAGATTCAACCTCTTGGGTATTTATACTTGGGTTATGGTAATGTTTTTTGCTTCTGTCTGGAGGGAAATACAAATTCCAATGATGTTTCTAATTGTGCACCTTAGCAGCCCAGTTTCAGTCCTGTATCCCAGGATATGCTTATTCTGTGGCTATTATGTCTCTGAGATAGTAAATGAGCCACAATCATACTCATGGTGTCGTCTGTTATCATCCCAATACCTTTCCTCCAAGGGACATCTGTTGAGAGAGCTTACATGATTCAAAATGTAGTGTAGGTCTGTGCTAGTTGTCTTGGTATACTAGTATTACAGATGCAGTGCACTCCCTTTATAACGAACACGGTTAAAATGAAATAAAACTGCAACGCTATCCGCTCAGTGTTTTTATTGTTTATTTGTTCCATTGTAACGAAATTTCGATATAACGAAAGAAAAGTGCCAGTCCCGAGGACTTCGTTATAATGGGAGTCCACTGTATTTTGTCATACATTTGATTGTCCTTTGAGAGATTGTTGGCCATACTGTTTAATCAGTGACTGAACCATCATGGTGTGTCCTTTCTTACTGGCAGGATGCTGAGGCGCTGCTTCAATGAGAAAATTGTGAGGGATGTGGTTGCCAACGCCCACGTTCACATGGAGCTGGAGAAGGAGTTTGAACAACTGAGGGAGGACAGAGAGATTCTACGCAAAATCTTCCCCAAGGGAGAGAGCAAGGTGAGTGGAAATCTCCGAATTGCACATTGAATGTCCAGTCATGGCATGTGTATATCACAGCCCTTGATAAATTCATTTCTTTTCTTTCTTTTTTTCGTAAGTTGTTCTGGCCCAGCTGTAGTCATGGTGATGAGTGGACATGTTTCACTGTCGAGTCTGTCTTAAAATCTTCTGTTTCATCATTTGAATTTATTATTCAGCTTGTGATGACAATCACAATATGCCATAGTTCATTGGAAGAGACAAGAATGCTCACAATCCAGTACATGTATGAGTGAAAGATAGCTATAGATATGTTGGTCACAGATATTTCTTAAAGGCGCGTAGTCCCGGTTGGTGCAGGGGCGCTGTTGATGATACTGCCGATCACCGTTAGCATTGATACAAAGATTGCTGAAGTTGAGCTGTCATCAAGAGTAGGGCATGTAGGTGTTGCTAGGCAACGTTGCTTTCGTTGTCTTCTCTCCGCAGTCTGCAGTAATGCCAGGATGCGTGCTTATGTGATTCTAGTATGACGTCACAAAAGAAGTTTGCTAAAGCTGTCATCCCCCTCAGCCGAATCATGAGCCGAAGTGTAATCGGACCACTGACTACAGTGGATCAGTCTTCTTCGGACTCGGGGGGAAATGGGTCAATGCGTAAGCGCTGAAGAGGAGTCAATAGCATAGGTCTCTATAGGAAACTTGTGCCGTGCGCCCGCATACATATTCAACTAAACCACTGGGACCATGTGCCTTAACCATTTGTGTGTTTTGTTTTCCAGGTGGCCCTCCCATGCAACTTGGATCGTATGATCTGGAATGCTCAGCAGATCTTCCACATCAACACGAGACAGCCATCAGATCTGCATCCCATCCAAGTAGTTGAAGGTACAGAGTTTGGTCTGATCACATTCCTGACGTGACACTCTAATGAGGCAACAGCAGATTTAGAAGGAAAAAGGAGGCTACTTGTTGTAGTATAAGATACACTTTGAAAAAAAAAAAATTAGTTATTACAGTGGATTTTCCTGAGGTGAGACAAAGAATTTTATACACCCTGCACTGGGAGATAGCAGTCAAAGAAAGTAGATACGTCATGTATTTTCCTTATTCCTCCCACTTTAGGATAGTGAAGATTAAGCAGGTTAAATATATGCAGAAAAACACTCCAGAAGATGGCACGAGAAGTTTGAGATGTTTTGTAATATACTCTTTGAAGTCATATACCTGTGGGAAAAAAAAATAACATGTCAAATATTCTGTTATGGAGATGTAACTCAACACAACAATATAATGAGAGCTGCAAGTCAAGATTTTGAATGGTAAGTTGGCAGGAAAAATAGTCTGGGTGGTTCCATGACCTAGGGCAGTTCATCTGGTAGACTGGTGTAGGATTTTCCATGCAGTGTGGAAGCCCAGTTGATTTGATAATGCTCTTGATCCCTGCCGCCTCAACTGTACCCCTTCAGGTATTCGTGAGCTGAAGAAGAAGCTGCTGGTGGTGAAGGGAGAGGACCGCATCAGTCGGCAGGCCCAGGAGAACGCCACCTTCCTGATCAACGCCCTTGTCCGCTCCACCTTCTGCTCCTCCCGAGTGGCCATTGAACACCACCTGTCACCAGAGTCCTTTGAGTGGCTCCTGGGAGAGATTGAAACTCGCTTCCTACAGTCCCAGGTGAGGCATTTGGCTGCCTTCAAACAGAGATGATAGTATACCATTTAATCTCTTATCTACAGAGAACTGTGGTCATGTGTCCCCCCTGTGAGATTATAAGTCAGAAGACTTCAAGAGGTCAAGTAAATGAAGAGTTACCCTGAAGTAGTCATTTCTAATGAATTGCCTGTAGTAAACAGACACACCAATAACCTAACTACAACATAGTGTAAATGCAAGTGAAAGTATTTCAAATTTTGAGAAATGCCTATTATGATGTTAGTCAAAAAAAAATAAAAATCTAATGTCCATCCTTCAGGCTCTTTAAAGTGGCAGTCATGTTTACATATGCATGTACATAGTTACTCAGTGTTTAGATGGCTTTCATTCCTGAAATTATTTAATATGTCAAGCCTGAAACTTAATGTACTTCATTAACTGTATGTACATAAAAAATGAAAGAAAGATCATACATAGCATAAGAATGTCAGAACGACAGGCAGTGTGTGGGTCACAAATGGTACAAATCGTATGTTGTCTTTTCGTAGGCTGCTCCGGGTGAAATGATAGGCGCCCTCGCTGCCCAGTCGCTGGGAGAGCCTGCCACCCAGATGACACTGAACACCTTTCATTTTGCCGGTGTGTCTGCCAAGAACGTCACCCTGGGAGTGCCCCGCCTCAAAGAGATCATCAACATCTCCAAGAAGCCCAAGACCCCGTCCCTCACCTGCTTCCTGCTGGGCAAGGCAGCTCGAGATGCCGAGCGGGCAAAGGTGGGTGTGACCCTCAACATCCCCTTCCTTGCTTGAATCCATAGTTCAGAGATGTTGGTCTCTCAGAGTCGGGGGTATTTTGAAACCGCAAAGTTTTTAAAAGTCAACCACCACCATTAACTCTTCAGCAAGCAAGATGAAGAAGAATTGCACAGACTGTTTACTTCACATATTTCCATGCATTTTAACATTACCCTCATGAAATCTTAGTGATTATGCCACAGGGCGTAACGGTTGTGTAAAGTTGTCATTTTCATAATTCGGCTGTATGTGGTTCACCATAATGCAATTATTATGTATGAGAACAGTCACATTGCATTTGTGTTATGGAAAGTTGCCAGTTCGGTGTATGTTTAATCTGCAGATATGGGAGTGACTTTCGAAACGATGACATTCACTGGACCTTAGATGGTGCATTTATCATGCTTTGTTGGTTTAGGATATTGCTTTGGTCAGAGATTTGAATGAAACAAACAATGTATGCATAAATTTGTGCTTGGCCTCTCCCACAGGATATCCTATGTCGCCTGGAGCACACCACTCTGCGCAAGGTGACTGCCAACACGGCCATCTACTATGACCCTGAGCCGCAGAACACGGTGATCGCCGAGGACCAGGACTGGGTCAACCTCTACTACATGATGCCTGACTTTGACCCCACACGCATCTCGCCGTGGCTGCTTCGGGTGGAGCTGGACCGCAAGAGGATGACCGACCGCAAGCTGAGCATGGAGCAGATTGCAGAGAAGATCAACGCCGGCTTCGGCGATGACCTCAACTGCATCTTCAATGATGACAACGCAGAGAAGCTGGTGTTGAGGATACGCATCATGAATAGTGATGAAAACAAGTTCCAAGATGTAAGACATTTGTAAATGTATAGAGACCTTTTGATGGAGGGTTTATAATTTCAGTGTAGCAGAAGGAAGGAAAGAGGAATGCTTGTATGAATTGTTGCTTTGTCAGTAGTGTGCACTGATGGCTACACTCATAGGTCTGTTATGACTTTGTAGAATATATATGTATCTGTAATGCTGTCTAGACAATTAAACAGTATGCGTAGCCATTTACAATCATAGATTATTGGCATTTACCTCTTATTCAAACCTTTGAACACTTTTCAGTTAGACAAGGTTACTTAAGTGGCAAAAAGAAAGTCTTATTCTGTGACTGTAAAGCATTGATATTGTACTATTGTTTGACATTATGGATATTAACCACCTAAGTTTTGACCCCACAATGTGCAGTAGACGTGCAGATTCTCACATAATGGAGTCCTCTTGTTCCAGAGTTAATCTCACAAACCTCATACTTGTATTTTCTCTTTCCAAACAGGAGGAGGAACAGGTTGACAAGATGGAAGATGATGTTTTCCTGAGGTGCATCGAATCCAACATGCTAACGGACATGACACTGCAGGGCATTGAACAGATCAGCAAGGTATGCATATTGGATGGACAATTCCAGTTGCTATGTTCCAGTCCTCTTCGTTATTTGTGTGTGTGTGTTTGTAGTTTCCCAAGTGGGACCATGAATTTATGACAACATTTGGTACTACTCACATTTCATAGCAGCTTACTGCAGCAAATGTGTAAGGTTTAGTTTGGGTTTCGTTTTGTTTTATTTGTTTGGTGTATGTTGGGGGGTACCTGCAGTCATTAACTTTGAACATGCATGCACAAAACAAGGAAAAACTGATAACCAGATTTGTTTATGATGTATTGTTGCTATTCATCCTTCCCCAAAGTGATTTACAGGAATGGCTTCAAGTGGGTGTTGCACAGGAAGGATTTAGACTATCTGTTTTATATCTATTTTCACACAGCATATGTTCTGTTTGATGCATTTGAGGAAGATTACCTCACATTTGTACTAATTTGGAAATAATAATACTCGTGTACAGAGATGCATGAAGTCTTATTTTCTCATCTATTCTGTTTGACATAATGAAAAGTTGTTTATGTGACTTATAAATTTGTGGTCGAGTTCTTTTGAAAATTTTTGTTGATGTTTAAAGAACGAGTGTTGAAGTGATAGGCTAATCAGGCATGTACATTACAAGTGATTGCTTCCCTCCTGCCACACAGGTGTACATGCACCTGCCGCAGCAGAACAACAAGAAGCGCATCATCATCACAGAGGAGGGCGAGTTCAAGGCCATCGCCGAGTGGATTCTGGAGACTGACGGAACCAGCATGATGAAGGTCCTCAGCGACTCGGAAGTGGACCCGGTCAGGACATTCTCCAACGACATCTGCGAGATCTTCCAGGTCTGCCGATATGCTGTTACATTAACCTTATGTGACATTAGCAAGCCTGGGAACCTGTTCCGTGTTAAAAAGCAGATAGTTATTTGTCGCTATCTTAGCTCACGTGTGTTGGCTGGTCTTCACATTTGGGTCCAGGTTTATATGCTTAAACATGAAATAATGATGTGTTTTGCTTTGTCCTGTCAGATTTTATAACGACAGCTGCCTGTAAGTGGCCAGCGGGATGTGTGTTATTTTGCTTGGGTAGATTTATGACATAGATGTACAAGTTTGACTCAGCCTTTAGTTATGATGTAGAAATTTGTAGTGCATATGTGTCATGTGACCAAAGGTGTTAGGTAATGACACACCATCAGAACATGTCTTCTTGTGGACTCCTTACTCAACCTTAAGTGTTGGATGTTGTTTTTTTCACTCTCAGGTGCTAGGCATTGAGGCTGTGCGCAAGTCCGTAGAGACAGAAATGAACCATGTGATCTCCTTCGACGGCTCCTACGTCAACTACCGACACTTGGCCCTGCTGTGTGATGTCATGACAGCCAAAGGTCATCTGATGGCCATCACACGTCACGGCATCAACAGGCAAGATGTCGGCGCCCTCATGAGATGCTCATTTGAGGAGACGGTGAGTCAGGGGTTTTTTTTTTTTTTCATGAAGCATTTTTAATTCACAGCCAACCCCGTGTAAATTGTATTTCTGTGGTTTGTAAGATTTTTTTTTTCTCATTTATATATGTGTGTTTACATTTTGTTTTAATACTAGAACTATATTAGGATGATCATCGTGTCAACTTGTCTTTATCATTTATGTGCCAGGGACTTGAGACAATGTGTGCCATGCTGTGTAATTTTCTGTGTCCGTCAGCACCCAAAGCACACAAGGGGTTAAGCCACAAAAAGAAAAAAAAAAGCTGCTTTGTTGGGGGTTGATATTAGAACATGTAAGTGCATAAAAAGTGTGTTTTGTCAGACTTTCCAACCAAATGGACAGCATATGTTAACCAGATAGGAACATGCAGAGTAGAATCAAACAACTCAAAGGTGTTTTTGGTGACCAGCATCTATGGCTTCAGCTCTATGAACTTCATACTGTGTTCATGGATTTACATTGAATGGAATTACAGTGATGACATCCACACTATGGGCATGTCACCTGCTGTTTGAACAAGCTATTTAATGTAATTTTGTGGAAACAGGAGTGCATCACTGCCTTCTTTATATAATTTATGTGGTGCATCATACCACATGTAACAGATAAATGAGTCAATTTAGCACTTTAGGATGATTGGCCATTAACTGTTGTCTCATGTCACTGCCCTGCTGTCCCAAAGGTGGACATTCTGAATGATGCCGCAGCCCACGGAGAGACGGACTACCTCAAGGGAGTGAGTGAGAACATCATGATGGGCAAGCTTGCCTCCCTGGGTACCGGTTCCTTTGACCTCCTTCTGGATGCTGAGAAGTGCAAGCAGGGTATGGAGATCCCCATGGGCATGGGACCAGGATACGGTGAGTGTTGATCTCTGCTTTGTCGCCAAGTCAGTTTCCTTTTTTGGTGCACACCGTCATTATTAAAATTATTGTCTTGCCAAAAAAGTAAAAATTCTGAAGTATTGTTCAGGCCCTCGGTGATAGTGTACATGAAGTGAATTCTCTTGTACTTGGAAATGCTACTTTATGGGCGTATATCGCTGTTTTTAATTTCACGTTATGGTGGTTTTTCAGATATGTAAATATTAATATTAGCTCTATGTTTAGAATATGTGACATATTTGATGAGCATGATCATTTCATGAATTGCAACAATCTTGCTTTTAGTTTACGCCACTATTGCAAACAAGAGTGACAAAATGGCAAAATATGGATTACTCCTTTCCATGATGCAAAATTTTGTGGTTTGCCACCACAGAGATAAGATTGCATATTGAGTTACAAATGGGCAATATTTTGGTGCATGATCATTTCATGAATTACAACAATCTTGCTTGTAGCTTAACTCACTATTGTGAACCAGAGTGACAGAATGGCAAAATATGTATCATCCCTTTCCAGGATGCAAAGTTTGGTGGTTTCTCACCAAGGAGACGATAAAGATTGCATATTGAGTTACAAATAGGCAATATTTTGGTGTGTTCTTGAGTTTTGCATAAAGGTCAATATGCAACATTCAAGAGAAGAAATCCACCAAGAAAGGTTTAGCATATACAGTATGTGTTACCATCTCTTTGACAAAATTATAGTGTGCTTTTTGAGTTGAGCAATATTTAATCTCTTCTTTTTTTTCCACCAGTGGGTATGCCTGGGATGCTGTTTGGTGCCATGGGATCACCATCACAGAGTATGTCACCTCAGATGACACCTTGGAACCAAGGAGGCACACCTGCGTACGGCACCCAGTGGTCACCAATGGGTAAGACTGATACTTAATGACTCTCTAGTATATTTGCCTTCAAAGAATGCATTGATTCGTGGACTTCTCATTATTGGAGACAAACAAGTCAATTTTTGTCGAGCCCACCGGAGGTGAGGGGAGACTAAAGGATTCGCCGGTGGTGTCTGTCCGTCCGTAACGCTACAAAAACTGAAAATTACTTTGACCTGAGTGCTTCAATGTCAATCAAACTTGGAGTGAGGAGTGTTTGTGCAAAGTTACACATATTAGTAAACAGGACAATCACCCTAAGGTCAAAGGTCATAGGCAGGGGTCAACGAACTTTAAGGGGCCAATGTTACGTTTTTACAGCGCGTTTCGATTATGGCTCATAACTTATGCTCGGTATGACTGTTTTCAACCAAACTTTGGTGGTAGATATCTCTTGGGGAGTTGAAGATCACCACATGGTCAAAGGTCACAGGCAGGAGTCAACAAACTTTCAGGGGACCCATTGCGAAATTTTTACGGCACGTTTCTATTATGGATTATAACTTTTGATCATGCTACTGTATAGAAAGGGATGCAGGGAAGGACATGCCAACAACCCAAAAATGTTGCATCACTCATTCATGATACCAAGGTACCAAACTGTCTTCATGTTTTGGAAGTTACAACTTATTTCTCTTTCTTTGAACATTTTCGTCGTTGCCCAGTAATTGTTACTTCACTCTTTTTGAAGTTTCAGTTTCAAGTACTGATTTGTTGTGGTCATCTTTGCTCTGATTAATTAAATTCTAACTTTGCTAATGCTTTCTCTTTCAGATTCTTGTTTGAGTATGTTCTGTTGTTCAACCATATTTATCCACACAGATTAAACTCTCAACACTTTGTTGACTGTGTTTATATATTTCGGCATTTTCCTTTTTTCCTTTTTTTTTTTGCTATTTCTTCATTGTAATGGTGTTAGTGTTTTGTGATGAGAGACATTCATCATGCATATTCAGAAAAATATCTTAACTGTTAGGAATGCTTCATTTCTAAAGTTTTTATTCTCTCTGTTTTGTGTTTGATATATGTGAGGTGTATACAGCTGAATAACAAGAAGTATTCAACATAAAGTCTGTTATTCAATAACAATTGTCAACCAGATGGTTCCACTTTATAAAGCTTAGAAATTACCACAGCTTGATATGTGCTAGGCCACTGTAGCAGAGGGAATTTATTTGAATTTTCCTAGTGAATGTTTCATTAAGCTGTAGGCATGATGATGACTAGATAATCATGCCAGTAATTCAAGGTTTTCAACTATCTAGAATTTTGTTTCTTTTGTGATGATGTAGGTGGAGGTATGACTCCAGGAGGTGCAGGCTTCAGTCCTTCTGCTCAGTCCGATGCGACAGGCTTCAGTCCTGCCTACAGTCCTGCTTGGTCACCACAGCCTCAGTCTCCAAGTTCTCCAGCTGCCAGCCCATACATTCCATCTCCCCTGGGCCCCATGTCACCCAGCTATTCACCAGCCTCGCCTTCCTACCTTCCAGCATCACCTGCTACACCGCAAAGTCCCGGCTATTCACCAACGTCGCCTTCGTATTCACCAACCAGCCCTGGCTACTCGCCAGCCAGCCCGAGTTACTCACCAACAAGCCCAAGTTACTCTCCAACATCACCTAGCTACTCCCCTACAAGCCCGAGCTACAGCCCAACCAGCCCGAGCTACAGTCCAACCAGCCCAAGTTACTCACCAACGTCGCCGAGCTATTCCCCGACCAGCCCAAGCTATAGTCCCACATCTCCCAGCTACTCACCAACAAGTCCAAGTTACAGCCCAACCAGTCCTAGCTACTCACCTACAAGTCCATCATACTCACCAACTTCACCAAGCTACAGCCCAACATCTCCCAGCTACTCTCCAACAAGTCCCAGCTATTCACCCACGAGTCCCAGCTACTCACCAAGTTCACCCAAGTACTCACCCACCAGTCCAAGCTACTCTCCCACCTCGCCAAGTTACAGCCCCACATCTCCAAGCTACTCGCCAACGAGTCCATCATACAGTCCCACTTCACCCAGTTACTCCCCCCAGTCGCCCAGCTACAGCCCTGGCTCCCCCAGCTACTCTCCCTCAAGTCCCAAGTACTCGCCTACTAGTCCCTCTTACAGTCCCACGTCACCCAGCTACAGTCCTACATCGCCTAACTACAGCCCAACCAGTCCCACCTACTCCCCAGCTAGCCCTAGCTATTCTCCCACTAGTCCCAAGTACTCCCCATCAAGCCCCAAGTACTCTCCCACGAGCCCCACCTACTCCCCAACCTCTCCCAAGTACAGCCCAGCCTCGCCTACCTATTCTCCAACCAGTCCCAAGTACAGCCCTAGCTCCCCCACCTACTCGCCAACCAGCCCCAAGGGATCCACCTATTCTCCTACCTCCCCATCCTACTCCCCAACATCGCCATCCTATAGTCCAACAAGTCCAGGCATGGATGATGATGAGGATGATTAGACAAATAGTCCTCAAACAGCTGATCTTGCTTGTTAATGTGCAGAGGCATTTAGTCAAATTATCTGCTTTCTGAAATTTGCCAGCTGCCTGCTGCAGGAAGAGTGTATGTTTTGTGGTATCCAGCTAACAACACAGTCAAGGGTAACCCTTGTGAAATCTTTATGGACAATACTTCAAAGGAAATGTGTGTGCCTGTTATTTACAGTGTGACAATTGAACAGTAGGGCAAGTTCTCCATCATTGGCAAGTTCCCATCATCAGCAGGTTCAGATGTATGTATAGAAAGAATTTGTAATTTTGGATGAGTGTGTTTCTGCAATATCAAGTGCTAACTGTGTATAGGCCATATTTGTGAATGAGCATGCTCCATGAAGATTGTGCCTTTGTTGAGACAAGAGAAGAGTTTGTGGAAGCATCATGCCAATACAATCATTTCCAGCAGTGTACAGATTTTACTGGTGTTCAGTATCAATAGTGTCATAAGTTAGTTTACCAATACCTAGGAAGTCACTGGATCTTGCTGTCAAATGTGAACAACCTTGTGCTTTTGATATATGTTGAGGAAACTGCACCATTTGTTTGCTGTTGTGTCAGAGAAAGCTCTGGAAAGCCATACATATCTCTTCTTTGGCATCACATGTTGCTATTTTCAAGTGTATGCCAATTGTCGCCACATTGAATGTGCTCTTGTCTCGGATCCATGTTTGTGTGTCTGAAGCCATACCAGGTTTCCTTCACAATGCAGGCAAATGTAAGTGAGACCTGTCTATCTTGGCTCGATAAGGACCTATGTACCACATAATCTATGCCTTCCCTAGCTCTCACCACGCTTTGATTTCTGAGCATCCACTTTGTGTACAGTTTTTTTACTAGGGATGCTGTGCTCAGTTTGATTGCAGGTAACCAACCATTCAGCTTTGCCTGTGAAAATATCCTTAAAGCCATCGCTGTGGTGATAATGTGGGATCCAGGTGTTGGCTGATAAATACTGGCATATATGCATACACATTTGAAAAAACAAGAGAGGAAAAATGATGTTGATGCTTACGTTCTCTCAGTTGCAGTTTGATTGAGGAGGCATTGTTTATTTTTTTGCTGTGCCTAAGATGTAGTGAATGTGGCATTTGTATACACATTTGGAAAAACGAGAGAAAGAGGTGTTGATATGTATGTTATCTCAGTTGCAATTTGATTGAGGAGGCATTTACGAGGTTTCTTTGCCTTGCCTAAGATGTAGTGAATGTGGCATTACTCTTGACTTCGACATTAAGTCAAGTTGTTACTCATTGCTGGAGCAGGTAAATTTGTTTTCTTTTCTCTTTTGTGAATCTGTTATGGCAATACAGCTGCCTCATAAGGTTAGGAAATGCTCTTCACATGTTTTCTTTAGAAATTTCATCATTTTGGATTCATTCTTTAAAGCTTATAGTTATTGTACTCTTCAATGTTGGAAGAACCATCCAAATTCAAATATGCTCACATCTGTGTTCAGTCTGAAAGACATCAGTGTTTGCTAAGCATTTAAGAAAGCCTGTTGGTTGTCTCTGTTAAGAATTATTCTGTTTTTCTGTTTTTTCTGTGAGTAAGAAGAAAAGTGTGTCTAGACAAAGTGGAAACTGAAAACTATACGTGTAACTGTTCATGTACTGTAACATCCATCATTTTGGAAGTGTTGCTTGTTGCTTTCTGACAGTGCTAAAAAAATGCAATGAACAGTTGACATGTATGACTTGGCGACAAGAAAAAAAAAGAATTGCCTAAATATGTAAATGATAGTTTGAGACATGTCACATGTATATCTCTGTAATGTAGGACTGAAACTTTTAAATTTACAAAACAAAATTGCAATTTTTGATGTGACTTTCTATTTGACATGCCGAGGAATTCACATATGGTATGGTAGAGACAGTTCTTTGGACATTTGTGTACAGACTCTAAACTTGCGACTGTGAAAGAATCACAATTTTTTATTTCTGATTGTACACCAAGGTATGTAGAAACCATATAAGGAAAAACCAAACAAAAAAAGTTACCAGCACATCTGTAGTGTGAAAGCAGTGGTGTTGCTCTTTAATGTATGTTGGCATATTTTGTATCAAGGATGAAAAGGCAGGAATTCTAAAAATTTTAAAAAGATTGATTGTTTCATTTCTCTACACATGTTTCTTCGGTATGAGGAACCTGTCTTAGCCATGACTTGATTGAGGTATTGAAAACAAGTACACTTGCAATGACTTTTTCCTGTGTTAAGTGCACGGCAGTGAAACATGTATGGCAGGCCAAACTTCACAAGATCATTGTTATGTATTTGATGGCCATAGCCATAGGGAGCAGTGTCAGGCTTGAAATTCTGCATACAGGATCAGGATGTGGCTCTTTATCTGATGGTGTAAAGTAACCAAGTAAGACTACCCTTGACAGTGAGTACTCGACCTTGTTATACAATTATGTAAAATGTTGCTTCCGAGAAGGAAGAAGAAATGTCTATGAAAATGATTATTTTGTACAGTATTATTGTAGTTAAGCATATTTTGTCATGTACAAACATCAATAAACTACCAAAAAAAAAAGGGAGTTTTTGCTTCTTCATTGTTCAGTTTTCGGCAGGCATGAATTTGTTGGTGCAATTGTACATGTACTGTGCTTCTCTTTGGTGTTTGCAATATACCTCTGTGTGTGTGTGTGTGTGTGTGTGTGTGTGTGTGTGTGTGTGTCTATATGTGTGTAAATGTATGTTGGCAGCTCCCATTGTAATGAAGACCTCGGGACAAACCGTTTTCCTTTTGTTGTATTGAAATTCTTTTATAACCGAACAAATAAGTTTTTAAAGATATATAAATGATTATTTTGGCACCTGAATTTGATTTAAAAACATGCAATACATGTAGTACATAATTTATGGGGGGCTATTTTTTCTGTGGAAATTAATGTTATAGTTATAATGTGTGTGTGTGTGCGTGTTTGTGTGTGTGTGCTGGCATATGGTGTATATATATAATGTGCAGTTATTACACCTTAATGAAAGGAGAAAGAAAATGCTAATGCACCTTGCCTTGGGGGCCTTGCCTTGGGGGCAAGTGGTTAGACCCTATGTATTTTTATGTAGGTCCTATTATGCAAAAAAAAAAAAAAAAAAAAAAAGGAAAAAGAAAGAAAGGAGGAGGGGCCCGAGCCCCTCCTCCAATCCCCGTTGCGCCGGCCCTGGGGGTTACATTTATTATCAAGGATGCCAGTTTTCAGGCAAAAGCCTGAATTCAGGCCCTGGCATTTTCAAAGTTCAGGCTTTTTCGTGTACAAAGGAGCTTCATGTAGATGTATTTCAGGCCTTCTCTTTCATTCTAACTGGCATCCCTGTATTATCTCTTACCCCCCCCCCCCAAAAAAAAAAAAATAAAAATAAAAATAAAAATAAATAAATAAATAAAATAAAGGATAAACTATATCTTCTTCCTCAGTCAAGAAAAAAACAACAACAACAATTATTTGAATCTAGAAGAATAGAAAAATGTATGAATTATGCATATGAGTGTCTGGGAATGACAATTAGAGCCTAATGAAAAACATAAACAAAGAAGGATAAGATTTCTGTACTACTCTGTATTTCAATCACATTCAAGTTTTATACATGTACACGTATTACGACAGTTTCATATCTACTAAAGATAGTATGCAGTGGAATGTGTTTGCCAATCAAAGTAAACCGATTTACAACACTGTACATAGAATGTATGAAAATCGGCAATTTATTACAATGGGTTACTGTACTGCGTCATGCAAATTTCTACTTGCTAGAGCGTTGATTCGCCCAACATCAATCATCCCATTAACTGCTGCAAAAGAGATAAACATGATTATAGAAGAATGATTAGGGCCCAGGCGCGCCGGAAGCAGTTTTGGATTGGGGGGGGGGGGGGCAAACATTGGAGGGGGCTCAAGATTAGACCATGCATATGTTACACAATATACACATACACACACACACACGCGCACACACAATATATATATATATATATATATATATATATATATATATATATATATATAGATATAGATATATATATATATATGTAAAGTGGCGTACGGTGGGTCGAAACATGGGGGGAACCATAAAGTAATTTTGACGGTCTGTATGCTTGTGCGTGTGTGCGTGAGCAATAATGGGACTACGGAATGTGATACATTCAACAACGCAGTCATTGAGGAACATTGTAAGTTTTCCTTACATGGAAGATGGAATGACGGTGTGAAACGATCGACAAATTATATACTGTCAGCAACATAAGGTGAATGGCATAACAATAAAATGCGAGCGAGCGAAGCGAGCGAGCTTGAAAATTTTGATATTCTGCAGTCCCAAAAAGGGGTTTGTAGCTACAGTATATCTTTCACTTTGGAAATTAATGGGGCGGCGCATCGGGCGCAACTGCTGGCAAATACTGGCAGCAACATTAGGAGAATGGCATAACGATTCAATGCGAGCGAGCAAAGCGAGCGAGCTTGAGAATTTTGACATTTTACAGTCCAAAAACTCCCGTTTGTAGCTATATTAGACCGGGGGCCCAGAAGATTTATTCAGCTGAAAAGGGTCACACTTTTTAATGGTCTCATCATATAGGGATGTGTCCAAGGGTCAATGAAATGCATTGCTGGCAAGTCACATCCTGTACCGTAAGCCTAGGGACCACAAAAAGGGACCCGGAAAAATGGATTTATTCAGCCGAAGGGGGTCACGGACAAAAGTTGGTGGATATTGTTCCTTTGGGTGTACTTATCATGAAAACAGCAATGCCAGCTATTTTATCCTGTACGGGGCCCCAGACAGTAGCCCCAAAGGGCCCCAGAAATATGGTGTTATTCAGCTGAAAAGGGTCACGGCTAATTTCTTTTGCAATGGAAGTAGTTCCCATCAGAGATATCCAAAACACCAATGCCAGCTAATTTATCCTGTACGGGGCCCTAGACAGTAGCCCTAAAGGGCCCCACCCCCCCCCCCCATAGGCCTACGTACAAACACACACAAACATTGATTTTATTCAGTTGAAAAGAGTCACGGCTAATTTCTTTTGCAGTTGAAGTAGTTCCCATCAGAGATATTCAAAACACCAATACCAGCTATTTTATCCTGTACGGGGCCCCAGACAGTAGCCCCAAAGTGCCCCACCCCACATAGGCCATACGTACAAACACACGTACACAAACATTGATTTCATTCGTGCAGCTGAGAAGAGTCACGGCTAATTTCATTTGCAATGGAAGGAGTACCCATCAGAGATATAAAAAACACCAAAGTCAGCTATGTTATCCAGTACGGGGCCCCGGACAGTAGCCCCAAAGGAGCTCCCCCCCCCCCCCCGACACACACACCCACACTAGTTTCATTCAGCTGAAAAGAGTCACGGCTAATTTCTTTTGCAATGGAAGTAGTACCCATCAGAGATATCCAAAATACCAAAGCGAGCTATTTTATCCTGCACGGGGCCCCAGTCAGTAGCCCTAAATTGCTCCCTACCCCCCCCCCCCCCACACACACACATACATTGATTTTGTTCAGCTGAAAAGGGTCATGGCTACTTTCTTTTGCAATTGGTAGTAGGCATACTCATCAGAGATATCCAAAACACTAAAGCCAGTTATTTTATCCTGTACGGGGTCCCAGACAGTAGCCCCGAAGTGCACCCCCAACACACACACACACACACACACACACACACACACGCACACACACACACACACATTAGTTTCATTCAGCCAAAATGGGTCACGGCTAATTTCTTTTGCAATGGAAGTATACCCATCAGAGATATCCAAAGCACCAAAGCCAGTTATTTTATCCTGAACGGGGCCCCAGACCGCACTGGAAGAAGTACCTATCAGAGATATTCAACACACCAAGGCTAGTTATTTCATCCTGCACAGAGCCCTAGACAGTAGCTCCACAGTGTCCCATCCATTATACATGTACTGTGAATCAGCTGAAAATGGTCTTACAAATTCTTTTGTAACGTTAATATCAGGGCCTACTGAACAGAAATATCACAAACACTATTCAAAGCAAGTCATCTTATCCTGTATACGGGGTCCCATAGGTTACAGTAGCAAAACACTCAAGAAATTTGCAAAGGAAGCATACTTCTGTAGAGTGCACAACCAAGATGACCATATTACGAAAACCAGTCATTTCATCTAGTACTGGGCACAGGTTACAGTAGCCATAAAGTGCCCCTCCCCCACATAATTATTATGACATCATTTAGCTGAAAAGAGTCATAGTTGTTTTTCTTTTACAATCGAAGTAGGCCTTAGTTTACATCATAGATATACCCAAAACATCAAAGCCAGTTAGGTTTTCCCAGCCAATTTCGCACTTTTGTTGGTTCATTAATTTTGATAGAAGGTTCGAATTCGTAAAATGGGTATTCAAATTGGTTGGTACCCTACGTTCATTCAAATTCGCCTTGACTTGCCGAAAAGTGTATTTCAGTCATTAAATTTCACGAAAGACAGTCAAATTCCAAACGTGTTCATTCAAATTCAAATCATGCTATTTCTTTGTTTCAGATGTTTTTAACATGTCTTTCTATCTGTGTTTTCGTTTCATCTATAAATTACTGTTATAAAGCAGTAAAAGTGTCATATTTCTTATCTAGTATAACTGGATTTGGTTGTTCTGTAACCAGACTGGTAACGCTCCTTCTCTTTCATATACATGTCATTATAGGCCTATGCGTGTACCAGTAATGCAGCTTAACTTCATTTTTGTAGTCATGACAGCACAATATATACAGACGTATATCTCTAGAAGACATAGAAAGAATTATAAAAAAAAAAAAAAAAAACATTTGAGGATCATAACCTTGACTTCTTGTAACCGGTCGACCGCTCGTAATAAAGCGCTCGTAACGGCCAGATAATTTGTGGCTTCTTACTTCTTTGGATTCAAAAAGCACGTTAAAAAATGGTGTCAAAGTCTCTTAAACGAATACGAAAACATGAAATGCTATGATGCTTACAAAACAATAACTACGACGAAAGAATATAAGGAAAGAGGCCAAGCATGAACATATCTGTTTAATTGACTGCAGAACATGTTAAATTAGATGGCCAGAAATCAATTTGAATGAACGAGCGCAGCATGTAATCACGTGACTATATCATTATGAATTTATGAATGAACGGATAGTGGAATGGTACTTGTCTTATATATGGATTTCAGTTGAAAAAGTGTTATTTAGAATAAGGTTAGAGGTAATGTGAATGTTTCAAAATAAATTTGAATGAAGAGATTAATATGACATTGAATTACCATGTCATCTAGGCGAAATTTTTGCTAAATTTAATTCAACATTAAAGAATTCGATTAAAAGAGGTGCGATATTGGCCCGGATGCAGGGCCCTTGACAGGTATAGCCCCAAGGTATTCCCACCCCATATGAATTAATTGTTTTTAGGTGAAAACAGTCATGTATGCCTATTTTCCTTGGCAGTGGAATTAACAGCTGAGATACGTAAAACACAAACCCATCCAGTTAAGGGGCCCCCAGCCAGTAGCTGGAAAGTGCTCACGTATTATTTCATTCTAAGTGAAAAGAATCATTGCTATAATTTCTTTTGCAATGGAAGTAGTACTCAAGGAGGTATCAAAAACACCGAAACCAGTTATAAAGCTGTACGGGGCCCCACGGAGTGTTCCTAAAGTGTCCCCACATGTAATTCCACTATCAAGATCTGCATCCCGATCTATTCAATCTGTCAGATCGGGAGAGAGCGGCAAAAGTGTACGGGGACCGGGAGCATCGTAGCAGCAGCGTTTGGGTGATGGGGTTGGATCTGGCAATTTTACAGATCGGGAAGAAATTTTGAACTGGTTCAAAATTTCTTCCTCATCTCCCCATCAAGATTGACCTATTTTGAATCGTAGCTCAAACGGGGAGAGAGCAGTGACAGTGTAAATACCGCGGGATGAGCGTAACAATTACAGGTTTTTCTGACCGTAGTAACAGCGGCACAAGAACGGGAAATATAGTCTAAACTAGACACCGACGACATGGTCCCGCTGCTGCGCCGCTTTCTTGATCAAAACACGACCTTCCCGCTTTAACGACGCTCTCACTAAGTTCTCTATTCTCGTATAAAATCAAGGCATGTTCCTCCGACGCTTCATTCCTGCTTCGATAACGCTGTTCGCCGCTTTAGCTACGCTGTTCCTACGCTATCCCAGACTCAATTTTGCACGTCTTCCGCTCTCGCCGCTCTAAAATCGAACGTAGCCGATACGCTGGAAAATGTTTGCCAGAACAGCAAAACTGATGATGAGGAGGAGGACGCGTTGTCGTTGTCGCGAAAATGAAGACGAAGGAGCGCATATTTAAGAAGAAGAGATGCAAACAATAAAGAGAATAAAGCAAAACACTTTGGAGCTACTGTACGGGACCCTGTGCAGGATAAGATATCTGACTTTGGTATTTTGATATCCGATGGATACTACTTCCATTGCAAAAGAAATTATCCGTGACCCATTTCGGCTGAATGAAACCAATATATGTGTGTGTGTGTGTGTGTGTGTGTGTGTGTGTGTAGGGGGCACTTTGGGGCTACTGTCTGGGGCCCCGTACAGGATGAAATAACTGGCTTTAGTGCTTTGGATATCTCTGATGAGTACTACAATGTACTTCCGATTGCAAAAGCAAGTAGCCGTGACCCTTTTCAGCTGAATAAAATCAATGTGTGTGTGGGGGGGGGGGGAGGGGGAGGGGATAAGGGGGCAATTTGGGGCTACTGTCTGGGGCTACTGTCTGGGGCCCCATGCAGGATAGAATAACTGGCTTTGGTATTTTGGATTTCTCTGATGGGTACTAATTCCATAAATTAGCCGTGACCCTTTTTCAGGTGAATGAAACTATTGTGTGAGTATGTGTGTTGGGGGGGGGGGGGGGGGGGGCACTTTGGGGCTACTGTCTAGGGCCCCGTACAGGACAAAATAACTGGCTTTGGTGTTTTGTATGTCTCTGATGGGTACTACTTCCATTGCAAATGAAATTAGCCGTTTTTCTTATCAGCTGAATAAAGTCAATGTGTGTGTGTGTGTGTGTGTGTTTGTACGTAGGGCTTATAGGGGGTGGGGCACTTTGGGGCTACTGTCTGGGGCCCCGTGCAGGATGAAATAGCTGACTTTGGTGTTTTGGATATCTCTGATTGGTACTCCTTCCATTGCAAAAGAAATTAGCCCTGACTCTTTTTAATTGAATAAAATCAATGTTTGTGTGCGTTTATACGTCGGCCTATGGGGGGTGGGGCCCTTTGGGGCTACTGTCTAGGGCCCCGTACAGGATAAAATAGCTGGCATTGGTGTTTTGGATATCTCTGATGGGAACTACTTCCATTGCAAAAGAAATTAGCCGTGACCCTTTTCAGCTGAATAACACCATATTTCTGGGGCCCTTTGGGGCTACTGTCTGGGGCCCCGTACAGGATAAAATAGCTGGCATTGCTGTTTTCATGATAAGTACACCCAAAGGAACAATATCCACCAACTTTTGTCCGTGACCCCCTTCGGCTGAATAAATCCGTTTTTCGGGGTCCCTTTTTGTGGTCCCTAGGCTTACGGTACAGGATGTGACTTGCCAGCAATTCATTTTATTGACCCTTGGCCACATCCTTACATGATGAGACCATCAAAAAGTGTGACCCTTTTCAGCTGAATAAATGCTCTGGGCCCCCGGTCTATATCTTTCGCTTTGGAAATTAAGGGGGGGGGGCATCGGGCGCAACTGCTGGCAATTACTGACAGTAACGTTAGGAGAGTGGCATAACGATTGAATGCGAGCGAGCTTGAAAATTTTGACATGTTACAGTCCAAAAACTCCCGTTTGTAACTATACCTTTCGCTTTGGAAATTAAGGGGGGCATCGGGCGCAACTGCTGGCAATTACTGGCAGCAACATTAGGAGAGTGGAATAACGGTTCAATGCGAGCGAGCGAAGCGAGCGAGCTTGAAAATTTTGACATTTTACAGTCCCAAAACTCCCGTTAGTAGCTATATTTTATCTTTCGCTTTGGAAATGAAGGGGTGGGGGCATCGGGCGCAACTACTGGCAATTACTGTCAGCAACATTAGGAGAATGGCATAACGATACAATGCGAGCGAGCTTGAAAATTTTGACATTCTAGAGTCCAACAACTGCCGTCGTAGCTATGTTTTTCGCTTTAGAAATTAAGGGGGAGGCGCACCGGGCTCAACTGCTGGATGCGAGCGAGCGAAGCGAGCGAGCTTGAAAATTTTGACATTTTACAGTCCAAAAGCTGCCGTTTGTAGCCATATTTTTTCCCTTTTATTCATATATATATACATGTTTATTTTATTTTCTTTGTTTATTCATTTATTTTTATTATTATCATTATTTTTTTTTTTTTTTTTTTTTTGGGGGGGGGGCTTTTTGGGGGGGCAAAAATGCGTTTTGCCCCCCCCCCCACTTTTTGGATTGGGGGGGGGGGGGCGGCTGCCCCCCACTTCCGGCGCCTATGTTAGGGCCTACTATTTTTTTGAAATACGACGATGAGATGACAATGATTGTCGTCAATCCTGTTTTTGACAAATCTATATCTGTCATATGAATGAATGAAATATAATTTACACATCTGATAAAAATACGTATTCATTATCACGATATCGCCCAAAAGTAATGTGGTCACACGTCACAATGGAGGTCATATCGCTGCGCGCGCGTATATATTTGGTGTGATGCCAGTGCGTACATTGTGATGTCATGGAATCTTTGGATATAAAATAGCTAATTTGTCTAACGGATTTGTTTTCATCCGTTTTCTTGTCATTGCTTTTAAATGCTAATTTTAACCACTGTTTCAGTAGAATTAGGAATTATTACTCATAATTTCTATAAATTACCTTTATAAGAGAGATGGAGAACTGCCAGAAAAACACAAAGTTATGTGTATTTCTTTGTTTGGTGCCATTTCGAATATCTGCGTTATCGCATTACACTACGCGCTCATTGAATGACGTAACAATACGCTATCCCTGTATCCATGGGTAGGCAAACTAAGGCCAAACATTACTTTCTCATCGGATGACCGAATCACTTGAGAAATTAATATGATTGATCAAAATGGGCAATAATTTGACCAAAGTTGATCGCATGGTGGACTTATTGGCATGTTGCAAACCGAAAAGGGGTGAGTGACAAATAAGCAACTTTTTGTCCGGATTTCTCGCGTTTATCTTGAGATATAAGGGATTTTATGGAAGCAGCCTATTCATCATTGTACTACATGACCTGATACATGTGATATGAGCGATAATATACTACATACAACGGTATGTTTGCGTTCCCTTTGAGGGACTTTTTTGAGGGACTTGAAACCGGGGGGGGGGGGGGGGCGTTCAGATCTCGGTTGTGGACGGCGCGATCCTCGCGAAAATTTACACTATTATTTCAAGGTAGAGGCCAACGTAATCTACAAGACTGTAAAGTTAGATTTTTTCAATTTTAATTTATGTATTTTATATTAATTAGTTGTGCTAATTTATGCAAAATAATCTTTTTGCCTATGAATCAAAAAATAAAGCACCAAGACTTCGAATTTTTGGTGAACATATTTTTTCAATATCCTCGACAATAATATTGGAGAAGAAATTCAGCTTCATAATTATTTCTTTAATGTATTTTATTGTTTATTGAATTTCTTATGTATTTCTTTGTTTTTTTTTGTTGCTTTCGCAACAAATTTTTTGAGGTAGACCAGTGGAATGTTGTTTGTTACAATAAAAACTTGAAAATAAGCATGGTCTACTTAGTTTGTAGAGAGAGTGCAACTCGACCTCTGTTTTTAGCTTTTGGCCCCCCGGTTAATTGTATTCCATCAAACTCGCTTTTACTACAGAAGAATGCATCACACCAGTGGAGAATTTAGAAGGGGGCGCACCGGGCCCGCATCCGCTCTTTGTTAAAACAATAGAAACTAGAAAAGCACTCTGAGAGCGCAGACCTCCGCCAAGCATGCAGCTCATTTCCACCACTGATGTTCTTCCACAGAGATATCAGTGATTTCCACCCATACAGATACGTACCGCCCGATTTCCTAATATAGAAGCCTTTATTACGTCACAAACCCTCAGCTGCACGGCGTGCCTCGCCCTAGCAGAAACTAGAGCACGCACTTTAGTGCGCACATGCAAACCTCAAATACGCGCAGCCTGAACTCCCAAGTTCATTGACCCTACTTGCCAAAATATCAAAAATCATTCATAAATTCCCTAAAATTCTCGGATCACTGCCAAAAGTTAATCGTTTGTTACTTGTGTCATTCTCAACCTTTCCTGCAAGTTTCATCCCAATCCGTTTTCTACTTTTTTAGTTATTTTGCACACGGACAAACGAACTAACGAACGAACGAACTAACGAACAAACCAACGGTAACGAAAACATAACCTCCCCCTTGGCGGATGTAATAATAATAACAAAAAAAAAAAGGTTGTAAAGGCGCCTCCCCTTAACGGAATTCCAGGATATAATGCATGGTGTGAGGGTGTGTGTGTGCGTGTGTGTGTGTGTGTGTGTGTGTGTCTGTCTGTGTGTTTGTGTGTGTGTATGTTTGTGTATAATGTCAGGATACTACACCCTATAATGACAGGTGAATAAAAATGAATAGATATCCACTAATGCTCTTTCTTTTTTTTTAAACCAATGACACCATGTGAGTGACGTCCCCGTCGTGGTGTCATCTTTTAATGACTGCCCCTCCCCCATTGCAATAACAGAAATTGCTTAATTTCATAATCCCATGTTTTGTTTTTACAAAGAAAAAAAAATTGAAAAAAAAAGAAGATCCGTACATGACACATACACACGCGTACATGTCTACTTCATTCAACTTAATCAAAACTGCCCGCCAACCAGCAACTGTTTATAAAGGTCATTTTGTGTTGTAGCTCCATGGGTTAATGCTCTATCACTGTTGGAACCACATAGAGTTGTCCCATAATGAGGTGGGGGGGGGGGGGTGATTTCATGCATTGCGTAGTTTTAGTCCAGTGCATGCGTGGTTTGTGTTTATATGCAGATAATCATGGTAGCAATGAAGTCACATGGTACGTAGGTCCTCACACAACAACACACTTCACCCGCCTTGATATGGGCACGTTATTCCCGTATACATGGCAAATGAGACCATTAATATTAGGTCGTGTCCTTCTATGGGCACGTGGTGGCAGTATATGGGTTTGGGGGTGTTCCGTGTAACAATAAATATAAACAAAGATGGATTATACAACATTATAAGACTCCTGGTTGGTTAAAGTGTACTATACTTTGCATTTCAAGCACATTTCAGTTTTATATTACCATAGTTTCATATCTACTAAAGACAGTATGCAGTGGAATGTAATAACCAATCAAAGTCAACCAATCAACACCATAAAGCGAATGAAAATCGGCCATTAGGTTACTCTACTGTATCATGCAACTTTCTATGGGCTAGAGTGATGATTCACCCAACATCAATCATCGCATTAACTGCTGCAAAAGAGATAAACATGATTATGGAAGAAAAGAATGAGAAGGGCCTACCATATTGAAATATGACGATGAGATGGCAATGATGTTCGTCACATTCCTATTTTTGACAAAGCAATAATTTCTGTCAAGAGCTGAATGAATGAAATATAATTTACACATCTGATAAAAATGCGTATCATTCATTGTCACGATATCGCTCAAAAGTAATGTCGTCATACATCACAATGGAGGTCATATTGCTGCACGAGCGTATCTATTTGGTATGATGCCCGTGCGTACATTGTGATGTCATGGAATCCTTGGATATAAATGATTATCATAATTTGTCCGACTTGTTTTCATCAGTTTTGTTGTCATTTCTTTAAAAGCCAATCTTAACCACGGTTTAAGTAGAACTGAGAATTATTAGTCACAATTACTCTGCATTGCCTCGATAACAGAGATGGGCAACTGACAGAAAAACAAATAAAGTTATTATTTCTTTGCTTGGTACCATTTACAATGTCTGCGTTACCGAGTTATGATTGCGCGCTCACTGAATGACGTAACAATACGCTATCCCTGTATCCATGGGTAGGCAAACCAAGGGGCCCAAACATTACTTTCTCATCGGATGACCGAATCACTTGAGAAATTAATTTGATTGATCAAAATGGGCAAAAATTTGACCAAAGTTGATCGCATGGTGGACTTATTGGCATGTTGCAAACCGAAAAGGGGTGAGTGACAAATTCACAACTTTTCGCCCGAATTTCTCGCATATTTCTTGAGATATAAGGAATTTTATGGAAGTAGCTATTCAGCATTGTACTACATGACTTGATACATGTGATATGAGCGATATACTTTATACAACGGTATGTTTGCGTTTCCTTTGTGTTTACAAAATACGTGTTAAGCGAAAGCTGAAAGGAAAGCTAGGGGGAAAACTATATAGAGTCTATACAAGACACAATAAATCAATCTTAAAACCTGAATGCGTTCACACGAGCTGCATTGTTAGCGAGGTCATTATTGAAATTGCTAATGATGAATGCATTGTGTCCTCGAAATAAAGTATAACAGGTCATTTAAATTCACATGATATTAAGGTCGCAAATTCCTTCTTTTATCTTCCATATGGTATAGAATTTTGACTGGTCACCTTACCACATTATTGATCACTTTCGATTTCCCACTTTATACCATCTAAATCGTTCTTTTATATTATGTGTGTCTCTAATTTTTCTTTCAATCACGTATATCATCCTCGAACTGCAACCAATTCTAGCCAGGTAATCCATTATCCTTTAGGGTCTATGCGTGTCTGTGTATTTTCATTCAGGTCGAAAACAGAGAGCTTGGAAGACCCGCTCTCTCCCTAGACTCGCATGCCACAAAGTCGTCCTTGCATGTTCGTATAGGATCGGGTGAGTCACTTACCATTTAGAAAGAAAAATGACGTATAAGAAGAAAGAACATGCTTACACTAACTTGTCAGTTGTGATATGATATAGGGCACAGAACATGTTCGAATAGCACAGACAGAACAAATACATATTTTGCCTTCTTCCTATCTGATGAATATATTTATTGGAACACCCGTATAAAGCGCCATATAAATAAAATGATGATGATGATGATGACGATAATAATAATAATTTTTTTTTTACTATCATTTACGACAGTGTTATTTTTCCTATGTTGTGAGGATTTTTGTCGAAGGATGAATGTACATCTTGATTTTAGGAGTGTCTCGTTTCCTATTTTGTATACTTAAATAACGAATTAATAGTGTGGTTGAAGAGAAACAAGGCGCCTCTTGAGAGTATGGTGCTTCATAGAGCTCAAATATGTGGAGATAATTGCAAGATCTATTTCTGTTTTCATTTATTCTCTTGCTGCAGAAACATCGCCACACAGAAGGACCTGGAGACTGCACATTTTCAGGTAGTGTATCGAACATTTTCTGAAATTTGCCTGTACAGTGTACTTCTGCAAAAGCACAGTGACACTATAGCCAAGTCTGAGGCATGAAGAAAAACAAAAGCAAAGTTCACGAATCATCAGTTTGAAACGTGATAACGAATTATTTCATACGATATTTGCCAAGAAGAAAACAAAACAAAATGGTGTTTTAGTTATCAGTCAAAAATCAATATAACGGGTTCAGTCGCTTCATTTGTAAAACAAGGGAATTATCTTAGTTACAGGTTTGGGGGTTGGCTACAATATCAAAATTCGCAGATTATCTTTACAAGTCCTGTTTTCATTGATGGCAAATACAGTGAATCGCAAATGATTCGTCGAATAATGTTGCCTGTGTTGCAGTATATCTGGAGTAGGCCCTACATTTTTTGGGGTTGCCTATATATAGTGCGGTATTTCTGGTGTACATCTTTTATTGGGTTTAAAAATGTTTTTGATCTCAGGAAGTGAATGCTCACCAAGCTGCTGCAGAATCATCAGCATCAATCTTCCTCGACGATATACTCGAGGTGAGAGCCCTCAATAGTCTTCTTTTCCATTCATTCACTTAAACAAAATTTTAGTCGAATTCACCGAAAAGCAAAAGGAACAAGTTCCGGGTGTGTGAACTATATGGCAATCGCTTTGTTCTACAATAAAGGAACGTTCAGCAGAATTATCGAAAAATGTTTTATGCATGGACATTATTTCATAACAAGTTGGCGTTACGTTGTTTTTCTCACTCTTTTTCTTTGTTGCTTATTTTGGGTTTTTGCGTTTTTTTCACACAGTGCATATTGACAATTTTTTCACTTTCGTTACCTCGGCAACTATTGCAATGTATTGATACTGTTAGTTTTTCCCATTATTGTTGTTTTCTTTGTACAAATTTATATGCATTGTTTCTGTCACTCAAGAAAGTGAGATTTATGTTTATATTACTTTTTTGTGGAAAACGAATAAATTCGAACTTGAACTCGAACTTGAACTGAGTTTTTATTGGTGCCCATGAGATTTAGGCTCAGCTGAAAATTCCATCAGTTAACGTTTACACTGAAATAGTACGTGAATATCAACCGTCCTTGCGTGTACTGAAAAATGACAAGTGGCGAAGTTATAATGCGGTATGCCTATGACATACAAACAGAATGTACTTATCTGATGCTGTTGTCATTAAACTTCTTGCAGAAAGTGGGCCCAGAGTTAAATCTGAATGTACAGGCTGAGGGCATTGTCCAGAATGTGTACAAGGTAAGGCATTTTATTGAGTATCGCTGTATGCCAGAAATCAGCAAAATCTGAAGTGTTTATGAAATATGAATATAACACATCATCGCCATTCACGTAGAATTAACGTAGTTTATATATTTATGGTTAGAAAAGATACTTAAGTGCCCGGGTATAAAACTTTACAAAATAAATCCGAAGTAGGCTTCCATTACAATCAGAGATTGTAGACATGAAACATGTATTGTGAAATAAAAAGAATTTTCAGAGCAGCCTATATTGTATATAATTGCATATAATGATTTCTAACAATGATAGTCAGGAGCGGTAATTAGCATTTCCAACGCACGATACCTTGGATTCTGTTAAGTTTTAATGAACTTTTCCACTCTCAGGCACTGAAGGACCACCAAGCTACCGAAGAATCAGCAACACTCTTCCTTGACGATTTGCTCGAGGTGAGAAGCTGCGGCGATTTTTCTTTTCAAACCTGTAATAACTTTACCGAAGTTGCGATGTCACAAGCCGGCATATGAACACTATAACACCACCCGATAAATGGTAGGGATAATGAGTCTTTCCTCAAGTCGCAAAGCAACATAAATGTATCGAAATGACTTTATTTCAAGTCACATTATTTTATGCTAGAGTTTTTTTCTAGTGTCTTTCTTCTTTGCCCCCCCCCCAACAGGAAGTTGGCAGGGAATTTGAGCTTAAGGCAAAAGCAAGATGTATTGTTCAGAATGTATTTGAGGTAACAGGTTGTGCTTTTTCGTATGTTTTCCAAACTCCACATTTTACGAAAAGGAAAGGCTTTTGTTACTTGTCACGTCGAAGAAAGAGATATTTATGTGTATGTTTTGGAGTTACGGTTCCATGACATTTGCTCCTGCGACAGTTGCTCCCATGAAATATCTGCACGCTAAGCCAATCATAAATTGAATTGAATCATAAATTCTACCCATAAACATAACCCTATAGACACTAAACCTAATCCTCACATCAAACTAGATCTATCAACCCTATCACAACCCTAATCCTTACCCTAATTCTTCGGAGAAATTGTCGCAGGAACAAATGCCGTGTCACCTGGTATGACAGAGAGAAATAATACATGAATATATAAAGAGAGAGCAAAAAACTCGAAAGAACTTCGAAAGAAACCAACTTTGTGATGCAGTTATAGCATATGAAAGAGCCGTCTAATGCAAAGAATACTTTGTCTCTATCTTACAGGAGGTTGGCAAAGAATTTCACTTGCGGACACAGGCAAGGACTATTGTGCAAAAGGCATATGGAGTAAGAATGCGACCTTTTTACATGCTTTCTGGTTGCTCTTTCGGACACAACGAATATTAAGAGAGATTTCGATAAATTGAGAGAGAGAGGGGGGGAGTGGGAGGCTGGTGAAGAAAGCAAGAGAGAGAGAGAGCCTGTGAACTTATCTTTTCGACTTGCCTTTATCATTTCATTCTTCTTCTTTTTTCCGTGCAGGCTGCGAGAGATCACAAAGCTGCTGAAAATTCAGTGACGGTCTTCCTTGACGACGACGTTCTTGAGGTACTAGGAAGCGTTCATATCTTCGTAATATAAGTTTTCTTAAGGCGAACTTTTTTCACTATTTGTCATATTCATACTTTAGATTGTTCACTGAACACGTGCTGCAGAAGCAATGAGTAGCTCTTGATTTGTTTCTATTTTTCTTTCTTGTAGGACGTCTTGAAGTTATCAGAGCTAAACACACAGTCAAGAACCGTGGCACAAAATGCAAGCAGATTTTCTGTTCATTTATTTATTATTTAAGTTACTCTTTCAGATCGTAGGAATGTTTTATGATGTTATTTCTGTCCTAACAGACTACATATTTGTTCAATGTTTCTGACAAATTGTCCCAGTGAAAAACAGACAGCAACGTCTACAAATATCATACTGCCACATTTGTTTTTCAACTGATCCTGGCAATTAGATTACTGTCATATTTTCTTGTATGTATATCAAACATATATATATATATATATATGAACATTCCTCCTTGGTTCCTTTCCAGGCCGTCAGCATTCACAAAGACGCCGAAGACTCTGCACAGGCATTCCTCAATAATATCCTTAAGGTAAAAAATGCTATTTTAGCCTATTAATAATCTTTTTATCGTGATAAAGATTTTTTAATCTCTTCACATGTGTCCCTATACAAATAATATGTCAATTAGAGATCGAAACAACTTCAGTCGTCTTTCATGTTTCACCTTGTAAAACAATATTCTACTCCGATTTACTCACTGCCCATTTCTGTACACAGGATGTCGAGAAGGTGTCACAGCTGAGGGAATGTACACAAACTATTGTACACAACGTGTTCAAAGTAAGTAATCGGTCTGTACTCAGTTTCTCCTAACAGTTCCTTAAATGTCTTTTGCTGTATTCAAAAGATCCCGATACTGTCAATTGTGCACACTTGGAAGCATCTGAAGTTCTAAACACAGGCTTCCATTTTTTAATAAACCACTTATTTGTTTTTATGTCATTTCTTTATGTGTGTGTGTGTGTGTGTGTGTGTGTGTGTGTGTGTGTGGAACATGACGTGTCCCTGTGTAAATCTAAGATTTAACTGTGATGATGATTCACTTTTCCATTTTCAGGAAGTGAGTGGAGACTTCTTACTACACGCTCAGATAGAAGACGGTACCAAGAAAGTTGACCAAGTAAGAAATGCCATTGATCCAAGTCGAGTATACTTTCTTTTGCTCCTATTGACGACATATTTTATTTTAGTACATGTATCATAAAAATCAAATGAATGCTGTATTTGTGCACAGAGAGACAGAAAAGAAATGAACAGATTTCATCAAAGTTGTGAACTCCAATTCGGCATATGTCACATTTATGATAGAATATAATAAACCGATATCTTTATCTAAAATATAATGATTGGCATCTTATTTCGCAAATCTTCCGATTTATCGTATCTTCTCCTTTGGTATCTCACATGCACTGTAATATAGTCCGATAAGGCGAACATCACAGGTCATCAGAGCGACACAATACGACCTTTTGTGTCTTATGGTGTCAGTCGAGTTGTATCGATGACAATTCGTTGCTGCGGAGTAATGTTCATGAATGTTCGTGTCGTAACACTTAGTTCATGGAAATAGAGATGATTTTTAATAAGCAAACTATTGGAAGAAGTCCCCTACATCATGTATTTCTGTTACAGGCCTCCTTTCATTAGAGGTGGGCTATAGAGGGTCAATTTTAGGTCATATTTTCAGAACATGCTCATCACACCTTAGTTTGATGAGTTTTTGCCTACTGACACCATTTTTGAAAAAAAGAACGAAAAAAATTGCAAAATCCGGGGTGCCCCGGCCGAAATCGTAAAAAATCCAAGATGGCCGCCGTTTCGGCTTTAAAAAGACATTTTTGGCCATAACTCGGCTATTTTTTTTTTTGTCTATTGTGATGGTTTTGGTGTCTAACCCCATGTTTTAGGGGTCAAGGAAATGGATTATCATGATAATTTTAGTGGAAAACCTAAGCTTCTACATGAAACTAACCTTTTTCCCATAATTAGGGTTATAAATTTCCTTCTCCTTTACCCCTACCCCAACCACCATTTATTGCCTTTTTTCCCTCATTTATTTCAAGTCATGTTAACTACCATACTTTTGATAACAAGTTCTAGCAATCTGTTTTTTTTTTCTACCGACAATACAGCAAGAAATATACAAATAACTACGGTATCATACATGTATGTGTCATGCAATACTGGTATGTGGCTGGTGCATTCAGAATGCACGGTAACTGTGGAACCAGTATCAAATACTGTATCTGCTTTATAGTGTCCATTAACATTTTGGTCCTAAGACCTTTAACAATATAAATAAATAAATATAATAATAAATAATAACAAGTAACTTACATTATACATGGTTTACATATGTGTCATGCACATATCGGTATAGTGTGGCTTGTGCTTTCAGGATGCATGGTACATCGGAACAGAAGCCAGTGCTTATACTATATCTGCTTTGTAGTGCTGATAAACATTTGGTATTCAGACCTGTAGTGCGTGACACATATGTAAACCATGTATAATGTAAGTTATTTGTATTTCTTGCTGTATTGTTGCAAGAAAACACCACATTGATAGCTAGAACTTGTTATTTATGAGTATGGTAGTTAACATGACTTGAAAAAAAAATACGGAAAAAAGTGCAAAAAATGGCGGTTGGGGTAGGGGTAAAGGAGAAGGAACATTTATTTTTATATCTAATTATTTTAATTGTTAAAGGTTTTAGGACCAAAATGTTAACGGACATTATAAAGCAGATACAGTACAATACTGGTTCCACAGTTACCATGCATTCTGAATGCACCAACCACATGACCAGTATTGGCATGACACATACATGTATACCGTAAGATATTTGTATATTTCTTGCTGTATTGTCGGTAGAAAAAAAAAACAGATTGCTAGAACTTGTTATTAAGAGTATGGTAGTTCACATGACTTGAAAAAAATACGGAAAACAGTGCAAAAAAAATGGTGCTTGGGGTAGGGGTAAAGGAGAAGGAAATTTAACCCTAAATATGGGGAAAAGGTTAGTTTCATGTAGAAGCTTAGGTTTTACACTAAAATTATCATGATAATCCATTTCCTTGACCCCTAAAACATGGGGTTAGACACCAAAATCATCACAATAGACCAAAAAATAGCCGAGTTATGACCAAAAATGTCTTTTTAAAGCCAAAACGGCGGCCATCTTGGATTTTTTACAATTTCGGCAGGGGCACCCCGGATTTTGCATTTTTTTCGTTCTTTTTTTCAAAAATGGTGTCAGTAGGCAAAAAGTCACCAAACTAAGGTGTGATGAGCATGTTCTGAAAATGTCACCCTCTATAGCCCACCTCTACTTTCATTTCTTTTCAAAAGCAACAAGTGGTATTATGGTCAACTTGGGCTGTTGGGCGTACTTCGTCACCCCCTTCAGCCTTTAGAGACATTGTTCACCCCCTACCCCGTTTTGGTCGAATGGAGAGTGATTTTGAGGAAAGGGATCAAATATTGAGAGTTGCATCACGTACAGATGTGGTACTATGACTGATATATGCAATAATCTGTGCATCTGTCATTCTGTATCATACAGGTTGACTACTCGGACCTTTGCCTTCCTCAATGCTCTTATCTCAATGGGATAAAGATTGATACCACAGACCTTCAAGTGAGGAAGAAATTGCTGTCCAATCGCGGACCATGGCCCGGGAAGGATGCTATCAGCCACCAAGACCAGTTAACCACAGACATGAGAGCTGTGGAGAAAGAAATGGCATCAGGAAAGACACACGCCGGCGTCCAAGACGAGCGACACTCCGACGATCCCGACATCGACTCTGTCATTCCTGGGGACGCTGGAGATGAAAGCAACGACGAGGATGAAGACAGTCTGACGATCTCGTTCATTATGGGGACTGCAGAGCACGTCGCCTCGTTGGATATCATACAGCGCAATGAGGAGTGCATAATCCTCTCGAAAGTCTCTGACGACGACAACGATAATGATGATGATTTCGATGAGGAAGTTGATGAAAATGGAGAAAAATTAGAGATCTCTCAATCGGGGAGTGATGACAACTTTGGAGACGGCCCAATGTCCTCTCCACCAACAGCGATGCCAGTCGTTCTGCCCCCGATCCCTCCTCCCCTCACTTTCCGGGATATCAAAAACCTAGAGGGAGTGGCTCTTCAGAAGATGATCAAGAAGGATAAGATTCATTTTCCCCCTCCTTATCTCCCGTCATCACTGTCTTCAAATATCATAGTGACTGGTGGAAGTTGCTTTATGGTTCCACCTCCTTCCCGCCCGG
The DNA here is from genome assembly GCF_040938485.1 of Diadema antillarum. Taxonomy (NCBI): domain Eukaryota; kingdom Metazoa; phylum Echinodermata; class Echinoidea; order Diadematoida; family Diadematidae; genus Diadema; species Diadema antillarum. The sequence goes on along the minus strand of NW_027271011.1, from coordinate 129,285 downwards.
TGATGCCTGCTGCTCCACCTCTCCCAGGCAATCTCTCCTCAGCGCCAAATATCCCGGCCTACCACCAGGAGCATGTACTGAACAGTGCGAGGATCACCGGGTATCCTATCAACCCCCTTCTACCACTCATTCCTCCCACATCACTGCTGGTTCCTTCAACCCCATATCCACCTCCAGAGGAGATGCCTCGATTATTTCAGCTGGCGCGGGAGGTCATACACGCTGACCAGGAGCTAATGGACCAAAACTTGCCGCATCCACATAACCAGGTATTGCATTGTTTTTAAAGTTTATTTCGTTTTCATACATTGTCCCTTATCACTTATCAGTTTCATCATCAATGTATTCCAGGTCTACCTTAGAACCGACAAAATTATATCTGTTTCCACTATAATTAAATGTAACAAACTCTACACTACTATATGTGTGTCTTCAAGGCAACTAAAGTTATTCCATACATCCTGTTCCTCGAAAGTATTACCAAAGTTTGAGTTCTCTTTGTTCGATTCTTTTACATGCAGGGCAACGTTGCTCAACACTGGGGTCATCCTCCTGCCAATCGCAGAGCCAACCCGAGACCTTCAACCAGGGTGCGACACCCTGAACGCATCCCTCTCCAACCAGTATCTAGACCACGCCCGCCAATGACAATACGACGATGCTACGAGCATAATATGCATCACGCTCGCAATCAGCGGAGAGGGTATAACAACTAACACAATAGAGACATTGATACGGAGGACAATTGTTCAAATGATCATAAATCACCAACACTGAAATGGACGTACGTTTTGTCTGTGACAAAATTGACATTTCGTCAATTTCAAACGTTTACGCAGAAGTAGATAATAATGACAAGAAGAACATGGCTTTATATATCCAGCATATTCACCGTTCCCACAATAAGCAGAGAGGGTAAAAAGCAACTAATGACAACAGTCACTTGATACTCGGAGGGCGACTGGAGAAATGATCCTAAATAAGAGACATTATGGGCGTAAAGTACGTTTTGCCTGCGCATGCGCAGATATATGAATCCAACTTCGTCTTTGACATCGCTGTGTGAAGAAAAAAAAAATATTGACAACCTAAATGCTTAACTGGGAAAATTACACTGCCAAAGTCTAGTATTCATAATGAGGAAAAACAAATTCCACTGTGTGAGATTCAGTGCTTTAATCAACAAAGCAAACTACCTATATCCAACCTCCTCCATATAGAGAGTGAAGTCAACAATCCTTCCAGCATGGATTGATCATTCCACGTCTGACATGAAAAAAAAATAGTATATCCGAATATTTCTTCTGTGAAGAATGTTTGAATAAACTACAAGTTGATAGATATATCTCTATTTGTGTCTAATTGTTTTGTAATTGAAATCGTAACCACACACCAATTTCACCATATCTATATATCTATATATATCATAATATAAGTATGCTCAGGGACGCACACTCAAGTTGTAGAGGGACTAAGCATTTAAAACCCTTAAACGAACTTGACACAGGAGATTGCATTCCATCAAACTCACTCTTACTTCAGGATAATGCAACACACTAATATAATTATCATAAGTGCACACGTATTTCATACATAACACAATGCAAATGCACTACATAATTTGTACTATAGATTAGTAAAGTTGTAAATGCTCAATAAATGCAATAAACCATTAGCTGAAAGAAATTGCATAACTGGCCCTCGTTCAATTCAATTTGAAAGAGTCCCTGATTCGTTTTCAAACAAAAACTCAGATCACTGTTACTCAATGATTGCAATAATTTGTCAGACTAGAACCCTTTAGCCTGTTATTTTACATTATCATCTCTTAATGCGCAAGGGGTATACAGCGTCGCTGCTGGTTTAACCCTATAAAGCCCAAGGGGGGGGGGGCACATTGTGCCCCCTACCAGATTTTCATTTGCCACTCCTTTGCCCTTGATCCAATTTCAACCAAATTTGGTGACTTTTCCTAAAATCTCATTGCAAACAGTTTGATGTCTAATTTACCTATATTTGATATTGCTGGTTGGCATGGCAACCATAAACTGACAATCATGTCAGTCAGATTTTGCATCTTTTTTTCTGTTCCAATTTCAATTAACAAGATTACAGTGTATGAAATGGGTGTTTCTTCGCTGAAATTTGCTGAAGAAGCAAAATGTGAAATAATTATAGTCCTGGGATTTTTTTTTCTTATTATTTCCTTTTTTATGTAACAACGGCATAAAACAATAGATATAATGGAGATAATTGAAAACAGCAGTATTTTCCAAAGATTGCCCCTCTATTTTGTGTCATTTTGATTCCTTCACCCAAGTTATGGCTATACTAATATCATTAGTTTATCATATTGTCAATCTGCAAACTAAAAATTCCAATATTATGCAAATACGAAATGTGATAACTATATATACATGTACCTATTCAAAACATTTCATTATAGGTCTCATAATGTATTTCTTTATGTTGTTGTAAATAGCGCCCCCATGTAATGACCTTGAGAAATTTTAACCATAACAAATAATAAGATTCCCCTTGCTTATCATTTGTGGCAAATATGAAACTGATTGGTCTATAATAAGACATATATCCTGGGAATAAAAATCATATTTTTAGCATATTTCCCATATATTTTTCTTTATATTTTGGTAAATACCGCCCTCTATGGGTGACCTTGAGTAAATTTGAATGTACGGTCATGTAGAGTATGAGTTGCTCTACCTATGTACTAAATATTTTTTTTTTTCAATTCAATCATAGTTTATTTCCAATCAACGAAGATCATTAACATAGTACAAAGTATACATATCATGAAATGAAATTGTCCAAACGTTTACAAAAGATTCATGTAGTATATGAAATGAATTATACATAACAACATAAAGTACAATAATTATGAGGAACAATGCATGTATACTTCGTGAGCGCTCGGAAAATAACTTCAATCATGGAAAATAGCGATCCACTAAAAAGCAAAGCTTGTGGGACGTGGATCGATAGATAAATAATGAGTAAACAATATATTATTCAAGGGGTTTTTTTAACAGCTAGTGTATTAGATATAGATAACTTAAGTCATTTGTAAAACTATAGTTATTTTGAGATATGCTGGCTTCGGCAGTAATAAGAAATAAGAATGGAGTATCAATGCTAATGCCCAGACAGTGTTCGTTGAACTGCGTGTACCGGGAAAATATGAAGGACAACACACTCGTACATACATTCAGTTACCCACACACATATAAGACGCGAGACAGTACCGAGAAGAGAGAAGACGGTAACAATACAAGTCTACGAGGAACGAAAGACAGGAAAGGAAGAGGAAAGAAGAAAGAAGAGAGAAGAGGAGAGGTCTGCTTGCCGATCACGCCAAGTGCTGCGACATCAGGACAGGTGAAACTTCAAGCATAAATTAAAGCAATTAATTCAGATTATCTAGAATTATAAGTAGATAGTAAGTGTTTTCTGAATTTGTATTTAAATGTGAGGAATGAGGATGAATCTTTTAAGCTATTATCTAGATTATTCCAAAGTCTGGGTCCGGTATAAAGAAATGTATTTTGGGCATGTGCGGTTCTCATTAATGGAAGATGGAATTCATCGGATCGTCGCGTAGGATATTTATGTACATGACTGTTTCGATGAAATGAGTCGTGGAATATTTGGGTAAAAAATTGTTGTTGTAATTAAACATGAACTGGCCAAGTTGAAACACATACAAATCTTTGATTTTTAGTATTTTATGATAAAAAAACAAAGGGTCTGTATGTTCTCGGGTACTTAGGTTGAAAACAATTCTGAGCACTTTCTTTTGCAATAAAAAAAGTTTATCAAGTAATAACCAATATGTATTACCCCAAACAAGGATCCCGTAGTTTAAATAATGTAGTATCAAACTAGAATAAAGAGTTAATAATGCAGATGAAGGAAGGTGATATTTTAATCTGTTCATTACGCCAATGTTACGTGAAATAATTCTACATTATGTTATCAATATGATTCCTCCAAGAAAGCTTGTTATCAACGCAAACACCAAGAAATTTAAAAGTAGAAACTCCTTCTAAGGGAGTAGTATCAAATGTTATATTGCCTGGGAGGCTATCTAAAGAGTTACTGAAAAGCATAAATTTTTGTTTTTGAATATTTAATGACAATTAGATATTCATATTCAATTGTCATATTTAATGAATATCTAATGACAATTAAATATTCATGAAATATGACAATGATATATCAAATAATAAAAAAAGTCATATAGGGTGGCAGAATTTGCGCCCCCCCCCCCCCTTGGACCTGGGAAGGGTCAAAATAGCTTGGGCTTAATAGGGTTAACTAACTTGATAAGCCAGTACGTAGTTCCACTGTACGCATGAGCAGAAGGATCAATTTTTTATTATCATTATTGTTATTATTATTATCGTTATTATCATTGAACATGCATTCATGTTGGCTTAAAAAAACCATTAAGATGAGCATCTGTGATGTAATGATTATTCATGCAATCCTTCTAATGGTGCTTTTCCAGCTCATTCATTTGACAATAACAAAGAGATCATTATTGTCTGTAGTATTTGGCCAAACAAAAACAAAAAAAAAATCATATGTTTTAATGCATTCTGTGCACAATATTGAAATGGATTCTTCCCCAAATGTTAATTGATGGGCCATTCTTGAAAACTTGTCTACGCAATTTCAAGATTGTTGAACATGCTAGTGCCATAAATCATTACGTCTGAAAACGAGTGAAGAGTTAGTGGGTAACCAACCGCGAGAGAGAGAGAGAGAGAGAGAGAGAGAGAGAGAGAGAGAGAAAATGAGAGAAAGTGTAATTTAGGGAAATGTGCACACGACCTAATCACGAACTGGCTTATTATCTTTATCTTTAACCCTATAAAGCCCAAGCGATTTTGACCCCTTCCAGGCCCAAGAGGGGGGGGGGGGGGGGGGGGCATATAACTTCTTTATTATATGATGTATGACCGTCATATTTTGCACATGGGTAGAGCAACTCATACTCTACATGACCCGACATTTGAAATTTCTCAAGGTCATCCACTGAGGGCGCTATTTACCAAAATATAAGGAAATACATAGGAAATATGCTAAAATCATGTTTTTTCTTTTTATTTCTTTTTCCCCAGTATATATGTTTCTATTTTATATCAATCATTTTCACATTTACCATAAAGGAAAAGCAAGTCAACCTTCACTATTTGTAATGGTTGAACTTTCTCAAGGTCAACATGTGGGGGCGCTATTCATTACAATATAAAGAAATATATGAAACCAATGATATATTGCTTCGAATGGGTACATATATTGGTATCACATTACATATTTCCAAAATATTGAAATTTTGAGTTTGCAAATTGATAATATGATAAACAAATGATATAAAAGGCAAAGCTTGTGTGATATAACCCAAAATAAAAGGGTAGTCTTTGAAAAATGCTGTATTTTTTATAATTTCTATTATATCTATTGTTTGATGCCTATGTCATATAAAAATAAAGGAAACAATAAGAAGAGCATTTCAGGGTAATTCACAACCATTATTACTTCACATTTTGGTCCTTCAGCAAATTGCAGGCAAGAAAAACCCCATTTCATCCATTATTATACCGTTAACTGAAATTGGAACAGAAAATCACGCAAAATCTGGCGAACATGGTTGTCAGTTTACGGTTGCCATGGCAACCAGCAATATCGGACATAGCTAAATTATATATCAAAATGTTTACAATAAGATTGTAGTAAAAGTCACCAAATTTGGTTGAAATCTACCCCCCCCCCCCCCTTGGGCTTTATAGGGTTAAAGGGCAAGGTATTCTCGCACTAAAAAGAGTGACGAACAAGTCGAAATGTAAAACTCTGTACTTACTCTTTAAATTCTTCATTGCATTGCTTTTAGTTACCAGACATCTCGACCTCTACTTAGTAGCAGTGGTTGTGGTTAGGTGTGCCCTTTATAGGAAAGAAAAATACGGATAGAAATTTGCCTAGTAAAGATTGATACCATGGAAGAGCATTCAGTTAATGCCTCAGTGGAGAATGTGACAAATTGGTCCTACCATAATTATCAAATGTGGACGAGATTCGTCATCATATGGCAGTCATGTGCAAGCAGTGTTGGTATCCTAGGAAATGGAAGCATTCTGCTCTTGGTGATATTCGTGACGGATCTTCGAAAACGGTTTAACGTCTTGCTCGTCAACCTTGCTATAGCGAACATTTTGAATCTCGCCGTTTTACTGTTTTTCGTACTCGGATTTACTGAAATAGGATCTAGCTGGTCGCTCAACGCGAGAAGAATTCTTAATCTTTTGCGGATTGGAAGTGGTGTCGTTTTCATCGTCACACTTATGGTTATGGCCCTGTCGATTGAACGCTATCTTGTCATTGTGAAGGCCGTTCGTTTTCGTCATCGCAGCAGACGTTATGCTGGAACGTGCATATGTGTTTCTATCATCGGGATTTGGGTGAGCGGCTTCGTGGTTTCGATTTGCTACCAGGTGATCTTTTTGAATTACGGCGGTGATCCTCCAATGTATGCAATCATATTCTATCTGTTGCTCGCGGTGTACGTCGGCCCATTATGCTGCATGATGTATTGTTATCGTCGGCACAAAAAGAGCGTTCGTCTCATCCTGTTGTTGTTTACCACCACGGCAGTGTTTGCAATCTCCAGGATCCCTTCCCTGGCCAACTTCATGTGGCATCACTTAACTCAAGCAAGAGTGACACGGTCAGATCATGTGACACTCTTGTACTTTGCTTCCGTGGTAGAGAACCTGTCACAGTGTGCCGAACCTGTGATATGGTTTAGTATGAGCACTTCGTTTCGCCGTCATCTCAAGAACGCGATATCATGTTATACATGCATGTGCTTCTCCCGCTCGATCGATGTCTTTTTAGTCAGTCTGAAAAAAACTGAATTGAAGTGAACTTAAAATCATAATTATTTTGACATAACCTACACGTATGATTTTGGGTTTGTCTACATACCTTTGCAATTCGTAAGCAGAATTGGAAGTATTTTCAGCCTTTCAAGTATCAATCCAAACTTTGACAGAAAAAAAAAAATGAATGACCCCAAAACAGCTTGACTTCTCATGAGGGATAACATTATTTCCAATTATTTTGAACCCTTGTTCCATTGACAGCTCAATGGAAACTGGTATGACATGAGTATTCATACAAAAATTTATCTCATCTTACTCAAGCACAGAAACGGAAGTACCTCCATTTATAGAAAAAAAACAGCGATAAGGTAAGGTAACGTTCCATGTGTACTTTCATTAACACTTTTTTAACATTTAGGAAAGCAAGCGGCATAACCGACAGCAACATGTCGGCGATTCGCAGTAACGTCATTGCAGACGTGCGACTAATACTAAATGTAAGGGTAAAAGTCAGTATCTATGTATTTGAATCAAGAAAGTAAACAGTGTACAACAAAAACAACAACAACCAAAAACTGTTCTGATACTATATCATATCCGTAACGACACCTATCATGATGTTAACCAATATAGTGGCATGAGTCAGAAGAACACATGAGTCCGAGTCAAAGAAATCTCGAAAGACAGTTAAAGGGGATGGCTAGTAATCGATCAGTGGGAATCAGTGGGAATGCTGAGGGATGATTGTTCCAATCTTTGTGGGATTTATTGAAGATTACATTATATATCTACTGTTGTGTGAAAATTATTTGCTTCAGAACGGTCTCATATTCAAGTAATGTGCAGATTAATCAGTCAGTCCGCAGCGTGTGCGATAATGAGGCACGAACGACAATTTTATTCAGAATCACGTTTACGCAGTTTGTGCCCTTGAGACTGACGAGATTTCGCGATACTTTGCGAGAGTTTTTGCAGAGGTCGCAACAACAGCTTTCATAGCTTTCGCAGTGCATTGTTTGACCCAGGATGGTTAGTTAAGTTATAGAGCTGATTATGCTCATTAATTTGATACCTAATTTCCCTATTTTTGATGTCAACATAGTAGTCCATTTTAGCATCAAAGTAAACAATTATTTTGCCAATGTTCAAGAAGCTTTTAGATCATAGTTTGATGTTTTGCTAGTTCCTGACTGGTATTGAAAATAGATCTCCGTAATTTCTTCGATTTCACACTCGTGAAACTTGAGCGAGTATGATCAATTAAAAAACGAAGAGGGGCACCATTTTTAAGGTTGTGAATTTTCCTGTTGAAAACAAGGCAAATTATGTTTTCTTACTGGAAGTGGGGTAGTGAATGAACGCGCGTGGAATGTGTTGTTGATACCCAGACAATGGTCGTGGACAATGGCCAGGATTGGAATGTTTCATGAGGAATTCCACTATCGCAGCTAGTCTTTGTTCATTCTGAAATGTGGTGTGTGCAAGCACATGGAAACATGTGCTTACTTCTTTCATGTGCATGCATTTCACCCTGTGTCAAGAATTCAGACTAGCAGTGCTCGGGGCAATCCACATGAATAATTGATTAAGCATTCATGTGCCTTGCAGCAGAGCTCGGGACAGGTGGCAGCCAGGTCCATTGTTCAGGGTCATTGTAAGTGCACACTCACATACACATCATTGGTTCCTGTGTAAAGTTCAAGTTTTGTATAGAGAGTGAAAATTCGATCACAATCTGGAACCTAACATTTAAAACTCACAGCATTGAGTCAGCAGCCAATGGATACTACGCAATGCGACACGCCGCGTCTTGCGACAGATTTCGACCAATCACAGACCCGGAATTCCGGTGCGAATGCAAGGATAATCTTTTTAAACTCGACGCTCGACATGTCTCTGAATTTTGCTAGTTCCTGACCCGTATTGAAATGAAGATGGGAAAACGTGCCCTTATTGTGATACTATATACTTTAGCGGACATAGTCTTTACCATATTTTAGAGGGGCATGAAAGATTTCAGGTCAGTTTTTTGGCGTCAAACGTGAAGGAATATTTTTGAATACAATACCGAACTTCGAGAGGGATTTTGATATTCTATATTCTTCTTTTCTGTTTATTTTGATCATGAGCATATTTGCTTATGTTTTCTCTTTCAGTCGATACTAAAAGTGTCGAAAACTGACGAGAAATACTCGTTCTACACGGATTTATTCGTGACCATGTATCTGCTCATTACGTATGCAAGCACCGCTCAGCCGTGCATACGACTTGAATAAATACGTGCGTTTTCGCTCGCGCTGCGGACTGACTGTAATGCCCCGTCACTGACCAGGGACGCTTACCTGGAAACATTAAACTGCACATTACTTGAATATGAGACCATTCTGAAGCAAATAATTTTCACACAAGAATAGATATATAGTGTACTCTTAAATGAATCCCACAAGGATTGGAACAATCATCCTCCAGCATTCCCACTGATTCCCACTGATCAGTTACTAGCCATCCCCTTTAAGAGATGGATGATAACTGGGATAAGGTGTTTAATCTGGACTGTAAGTGTAAACGCAGATTGTGTTTTCTGTGTGTCTACTCTGAACGTATGCCTCTGGGCTTCTCTGATTATGTTGGTTATTAGGCTAAAACCTTTAAAACACATTGAAGAAAACCTCCGGATGATTTTCAGACTTGCACATTTGAACAACTATAAATTGGTTATATATACTGGGTAGAGAGTTTCAGAATTTATATTGATTTCGATGAGGAATAAGAACAAATCACAATGAACAAGGATGATGACATGGCAGCTTCACCATAAGAATGCATGAGTTGCGTCTCAAGGAAGAAGAGCAAAAGAAGGAAGCATACATAGATTGTGCACAGTGAGCTTCCTATAAAAGCGGTATTGTAATGGAATTACATTGTGACGTATCTGAAATATGTGAGCCTCCAATACAGTCATCATCTTTGTTCAGTGTAATTTGTTTCGACGTTTCAGGGATTAGTTTCACTGCTCAAGGATCAACATGAATTCCAGAAATCTATGGAGCTGTCGATTTATGTACTACATGATGTGAAATTATGAAAATCATATGGAGTTCCCATTTGAGCAAATTATGATTATACCGATGGTCTTCTAGTGAATCTAATTGTAAGCACTTCATGTACAGATTGAAAGTAACGTAAATAGTATAATGCCTGCTATCAACTATAACTCTTCATGCGTGTTGTATTGACATTCGTACATACTAATAATGAAAACAGTGACGATGCAATTTATTAATGTTAAGACATAAAAATATTCTACTCGTCCTCTGTCTATCAACCTTTGAATACATATACAATTATCATACAGTCATATATCCAATAGAATGGTGAGAAAATGTTACCAGAGAGAGTCAAATGTTTGTGGTCTTGTCAATGATTTTACAGTGCGCCGAAAATTATGTGTAGGACCTATAAAAGAAGTCCTATGTTTTTATTTTATGATTTTAAGGCATCCTAACATGCCTAAGGTATAGTGTTATATTGTAATAATATACCTTAGGATGTAGGACCAGTTCTGTCTCAAGTGCTGTTTATGTTATTATACGCAAAAGTTATAAGCAAAACAAAAATGGATATTTGGATTTTTGTTTTGCTTTGCTTTGTTTTGATACCGTCATTGTCAAGACTCCTGAAGAAGGCGGAGGCCGCTGAAAATTTGAGTCGAATAAACTCATTCTTTATTGGCAAAAATGCATTACCAGTTTATTTCTTCATTATATATATACATTATATAATCTTATATATATATATATATATATATATATATACACACACATATATACATATATATATATATATTATATATATATATACATATACATATATATATATATTATATATGTATACATATGTATATATATATATATATATATATATGTATTATATATATCATTATAATTATATAGCTAATAATGAAAATCATTGTTGCGTATGAAATATTGAGGCTCATACAGAGTCCGATCTTTAAACGATGTGTCATCTGTTATTACTTATTTTTCATGTTTTTATTTACATGGTCACATGACATGGCTTTCCTTCCTTTTGATGTGTTCGATGCCTGTGATTTGTACGTCTGGACCGAATGATTGAGTATTTGACACCAGAAACCACACAGGTACACTTCCCAACGCCTTTAACAAGCCCTGAAGAAGACCTGTCAAGCTTGGCAGCAATAAAAGGCAATAAGTGAACTAATGCAACATCTGCTAGCAGCCCTTCTTTCTCCGCCACAACTATACTTAAATGCAGCACCCACCACGTATATCATATATATATATATATATATATATATATATATATATATATATATATATATGAGGTTTGTAGTCCGCGTGTTGGTACCAGTAAAGAAAAGATGACGAAGTAGGATAGTAATCCATTTCAGTCCAACAGAAGACGTGTGTATTCGTCGAAAATTTGGTTTGAATAAATATCACTGTTGGACTGAAATGCATTACTATTCCCTTGAGAACGGTGAGAACATGCTTGCCGAAACGTCGGGACTGGGTAAGCCCTTTTCAGGGCCAAATACATACCCTAGAAAGATTACGTGGTGCTCCGTTAAGCCTTCTACCACCCAACCTTACTATCCTACTTCGTCATCTTATATATATGTATGTATATATATATATATATATATATATATATATATATATATATATATATCCATGTGTGTACATGTGCATATTAGGCCTATAGTAATTCTTTCTTTGCGAGGATGTGAATCAATACACACTGTGTGCCAATGCAATATATACATAGTGTGTAAAGCCTCTTGTTTTGTGTTAGCTATACTGTAAGGAATTATTTCATGCAAAAAAAAAAAAGATTAACTATGAGTGAGGATGAGTGGAAGAACCTCGGACTCGCAGTTCTGTATTAGCCGTAAGCTGGAAATTATTAAAGTATATATATTCAAGAATGGATGAAAGGATCTATACAAGCTATGTATAGAAACCACAAAGTAGCATGGTACCCGACTCATTTGCTCTGAAAGTATACCTCACTTCTAGCTCTGAACACTGAACAGAGAGGTGAGTCTCCCCTCCCTGCTCTGAAGCGACTGGTTACGCTAAAGCCCTTTTTACACTTGTGTTTCTAAACCCCGTACTTTCTCTGACCCAGGACTATCATTAGTCCCGTACCATTTTTTTCAGCTTTTTGCACTCGCCAATAAGTCCCGTACTAAGCTCTTGTCCGGGGCTAAGGAGAAAATTGACCTTTTTACACTCGTATTTCTTAGTCCGGTACTTTCCAAACCACATGAATATTCATGATTACGCTGTGCACTGTACACGTACACGCACGCACCGGCAGCACTTGATTATCTCGTTTCTGATTGGTCAGTGGGGGTCGGACTTCGTCTCCGTCGCTTAGCCCCGGATTATTTTTTCGTTCTGTTTACACTCGCTTGCTTGGCACCGCAATTGCGGTGCTCACCCTGCTATTTTGCAGGGCCAGATAGTACGGGACTATCGGTGGGGCTAGCCCACTTTGGCAAAAACAAGTGTAAACAGAAAGTGGGCTAAGGATAGTCCCGTACCAACGGTGGGGCTAAGGCCCCCCCCCCCCCCCTTAGCCCCACCGTTGGTACGGGACTAAGCAAAAATTTACAAGTGTAAAAAGCCCTTTATCAATCAGTCCTTTATCACTAGTACATGCTGACTTGCTATATTTTGTGCAGACCAATAGATCTGCCTCTTGTTTGGCGGCCTCCTGTTCGTTGTTAGAGGGGCCGATCTTATTACCGACCGTATACTATGAACAGATAACAAGAGGCAATTGAACAAGAGGCAGATTGGTGGGTCTATATTTTGTGGAGATAATTAAGGCCTGGGAGACATAATTTGCCTCTGGACAGTTAACTCGCAAATATTGGTGGCCGTCTCCGGTTTTTTTTTTCCATTTCTGTGGGTATTCCTCCATCAAAGCGGTGACTTCCATGGATTTCTTGCTGGATATCTAATTGCTGGATTATATCAATCGCATATTAAAGGACGCGGTCTGTGCACCCAGTCTGTGCGGTCTGTGCGTGGGGATGTGATGCGCATCGAGGATCATTCATCTGTGCATTGAGCCTAATTCCGGCATTTCCAAGCCAGGGGATTATTATGGAACTTGTGATTATTTACATGATAATATTAGGTGTATTCGACTGTAACATATGTAAGTGGTTTTGTTATTAATTGCACCTAGTCTGTAGATCTGTGTTTGTACCGGTAATATTACTGCGATCATTCTCAGCGTGATTCTGGTCGTAACAAAGTATATATCATTGGAATAAGAGGCCTATATTAGCTGCAATATTATGATCAGAATACAAAGAACATACAACATCTTTGAAAGTCTACTTTAGACAATGGTTCAGTGAGGTAGTTATAGCTTCAAATTTCTCTGGTTTTTCCTTTGTTCATTTCTCTATGATTATTTTTTATTACATTGTAATTCTATCTTTGATGTTGATTATGATCGTTTTCTTGATTTTTGTCACAATATAATCACGTTATCAATGAAGACTGAATTATACAACAAAGTCCTCTTTTGTGTATTCCCTTGAGACAGCACTAAAAAAATAAAATGCAACTCCAAACGAATATCATATTCATTTCACTAACATCATGTATATATTATAGTTCCATCCGTTGGTTACCGTGTTCAGACCGGCCCTTGTGATGTTTGTTATTTGCGTAGCTTAAGTAGGGATGTTATAGTTTTGGCTGACATGGGGCTTCAGATTTCCAACTGATTTGTGAGATAATGAGAAACCTCTTATGAAAATATGAAAGAGCACATGATTTTATACGAGGAATTAAAAGTTTAGTTGATGAAAACTGGCACTGAAATGGCCGAGATATCCAAAAACAAAGAGGTCCTAATGAACAAGATGAAAGGTGGGACCCATCTTTGATTAGGACCACTTCTTTTCTATTAAGCTCAGCCATTTCAAAACAGATTTTCATCATATACATTGAATTCCTCTAGAAATGTTGAATACGCTCTTTGATATTACATAATGTGGACTGGTGTCTAATCATCTCGAAAAAAAAAAAGTAAAAATCTAAATCCCCACCTCAGCATAAACTCCACCATATCTTTAAACTGTAGAGAAACTGATTCAGGCGCATTGGATTGGCGCACGTTACGAGCTAGACACCCATGAGTCACAAGTCATTGATAGGGACCTACATTTTGTACAGCTCACCAGTCATACAGCCCATAGAGCTAGACGCTAAGCGAGCAAGGCCCATGAGCTCAACATCAAGCAAATTAGGCTCACGAGCTATGCCTATGGGTCTACGGTCCGCCAGTTCGATATGGGAATTAATAGGGCCCATGAGCTTGTCACTATAATAATTAGGCAAACAAGGCCCGCGATGCTATAGTGTCGAACTGGTGGGCTTTTTTTCTTTTCTTATCTTTTTTCTTACCTTAGTGTCGAGCTCGTCGGCTATATTGATTATGACTGACTACACATAGGGCTTTACGTAAGACAAACTTTCGACGAATAGACCGGCTACAGGTCCGTTCTTTTTATAACCATGATGTCATCATTGCAAGCAGGGACTTGCGATCGAGGTCGAGTGGGTGCAGCGTGTCGAGCGTGCCCGCGCCCTCTTTTTATACTACAGCTGTACGTACACACGGCCGGTACAGGGCTCACACGGGTAAATAATTCCCCATAGAGACGTGTGTTAAAATTCAAATTTCAAAAAATTCTGTAAAATAGCTGGGAGAAATGAGGTGTTTCATATTCACTTATATGAATACTAGTAAGTGAGATGGTACCCGTTCATCCATCAAATTTTCAAGGCAGGTTCTTTGGCTCAAACTCTGTCCAAGGGTCCGCAAAGCCAGACTACGAGTTCTTGTCACTCAAAAAATCACCTATTTTCGGTACATGCACCCAATGAAATATAGTCCCCTCAAATTCCATCAGAAAAGCTTTCATCTTCCAACCAAAATGCAGTTTGTAGAGGAATTCATACTTAATATCTACAGCTATTCAGTTTTGAGCCAAACTGCATCACTGATTTTTAATTAATTTTTCTCTTCATTTATTTTGGTATCTTTGGTGCCAGTTTGTGAAGGGGTCTGGGACATTCCATTTTATTTACAGGTGTGAGCCCTATAATGAACACATAGGCGCCTAGTGTAGCTGTGCAGTATCGAACGCGGAAAGGACAACCTTGAGTTGATGGCCTATACGGCTTGGATGACGGCTACTTTTCATTTGATCACCGCTACTTTACATTTGATCACCGTCACTTTTTATGCGATGGCTCTCCATAGTACCAGCCATCAAATGGTTTCTGGCAGCGATCAGACTAAAGCTGTCCTTTGGGCGTTCGTAGTGTGCGCGCGAAAAGGACAACTTTAATTTAATCGGAGCCATTTTTAATTTGATGGTGGCCGAAATTTCATTTGATGATGGTCACTTTTCAGTTGATCGCAGCCACTTTTAATTTGATGGTGGCCACTTTTCATTTGATGATGGTCACTTTTCATTTGATCGCAGCCTCTTTTCATTTGATGGTGGCCACCATCATCTATATACTGTATCCATATTTGGTGTAAAGAAATATGTATTCTAATATTTTATGTAACCAAGATTAACTTTAATCTTGATATGGTGAAGTGAATGAATGAAATGTTTTACATGTATGAGTATGACTGTCAACGTACACTATAATCATATTATCCTATGATGTGTGCTCCATGTATAATGTATATATTTACTTTTCTTGCCATAATTGAGTAAGAGACTTGGAATTCATGTGTTAGCTTTGCAAGGATGTTAAGCAGCAAGTTACGGTACTGGAAGTGCAGTATGAACACATCACGTACAGTGGAATCGAATAGGGGAATAGTTCACACAGTGGAAAGTATAAGAACACACCCCATGCATGCTTGTCCAAGCCCCCTCAATACTAGGCTTTCGTTGCTCTGTGGCTTGGGATGATCTCCCCTCTTTTTCCTTTCTCCGCCTGTCTGTCTGACTACTCCTCTCTCTCTTTCTCTCTCTCTCTTTCCCTCCCCTCCCTCTCGGTCTCATTGCGTATCTCAGCCCCCCCCCCCTTACTCATCCGTTGCTCTCTTTCAATCTTGTTTTCCTTTTCATTTGTGGTGAAACACAGAGCAGTGACTTTAGACAGTACATGATACCCACAGAGCACTAGCAACTCGATATTAAAGATGTAACTATAGCATTGGTGTCTGTAATGATAAGTTGAATGGTATAGATAGTGATATATGCATGTTATTTGTAAAGAAATAAATTACTTTGTGATAACTATGAGGGTTGCCAGGGCAACCACACGGCACAAATAGCAGAAGACATACATGTTTGTCATGTACTCAAGATTTGGAATGTTTTGTATATAATTATATTAATACATGTACATGTTTATTTGGCATCCCATAGGTATTAAGAATACTCAACTTTTAAAGCAATGTTGTGCTCAACAACAAAATGTTATTGCTTATGACCTTAATTGATGGTATCTAACAAGCTAAAAGAATGAGATGAGAGAAGTTATCACACATAAAGACATGACCCTGGTCATTGCCATCTGCAATACATAAATAGAAAAAAATAAAATTACAAGTTAAAAAAAAAAGATAAGATAAAAAAAATGGTCCCCGGATTTTTTTTTTTTTTGGGGGGGGGGGGGGGGTGCAACCCGCCCAACTCCCCTCTAGATCCGCTTCTGCCCCTTGTACAGGTTGTGTGAAATATGTGAGTTGTGTCTGAAAGTAGAAGTATTATGCTTCCAGGGTTAAGTATGCATGAATAACCCTCAGACCTGAGGTAGATGTATTGAGTGGGCAATGACTGATTGTTATGTTAGGGATAATTCTCTGAAATGTTCCTATATGGACACAGTTTTGGCGACTTATACTCTTGTTATGTTAAGGTATAATTGGTTGTAAGGATACACATATCCAAGTATGTTAACACTTACTTTATCATATTGTTATGTGTCAATTTCTGACATGGTAAAGATTATGTTTTGTGCTGTAAATAAGTTATTTATAATAGAGACTCTCAACAATCAAAATATGGTTATGATGAGAAGAGTTTAGACTAGTGAGAGAAATATACTCAGTATTATATTCATATATATTTTATGAAATAAAGAATAAGTTGGTGCAGTGACAAAACATAGAAATTTCTATGAAAAGTAATGAAAGTGGAACGAATTATAAATGGTTTTACAGAACCATGATTATGACAATGATTTGAGTTATGATATGAATAAAGTAGTTGCGCTCATCACCACCATTCAAGCATCACGTGGATTCTTTCTTCTTCTTTCAATAGATACGCCCCCCTCTCCGGGAGGGGCGCTACAAATTTGACGACCCTGCCAGGACAGCCATTTTTGGTGAGAGCAGAATATGTGCTGTCCTAAGACACGAGCCTGAACACCTGAAGGAAGATGGCAACGCTCGAGGATGTTACCAGCCGTGTACTAGGAGGCCTCACTCAGCTTGATGAAAAGCAGCTCCTAGAAATAGCTGCCTTGTGTGACCTCCCTACAGAAAAGCTACAGAAAGCAAAGAGTAGCAAGGACATTTTGGAGTTCTGCGACTGGTAACGTCGTACTTGACCGGGGAAGAGTTAGAGAAGGAGACAGATGGGGGAATGGAGTTGATGGGTAAGGTAATGGGAAGGTTGGATGAGTGGGTAAACGTGAAAGTGAGCAAAGAAGAGAAGAGCAAGGAAAGCCCACCCGTATTACCCGTCACAAGACCATCGCCCACAAACACAATCCCTCCTGAGCATGTCCCAAAGGAGTTCAAGATAAGAGGGCAAATTGGAGACCCCGGCCAAAAAGACAAGCTTCCTTTCTCGAGTCTGGTGCATCAGATCGACCGTGCCATCTCAAGAGGGTACCCGGAAGAAGACATAGTGGATGCCATCATCAACGCTATGGTCCCTGGTCTTCCTCTCCGTGGCTACCTTGAAATAAAACCTGACCTCAACCTGCCTGTCCTCAGATGCCTACTCCGGAGTCATTACCGAGAAAAAGAGGCTACGGAGTTGTATCACGACTTGACACGTGCTGTCCAAGATCCCAAGGAGAGCCCTCAGGAGTTTCTATTACGAATGTTGGCACTCCACCAGAAGATTCTCTTAGCGTCTAAGGAAGCAGATGCCACAGTTACTTACGACGCAACTCTCGTCCAGGGAATGTTTATGCATTCCCTAACGACTGGAATCATCAACGAGAGTGTGAAGGCCGACCTAAAACCGCTCTTACAAGATGTGTTGACAAGTGATGAGGCTCTGCTAGAGAGGATTGATATTGCCGCCAACAACGAAAAGGAGCGGCAATAGAAACAGGCGACAACGAAGAAGGCCAAGGTCCAGGAAATTAATGTCCCAGCCCCCAAGAAAGAAGAAAAGATCAAAAGAGAAGCACCAGCTCAGTTTAGCTTGCAGCAGATGCAGGAAGACATTCGCGCGATAGTGCGTTCCGAGTTGGCAGCTGTGACTCAGAGGTCACCAGCCCCAATGCCTCCAATGGTGTCAGCAAATGCACCTCCCAACAGAGGACCGGACTGGGGATGTCAGAATTGCCGCCTAGCTGGGAGAGGACCAAGTTGTCAACATTGCTTTAGATGTGGGAGCAGCGACCACTGTCTGAGGGAGTGTCAATATCGGAAGGCGGTAAACTTCGGAGGGGCATCCGAGAGGGGCAACGGGTTCCCCAGAAATAGGAAATAGATGCACAGTAAGCTGCTTCCTGAACGGTGTAAAGACTGAGGCACTCTGGGATACTGGCGCACAAGTCACCATTATCTCAGAGAAAATGGAGAAAAGACTTATGCCTGACATGACCCTACGAGGTATCGACGAATTACTTGGCGGAGACTTGTCCCTCGAGGCTGCAAATGGCGTCGACATTCCATTCCTTGGATGGATAAGTATGAAATTCACCCTTGATGGACAGTGTGATGTCATTGATGTACCGACCTTAGTCACCCCAGATCACCTGGAAACGCCAATCATTGGTTACAACGTAATAGCAGAGATTGCAAGATCACACTCAGGAGCAGATGCAGCAACAGGGTTGTCCCAGGCTATGCTTTCCTCTTTGAGAGCCCAGCCCCAAGATATTCCCCGTCTAATTAATCTTCTGTCTCAAGAGCAAGACGATGAGGTTGGATTGGTCAGAAATGGACGGAGAAGCATCACGATCCCAAGCGGGAAGACGGTAGGTGTGGTATGCAGAGTGCATACGGCTCCTGTAAACCGTCGCACTGATGTTTTATTCCAGCCTGGCCCGAGTGATAAGATGGGAGACCTGCAAGTAGATGAGAGCTTGGTCCTACTTCAGCGAGGATCGAGCACCCAAATAGTGATCCCTGTTTCGAATCCCACCAAGCATGACGTTTTACTAGAGGGACGCAAAGTCTTGGGCCGACTCCACCTAATCCAGTCAGTGGCTCCAAGTCAACCATGTCCAGAGACAGACAAAACAACCAACGACAGCCCATCCCCACCCAAAACATTTGAGGAGATGTTTGCAGCCATGGACCTCACTGAGCTCACACTGTCCCAG
This sequence comes from Diadema antillarum, assembly GCF_040938485.1. NCBI lineage: Eukaryota > Metazoa > Echinodermata > Echinoidea > Diadematoida > Diadematidae > Diadema > Diadema antillarum. The sequence continues at coordinate 109,763 of NW_027271011.1, read as the reverse complement.
AGAGCATGCGTCTTGCAGATGCTTCAGGAAGAAAGGAACGCCTTCGCCCAAGACGACTCTGATATGGGTTGCATTCCCGACCTACAGATGCGTATTCCCCTCACAGATGATGCTCCTGTAAGTCGAACATATATGTCCATCCCCAGACCCCTGTACGCAGAAGTTAAGGAGTATCTACAAGACCTGATAGAGCGAGGCTGGATAAGGAAATCCACCTCATCCTACGCCTCACCGATTGTATGTGTACGGAAGAAAGACGGAAGTCTACGGCTGTGCATCGATTACAGAGGTCTGAACAAAAAGACCATCGACGATCGACAGCCCATACCCCGAATTCAAGATGTACTGGATGGACTTGGTGGGAGTACATGGTTCACGACTTTAGACCACGGCAAAGCATACCACCAAGGCTTTGTACATCCAGACAGCCAACATGTGACCGCCTTTGTAACCCCATGGGGTTTATACGAATGGCAACGTATACCGTTCGGCCTCAAAAATGCCCCTGCCGTTTACCAACGCCACATGGAGGGATGTCTGGAAGGCCTCACCCATGAATGTTGCGTGGTATACCTCGATGATTATACTCGTATATAGCCACACATTCGAGGAGCACCTGGCACATATTCGACAAGTCCTTCAACGGGTACAACAGCACGGCATCAAGCTGAAGCCAGCCAAATGCAGCCTGTTCCAGAGGAAAGCCAAGTACCTGGGCAGGATTGTATCCTCCGAAGGCCACACCCCAGACCCCAAGGACACTCAAGCCCTTCAAAGCCCTGAAGGAGAAGCACCCCAGAACGGTCGGTGAAGTACGTCAACTGTTGGGACTTGTTGGTTACTTCCGCAAGTACATACCAAGCTTCTCACAGAAGGCCAAACCCCTGTACCAGTTACTCAAAGGACCAACCACCCCAAACCAAAAGCAAAAGTCCACCCCAAAAGTGAAAAAGAAAGGAAACACAGTCCCCTCAAATACCCCAGTACAGTGGCAGGAAAGCCACCTGAACGACACTCAATGACCTAATTGACACCCTTGCTTCACCTCAAGTTATGGCGTACCTGGATTTCGATGAACCTTTCTGCCTGTACACCGATGCGTCACAGAATGGTTTAGGAGCAGTGCTAACCCAGGTGATAGGTGGACAGAACAGAGTAATTGGATACGGCTCCCGCACCCTAACACCAGCAGAACATAACTACCACTTACACTCAGGAAAACTGGAGTTCCTGGCCCTGAAGTGGGCCATCACTGACCACTTCCGTGACTACCTCGCATTTGCCAAGCACTTCACAGTGTACACCGACAATAACCCCCTCACCTACATTCTCACGACAGCCAAGTTAAACGCTACGGGAACGCTGGGTGTCAGAACTTGCTGATTTCCAGTTTAACATCAAGTACCTTCCAGGGAGAACCAATTCTGTTGCGGATATTCTGTTAAGGATGCCCATTGACCTTGAGCGCTACCAGCAGGATTGCACAGAAGAGGTAACTCAGGATGTTATGAAGGCAGTGCAAGCTGCAATGCAGACTCAAGAGCCCCTGTATAGCATCTGTGTTAACGCCCTGACCACCGTATCCAACCCACCGACAGACGAAGAAGACCCATTACCTAGCCCCCTCCGTCAGTGGACTCCAGATGAAGTCAAGAAGGCCCAGGAAAATGACCCAGTCATTGCTGCTGTCAAACAAAAGAAGGCTGAAGGTACTTTCCCATCACGGAACGAGCGGCTATCGTATAGCAAAGAGTCAAGGAGCCTCCTTCACGAGTGGAGCAAGCTGAGGATTAATGAGGAAGGAATTCTCTACAGGGAAACAAGAGAACGGTCACAACTTGTTCTTCCTGGAGAATTCAGAGAGTTTGTCCTTAAGCAGCTCCACGACGAGATGGGACACCAGGGAGCAGAGAGAGTAATAGCGCTAGCAAGAGACAGATTTTACTGGCCCCAAATGCAGCGAGACTTTGAGATGTACACAACTTCCCGGAGCCCATGTCTGAAGCAGAGAAAACCGAACACCAAGACCACCGCCCCCTCGTACCGGTCATTACCACCCAGCCATTTGAGCTAGTGTCACTGGATTTCCTACATCTGGAGCAGAGTACTGGAGGTCAGGAATACATACTGGTGATAATGGACCATTACACGAGGTTCGCCCAAGCATATGCTACATCTAACAAGTCAGTTAAGACAGCGGCAGATCGCCTGCTTAACGATTTCATTCCCCATTTCGGATTTCCCCCGGCGAATTCATCATGATCACGGGCGTGAATTCGAAAACAAGTTGTTCGACCGCCTGTGTCAACATCCCAGGTAACATGCCCATGTGGGTTGCATATGGGCCCAATATGGGTTTGAATATGGGTCCCACATGGGTATGCCCATATGGGACCCCTAGGATTTTGCACCCAAGATTTACATGGGACCCATATGGGCGATCCCAGATGGCCCATATGAGTTCCCGCTGGGGCCCATGTGGGTAATGTATGTGGTAAATATGTGGGCACTATGAGGGTTTTCCCATATGGGCTTTAGCTGGGAAATCATCATGGGTCCCACATGGGTATGCCCATATGGGGCCCCTAGGATTTTGCACCCAAGATTTACATGGGACCCATATGGGCAATCCCAAATGACACATATGGGTTCCTTGTGGGACCCATCTGGGCAACGTATGTGGTAAATATGTGGGCACTGTGTGGGTTATCCCATACCGGGTATGGGCTTTGTGTGGGGTTTCATCATGGGTCCCACATGGGTTCGCCCATATGGGGCCCCTAGGATTTTGCACCTAAGATTTACATGGGACCCATATGGGCGATCCCAAATGACACATATGGGTTCCTTGTGGGACCCATCTGGGCAACGTATGTGGTAAATATGTGGGCACCATGTGGGTTATCATATATGGGCTTTTGGTGGGGTTTCATCATGGGTCCCACATGGGTATGCCCATATGGGGCCCCTAGTATTTTGCACCCTAGATTTACATGGGACCCATATGGGCAATCCAAAATGACCCATATGGGTCCCCAATGGGACCCATCTTGGTAATGTATGTGGTAAATATGTGGGCACCATGTGGGTTCCCCATATGGGCTTTTGATGGGTTTTCACCATGGGTCCCACATGGGTATGCATATATGGGGCCCCTAGGAATTTGCACCCAAGATTTACATGGGACCCATATGGGGGATCCAAGATGTTACATATAGGTACACCGTGGGTCCCATCTGGGTAATTTGGCTAACATTTTTGCAAACGGTGAGTTTACCATATCGTGTCTTTAACCTATGGAACAAGCCTACCTCATTATGATTAACCACAGCTTGCCCAGCGGCAATGGCAGGAGACACTGGCACGTTGAGTTGATGGAAAACTGACACCAAACCTCTGTTATGAGCAGTCCACTTATTGTGTAGATTTTGTGTTTATTTCTTCGATGAACAGCCCTAGTAAGGTGGCACATCTTCGAAATCTACCTAAATACCATGTAAACATACTGTAAATACACTGTACATCCACCACCACCAATGACCTACACATAGAGAAGTATTATTCCCCTCAATTCACTCTTGAATGTATGTAGTCAATAGATCAAGTATCTTATTCTCAAAGTGAATATACAAGTACAGTGTATTTGTGCATTGTTGTAATTGAAAACTGTTGACCTGTGTCCCTCAGCTGGATATAGGCATTCATATAATATTACTTGATAAACAAGCGTAAAAGCTATAAATGGTGAGATCTTTTTAACAGCTTCTGTAAGGGGAAAATACCCAAACTAAACATGTTGATTGAGTGAATGCAGCAATATGAAAAGAACAGTTCAGTAAGGTTTGAAGAAAATTGCACAATTCTGTCAAAAATTATGCACTTTTGAAATTTTGGTGTTGCTATCTAATTCTCCCTGAACCTGTGCTGCAAACCGCCTCTGTTTTTGTCCATCCTGCTATTTTATTCCACTGTTCTGATTTCTTATAAAATATTGTGTAGACCTTAAAATGTGTGCTGCGTGAAGTCTTGCTGTGTTTTTCCATCTTTTCTCTTCGCCAGATCTGCAAGGACAGAGGAAGAAATATATTCACGAAATTACAATCTTCATATAGAATGTGTTACACATGTTATTCATCAGAAATATTGCTAGATTCAATTATTGAGAGATACAAAATCAGTCCAAGGATAAATATAGTTGTTATACATGCAGAGCAAAGGAAATTACAACAATTACGAATTAGGATAAACGACTTAGAACATTGCATAATAAGTTACTGCTTGAGGGTGAGTAGAAAGATATCAACTTACACCTCATCTCATTACGTAGGATTTTTTTTTTGAATGAATCTTTTAATTCATTTGATTGTAAAACAAACCCAGGAAGATCAAAGGACAAGTTTTGATTATCCATGAAATGGTAAATGACAATTAAGATTTAGGAGAAGCTATAATTTGAGTAAATTTTGAGTATAATTTGATTAAGTGAACAGAAAGACAGACACAGACAAAGGAATATGTGTATACATAAAAAAAGATTGCGAGTGGTCAATAAATATTTTGGACAAACGATATGAAGTTAAACCTACAATTAATTGCTATTTACTCGATATTGACTACCAGTAGGGCCTTTTGAAATTAAATCTATTTAAGCTTATAATCTGGTATGATTTATAAACCTATATATGACTTATTTCTTAGAAAGGATTTGAGATAACAATACACTATAGATAGCCTTTAAACCCCCCAAACTATCTTACAATTGTACTTCTATCATAAGAGGGAATGCATTATGGTTATCAATTACCTCTTTAGAGAAGGAGTAATACAACTTAAACAACATAAATAATTTATAGTAGATAGAAAAAAAAATATGCCAACTAGAGCTATGATGACACAAATATCAGTAGGCCTATACTTGTTTTCATATATTTCCAAATGCCACTGCTATTCTGATTACTATACTGTGAAACGTATATACTGTGTTTAAAGTGTTACGTACACGTTATACACATCTCTGATAATACAGGAGCATGGAAATCGCAGTTAGGCTTCACTCAGATCTCCTCCTAAATACATTTTATGCATGTCACAGTAAAACTAACTGCAGTATTTCTGAAGCTAAGCCTCTTTCTCACACGCTTAGTATTTGGTAACTGCAAAATACTTGTGCTTTCCAGTTAAAATTGTCAGGACATACAGTCAATCTAGTAATAGAGCCAAGCTAAATATGCATATGTCTTCCACTCATTTGAGAATTGGTGCAGGGAGGTGGAAGCACCTCCCTGATTGGTGTTTTCTTATGGAATCAGGGAGGTGAGTCTCCCTGCAGTGGAATGTGACCTTTGTGACTTTATTATAACCCAAACAACTGACCACAGCCTTCTGCAGAGATGCTGTGGAGTTGGGGAGTTGAATGACCTTGCCAGCTCCTCATACATGTACTAAGTACCGTACGGTGTGGGTGTGTTTAGATGGTTCAGGATTGAATACTACACAGCTGTACTACCACTACTGTGTGGGACGTGTTCATACCAATGCATTACACAGTACTGCGCATAAACTTATTCTCCACTTGGGCTTTCGTGGTGAACCCGAAAGTAGCGAGTCTAGTTTTTTAATGTTTCCATTATAATACATGTATGTAAAAACGTAATTTCTGATTTGATATCACCATAATGTATACTTTACTTTAAACTATGAGTGAACTGCAATTGCAATCACTGAGTGCTTTCAGCAGCTCCCTTTGTTTCAATACAGCTCACAGCTAGTGTTTTCCCTCATTGCAATTATTTGTAAAATTTCGTATGCGTAAATGCTTTCTCAAATACTGTTACTGCATTTTTTTTTTAAATGAAGCTCAATGGTATGAAGTATTGAAATGAAAATGCAATAATGCTAGACAGGTTGAGCGGTATACAGCATTGATTTCTATACACAGAGTACGAGATTAAACCCCAAATCAAATCTATAAAGCAATATTGACATAAGAATTAAACAAAATCATATAACACAGCAGGCATATAACCTTAGGATACACCTCTCTATCAACATGACTTGTGTATAATTCTATGGATGATCCATTGAGGCAACATGCTCACATACCATCCCAACTTACATATTTGTTATATTGCCTATATAGCTTGCCGACTTGGGATTAGCTTTTTCAATAACTCGCAATCAACATCTTTACCTGAAATACAACATGCTGACAAAAATAAGTTTATTTACTTACCTAAAATGAGGCGAAGACAGATGATCATCAAGCTCTGACTGTACTGAAGGAGATCAATCAGTCCTAATGCCAATGCATATACTGCACTGCATAACGGGCATGAACCAGACCCTCTTTTCAAATTCTGGGTCAGTTCCATTTTTAGGTAGGGGTGTGTTATGATGAGCAGGTGGGTTAACCCAGTTCATTCCCATGTAAATCCCATATGGGCATTTGCATATCTTACCCAGATGGTTCTACCCAGGTTGACCCCATATGAAACCCATATAAGCATTTACATCTATTCCCCAGGTGGGTTTGCCCAGGTCATTCCCATATGATACCCAAATAGATATGCTCATCTCTTACCCAGATGGGTTTGCCCAGTTCATTCCAGTATGGTACCCACATCATCTCCTACCCAAATGGGTTTGCCCAGTTCATTCCAATATTTTACCCACATAAATATGTTCATCTCATGCCCTTATGGGTTTGCCCAGTTCATTCCCATAACGTACCCAAATAGATATGTCCATCTCTAACCCAGATGGGTTTACCAAGTTCATTCCCGTATGGCACCCACATAGATATGTTCATCTCTTACCCAGATTGGTTGCCCAGTTCATTCCAATAATATGGTATACCCTCATAGATATGTTAATCTATTACCCAGATGGCTTTGCCCAGTTCTTTCCCAAATGGTATAGCCAAAAAGATTATGTTCAGCTCTTACTCAAATGGGTTTGCCCAGTTCATTCCAACATGGTATACCACATAAATATGTTTATCTCCTACCCGGATTTGTGCTCAGTTCATTCCCATATGGTACCCACTTAATTATGTTCATCTCTTTCCCAGATGGGTTGCCCAGTTCATTCTAATATGGTACCTACATAGATATGTTCATCTATTACCCAGATGGGTTTGCCTAGTTTTTTTTCCCATAAAGTTCCCAAAAAGATATGATCAGCTCTTACCCAGATGGGTTTGCTAACTTCATTCCCATATACCCACATAGATAGGTTCATCCGTCACCCAGATGGGTTTGCCCAGTTCTTTCCCATATGGTACCCACATAGATATGATCAGCTGCTCTTACCCAGATGGGTTTACCCAGTTCATTCTAATATGCTGCCCACAGAGATAATTATGTTCACCTCTAACCCACCTGGGTTTACCCACTTCATATCCATATGAAACCCATATGTATATTGACAGATCTCACACAGATCGGTTTGCCCAGTTGTATCCCATATGGTATGCATATGGGCATTTGTATATCTCATCCATATGGGTTTGCTCATTCCATGCCCATATGGAGCCCATACGGGCATAGGCCTATAGGCTACATGTATTACACGGGTGGGTTAACCCATTTACTTCCCATTTGGAGTCCATATGGGCATTTACATGTACTGCCCAGATGGTTTCCCCATTCATTTCCCATGTGAAACCCGTATGGGCATTGACTTATTTTACCCAGATGGGTTTGCCCAGCTCATTCCCATATGAAACCCATATAGATATTTACATATCTCACCCAGATGGGTTTACCCATTTATTTAACATGTGTAACTCATATAGACATTTACTTATTTTACCCAGATGGGTTTCCCCAGCTTATTCCCACATGAAACCCATATAGATATTTACATATCTCACCCAGATGGATTTGCCCATTTATTTCTCACACGAAACCCACATGGACATTCACTTATTTTACCCAGATGGGTATGCCCAGCTCATTCCCATATGAAGCCCATATGGATATTTACATTTATTACCCAGATGGATTCACCCAGTAGATTCCCATATGGTATGCATATGGGCTTTGCATATTCTACCCAGATACCTTTGCCCAATTTATACCCATATGAAACCCATATGGGCATTTACATATCTCACCCAGATGGGTTTACCCATTTTGTTCACATGTGTAACCCATATGGACATTTACTTATTTTACCCAGATGAGTTTGCCCAGCTCATTCCCATATGAAACCCATATGGATATTTACATTTATTACCCAGATGGATTCACCCAGTAGATTCCCATATGGTATGCATATGGGCATTGCATATTTTACCCAGATAGCTTAGCCCATTTTATACCCATATGAAACCCATATGGGTATTTACATATCTCGCCCAGATGGGTTTACCCATTTTGTTCACATGTGTAACCCATATGGACATTTACTTATTTCACCCAGATGGGTTTGCCCAGCTCATTCCCATGTGAAACCCATATGGATATTTACATTTATTACCCAGATGGATTCACCCAGTAGATTCCCATATGGTATGCATATGGGCATTGCATATCTTACCCAGATAGCTTTGCCCATTTTATACCCACATGAAACCCATATGGGTATTTACATATCTCGCCCAGATGGGTTTACCCATTTTTTTCGCATGTGTAACCCATATGGGCATTTAACAATCTTACCCAGATGGGTTTGCCCAGTTCATTTCCATTATGATACCCACATGGGCAGTCCCATTTAAAAACCCATATGGGTTATCCCATATTGGTCTGATGCTAAATACATATGGGATTCACCCTAACCCAGATGGCCCACGTGGCCCGGAGTATGCCCATATGGGTCCCATATGGGCATGTTACCTGGGATAGTCACATCACCCGATCCCACACTACTCCCTACCACCCTGAAGGCAACGGTAATGTTGAACGCTTCAACAGGACCTTGCTGAGCATGCTGAGGACTCTAACCACCACCGAACGCTCCCGTTGGAAGGACCATCTCCAGAAGGTCGTACACGCATACAACTGCGCGAAGCATGCGTCAACTGGATACTCTCCGTTCTTCCTCCTCTTTGGACGGTCCCCACGCCTTCCCGTTGATGTGGCCTTCGGCCTAAAGACGACCGAGGATGGAAAAGCTGCTTTCAGCCATAGAGAGTATGCAGAGATATGGAAAACGCAGATGAAGCAGGCCTACAAGGTGGCATCTCAAAACATGGAGCGAACAGCGCAAAGACGGAAGAGGTACTACGACCAGAGAGTTCGCTGTACTGCTCTGAGCCCAGGAGACCGTGTGCTTGTTCGAAACCTTGCCCCACAAGGAGGCCCAGGGTCCTGTGTATGTAGTAGCACCAGAAAATGGCAGGGGGCGTAGACGGACACTGCACCGCAACCACTTAATGCCCTGCGACTACCTCCCCGCAACCCCAGACAGTCATCCAGCACATAACATCCCAACACAGAAAGGCCCCACGAGAGAACGTAAACGGTCCAGACCAACTCCTACCCGACCAACTCCTACACCGGACAGCGACGACTCCAGCTCAGGGGAGGAGAACTACTACTGGACCGCACAAAGACGAATGCTCAGACCAGATGATATTTCTCAGACTGAGGAAGAACAAGAATTAGCCTCCTCAAGTGTGAATGCATCTGCTGTTGAACACCCTTCGGGCCCAGATCAGCCACCAGAAGGACCACCTACACCCGAAAATGTCAGTGACAACATCCCGCTTGCACCAGACCCTGCCTTAACCACTGACAACCGCACCCAACCACATACGGTACAGAATGCGCCAAGGAGAAGTACGAGAGAGAAACGGCCACCAGCCACCTTCACCTACGAGGCCCCTGGTGAACCCGTCAGGTACCCTACCAATGTCACCCTGGAAAGCGCTACTGCTTCTAGACCACGTATTGACAGGAGCTACATGCCTGCCAATCCTTGCATTCCCTGGCCAGCCCAACTAACAGCAAGACAAAACCCCACTACGCCTATTACTTTCACTGCACCTCACTTGCCAAACTTTCCGCCAACTTATCCTACCCCCATCTGTCCCCCATAGCCCCCACTTGCACCAACTACAAGCACAGCCTATGTTTGAATCTCAGACATATTTTCCTGGCAGTCCCCTTCCGGCCCAGCAACCGATGCAGTATCCCTTCCCGCCTGGTCTCCCCTACCAAGCACCACCGCAACCCCAGATGATGACACCACATCATTGGCCGCCAACGATGACAGCAGATGTCCGGAGTCATGTTCTACCAGCTAACCCACAGCTCTCACAAGGAGGAAACCCCCTACCTGTGTAAGCGTGTGATTACCCCGTGCCAAAGGAAAATTATGATGAGTTTGCTGTGCCAATGTCTTAATGATTACTATGATAATGTGCTATTGTGCGAATGTGAAGGAAGAAACCATGTGCTTGTTGGATCATGAAATGGGATCACTTTTCGTGCTGTGTTTATTAATGTGTCGCGATATTCGATCTCAGGATGTGGGAAAATACACACAGAGAAATTACGGTTCTAATTTGCACCCTAGAGGGTGCATATCGTTGTAACACCAGCGGCTCCATTTAGGGTTCTATTTTTGGGGGTGCTTATTTAGCACCCTATATTTAACACCATATATGGTGCATATTTGCACCCCTCCATTGGGTTCCCTTTCTGCACCCAATAGGGTTCATATCGTTGTAACACCAGCGGCTCCATTTAGGGTTCTATTTTTTGGGGTGCTTATTTAGCACCCTATATTTAACACCATATATGGTGCATATTTGCACCCCTCCACTGGGTTCCCTTTCTGCACCCCATAGGGTGAACAAAAATTCAGGTGCAAATTTGCACCCTTTCTGGTTCATATCGTTGTAACACCAGCGGCTCCATTTTGGGTTCTATTTTTGGGGGTTCTTATTTAGCACCCTATATTCAACACCCTAAAAGGTGCAAATATAGACCTCTATACAGGGTTCCTCTTCTGCACCTCATACCTGCACCCATTATGGTTCATATTGTTATTGTTGTAATTTTGCACCCTATGGGGTGATAAAGTCACCGCAATATAGGATGCAATACAATTTGCACACGTCTCTATATAGGGTCATCTTTCTGCACCCCATATGGTGAAAATTATAACCTTTTCGTTAAAACCAAAATAATTATATACTGGATGCCTTCACTGACTTCACAAACAATTACCTAAGGTCTACTGGATGCCTTCACTGACTTCACAATTACCTAAGGTAACACTCCAGACATGAAGCAAAATAGCATGCATACAGTAGATTTTACACACAGTTTCTCAGTCAATTAAATCCACAATCTTTCGAAAACTGAAGTCAGAGACTTCAATTCAACAACAAATAGAACATAAACATGATGAATACAGTGCATACTTACATATAAATCATTAACATTTTAATATATGTCTCAAGGAAGAGGGACAAGTTAACAGCGATTTTCTTTTTCATGGTTTACTTTAAAGTGAACATGAAATATACATTGTATTTCTACAAATTCTAATACGAGATGCATATTTTGTCATAAAAAGGCAATGTAAATCAAAAATGTATGAATTTTGGTCAGTACATTGAATAAGAAAAAAAAATCGTTCTTTCCATCACATGATTACTTTTTCTTCTTTTAAAGGAAGTTACCACGTTGACAAAAAGCACTAATTCTTTTTATTTAAAAAATCCCTGAAGCTTGCGCAGAGAAATAGTAAACTGTGTGACAAATATCTTTCACATTGTCCTTCTACTTCTAGAATGGATCATAGATATGCACCTTGAATTTACCAGTACATCTTACGGTAATCAAAAGCACCTTTATGACGCTCTTAAACATTAACAGCGATATGTCAACTCTGATTTCTGGTACACAAGTTATTGCCAAAACAATGAAGGGTATGGCAAAGTTCTGTCATATATATTTGAAACTCACTACTTGTACTGACATATTCCATCCAATTCCAAGCTTGAGAGCTTGCGAATGTGCCCCATTATACAATTAGTATACTTCACATTTTGTTTTTCATATATAATTACACCAATGATAAGAAAGGTGAAAAAAAAGAATTAAAAAATGAAGTATGCACATCTAAATTTGGTTACTTTTTTATGCTCACAGCTAAAGATACATGTATGTCCCAGTTATAAATCTTGGGCAGAATAGCACATCTGAAAACACTTTTCATTGCATCAAATTAACATTAACAATTCCACAGAAAATGTTATCTCAGAAAGGGAAAATAAGGTTAACCAATCAGTGGTATTACAAACTGGACATAAAGAGGAAGGAATATGTTTACTTAATTTTCACCAAACCTTACACAAATATATCAGCACTTTATACAACCTACTTAAAGAAAGCTTAAAATTATAATCAGAGTTAGAGGGCAAGTCCACCTTCATATAGACCTACATGTGGATTGAGTGAATGCGCTGCAATAAGCCAGTCCGGAGATAGCTCATGTGCACAAAGGTACAAATGACCTTTCATTTTTCTCAGTTGGTTAGGCACTTCACTCAATTCAAAGTGACATAATGCAGCAGCTTGCCCACCATAGCCATTTATGGAACTCATATTCAAACAAAGAATGAACCTAACCAGTGTAGATGAAGTGACCAGTATGGTTCGTCAATCAACACTTAGGGAATCATCTATTTTATCAAGTGCTGTTTTGAATATGTTAACAAACTTTGTTTGTGTGTTAACATTGCCAAATACCAGGCTTGCTGTCAAGTGGATGTACTGGCAGGCACCATTTATAAGGATTCCATGAATAATCCTAGCATTACAGATGCTTATCTCAGTGAAATTAAAAAACCAACCTGTCTCTCGGTACAAATAACCTTTTTTTTTTTCGCACATGCTCAAACTGGTACCCCGAACTGGCTTATACTATTAGAACACATCGGTAAAAAAATTGAAAAGCGGACATTCAGTTCAAAAGTTGATAATCTTTAAATCATTTGTGCAGTTGCATGCGTAGAACAATTCAAGGAAAACCTAAAGAGAATTTCACATTTTTTTTTTCTTTTAGGAAAAACATGCACATTTCCTCAACAAGTCACTGACGTAAGGGCAATGATAACAGTTTCTGCCTTCTTAGAGAGTGAAGTCCAGTGTTCTTTTATATGCAAAAAAAAAGTAGATATGATATGTTGAGTTTTCTCAGGTTTTGGAACAAACTATTTTTCAATCCTTATATTATACATAAAGGGTTTGTGAGAAAATCATGCTTTTGTCAAGTGTCACAAAGCTACTCCACTTATGACATTGCATTGCCAGAGATTGCCCAAAATTGACATACACTGTGTGGCTGTCTACTACAAAAAAACAGCAGGCGACTTATTTTTTTTTTTTGTTCCCTACTTAAACAATCAATTCAAAGTGTGCATGTGTTGTTGAAGCACTGAGGCTATCGATGGTGAAGAAATATCTAAAATATGAACAATACAAACTAACCCCATGTAGTATGAAATATAATGGAAAGCATACTTTGAGTATTTTATATCCATTAGCAGATTCATATTTTCATCCATAATCCACCCCCCCCCCAAAAAAAAAAAGAAGATAAAAGTGAATAGAAGTCAAGTTCACTTTAGGTTGTGTTTAAATTTGTAATTTGCAAGTTCGTTCTCTTGTATTTTTCTATTATATATTTCTTTAGAGTATTCTTGTAAATATTCAAGGCCAGTGCATTCTAAGAAAGGGAATAACCTGACAACAGTTTAAAAGACAGAATAAATAGTTATCATTATCTATGAAATTAAACATTTTCACATATATTTTGCAAAAGAAAATATGCTTATCTTCATTTCATGGAGTGGCTTCATGCTCACCCTCGGCTAAAAACAGGGAGTTGATTACTTTCTGGATTAAAATGGAAAGATGTTTCTAGAGCCGTGGTGTTTAGCAATTCTAATGGGGGGGGGGGGGGAGATTCAATGTGACCCGTCTCAAATTTTATATGGGTTAAACATACATGACATATTATAGGAGTCTCATTATTATGCCTCCGCCCTGAATGGTGCCGGAGGCATATGTTTTCAGGTTGCCTGTCTGTCTCCCGGTCTGTACGGATGTATCTACGGAAAAATTGATGGGCTTTCATCAAACCTGGTTCAGGGATACTACATGATGCTGATGATCTTATTGGCTTTTGGACTATATCTGCTAAAAGTCAAAGAAAATTTGAAAATAACTTTTTTGCTACTTCTCTAGTCAGGGAAATCGGTGTACTCGTGTGTACTGGTTGGTTGGCGCATTCAGTTGGGTACAGCAAGGTTTCATCCTCTGCTTTCACAGGAAAGCCGACTCCCAACTTCTTGTTCTCGTAGTCAAGGTATATCTGCTCCTCTGCTTCAGCAACCTGCAGCTTGGTCTTCATAGCTAATCTCATCTTACGCTGCATAAGTCGAAACTCCTCGAGCTCTAGTTTTTGATGCGTTTCTATAGCAGCTGCTTCAGCTGCCAAATAGTATGCCCTTCAGGCCATCACTCTCAGAAGAACTGGCATGGCTTCCACACTGACTCAACGAGGAACCAGGATTGACATCCTGAACATCTTCCATCTCCAGCTCTGGCATCCTATATGGCTCACCAGTCTCTCGAGGTTGACCTGCATCACTCATCCTGAAGACCATTATTGAACTTGATGCATAGTGAACTCGATGATAAATAATTAATCAAACACAGGTCCCTTTGGCCCAGTATGAGACCAAGCTAACACCATGCATCAGCATGGATCAGCAAGGTTCAACCTGTAATTGAATAAAACAAAGTTCAACATACAATCAATATTGGAATAGGCCTACATGTATCTACCTGCTAAAGTATGGGATCAAGTGGTTGTACTTCTGAAGTGATTTACCGTTTACATTACATATGGTACCTTGTTTGTGTGACTTATTTTATGTCATGTCTAGCACATGCAACTTCTCCAGTGGATATTATCTAAATTGACATATCGTGTATCATTGCTTATGCTCTGTGACTATGGCATTGCAAATTTATAACACACATTCTAGTTTCATTGATAGACAACAAGGAGTTAAGGCCAACCTAAATTTTCTGACTTCAATCTTCATCCATGTCTTAAATTCTCCTAAATGAACCAGGAACACTATTTTTCTTCATTAGGCACATCATACATGCCTACATCGTTCTTTCTGTCAACTTCACAGAAACCAATATCCAACTGAGCCTCAACTCGGCTCAAACGTAATAATTCCCATTAACGAAAATGATGCGACTATATCCGGTCACCTATTTACGTACGTACCTTGGTAACTGCGTCCAGCAGCCCCATACGCATAGCGTAATTACGCTATGCGTATGGGGCTGTTGGTCGTAGTTAGTACCTTGGTTGAGGCTTTCCGTATTACCGTGCACTTTCATTGACTTATTCGCTATGCTTTACTGTAGGTATGATCGCACTTCTGACATGTTAGTACACATGTACCTCGATACAACTCTTTCGCATCAGTTTTCACCACTCAGCATTCTATGAGCATAATTCACACATATCATCATCGATTACTGTGAAATATTTTCAACGGAATTACAATACAATTATCTACTCACAACGTTTGGCTCATCAAAAAGATTAATTCATCACCCCAACCTCACGGTCGTCTGTCCATTCCAAACGAGGAACTTCAGTAGTATGCACGTACGTATATAATGCGCGACCTACGGCGTGGCGTGCGCATGCAATTTTAGCTTTGCCATTGACCAAGTGCTCAACGGTCCACGCGTGCACGCATAATACGTGTACTTGTACTCGTTTGCTTTCTCTCTATGATAACGTCATTGAAATGATATTCTTGATCCCGGTGCGAGAAGAAAAAACAAATGTTCAATTCAAGTAGTAATTTTTTGAGTACAGTATTACTGATGACATTGTTACTCTTTAACAACGTGTAGTTATATTTTCAAATAAAAATATACGATAATATCCAAAAATAGTGTGGCATTTTTAGCAAACACCATTCAACACCCACATGTCAGCTTTCGGGAAAGACTATGGAATGGTTCTAAATTCGAACCCTTAAGACTTGGCTCCCTTTAGGGTTCGGATTTGCACCCCTACATCCATCCCGAACCCTATAAGGTGCCACTTAGATAGATTTGCTCGTAGGGTGAAAATAAGAACCCTAATAGAACCCTAATTTCTCTGTGTGTACCGTCTGTTGAAGGATCACTGCATTATGCGCTGAGAGTGTGAGAAAGATGATATCTTTTGTCTTGCCAGTTGCCAAGAGATGTGTACAAAGGCATTTTGGGGAGAGATCTGTTGTTTTGTTCAGCAGAATGAGATCTTCATCATATACGCTGAATTGGATTACCCAGTGTTACGCTTTTGTTGACGAACAGAGTAAACCTCGATGAAGTTGGCAATTTTCTTAACTTCCAGAATTTTGCCGTGACTCGATGTGATCGGACTATGAAAGACTCAAGTTGTTATTATGAGTCATAACGATGAATCACATCGTATTGCATTTTTGTGGGAAAATGCTTTGATGGAATGAAATTGTTACCCTAATCAATGTTCAAATACTTTTTTTCTAAGTTTGAAATGTCTGGTAGACATGTGATTTTGGAGGGGAAGGTGTGGAGCCCCCACAAATAGGACCCCCTATAAATTTGAAGTAATCATTTAATTATTATGTAATTAAAGATAAAACACATTTTGAGAATAATTAGTACTAACAGAAACCCAGCATACGGTCCCCCCCCCCCCCCCCGCAATACAATTATCCCCAAATACTCAAGTTGTCCCTCCAAGGAAGCACCCTGTCCCACCCCAATTTGAGAGTGAAGCATTCCAACCCTATGGGGGTGCAAGGTGGATCCATGGTGATGCGGTATTGGTGGAGGTCAGTATAGTTGTGCTCATCACCACCATTCAAGCATCACGTGGATTCTTTCTTCTTCTTTCAATAGGTAAGAAACACACTTTCTTATCCAATATTTTTATATAAGCATATATGTTAAACTGCTTTGGTTTTATTATAAACATGGTAGTTTAATGTTGTAACACTCATTAAAGCATAAAACCAACTTATATTGTAACTTTGCCATACTTTAGAGCCAAAGAAAGTCCAAGTTGAAAGGGTGATAAAGTTATAATTACAGAGATATTACTGATATTGATTGCTTTGTCAGAGGAATGTCCACCGTGATTGGTAAATGGCTATCACCATCTATATACTGTATCCATATTTGGTGTAAAGAAATATGTATTCTAATATTTTATGTGACCAAGATTAACTTTAATCTTGATATGTTGAAGTGAATGAATGAAGTGTTTTACATGTATGAGTATGACTGCCAACGTACACTATAATTATATTATCCTATGATGTGTGCTCCATGTATAATGTATATATTTACTTTTCTTGCCATAATTGAGTAAGAAACTTGGAATTCATGTGTTAGCTTTGCAAGGAATATGTTAAGCACCAAGTTAGGGTAATGGAAGGGCAGTATGAACACATCACGTACAGTGGAATCGAATAGGGGAATAGTTCACACAGTGGAAAGTATAAGAACACACCCCATGCATGCTTGTCCAAGCCCCCTAGACTAACCACAAGTGCATTCCACTGCAGCCCAGTCACTGTTTTATCTTGGAAGCGCCAAACCACTCGACCCCAGGGGAAAGTGCTCTGTGCGCACTGGAAATGGGAGGGTTCATAGGTTTTTCTGTGGGTCAGAATGTATTCCAGACTGGAAGAGTTAAACTACACTGTAAAAAATGCGACATGCGACATGTTTATGAACTAAACACAGTGTTGAAAATCTAAACACTTTGTTTAACATCTAAACACCCGGAGTGTATAGCACGTGTAATGTATTGAGAGTTAAAGTGTTTAGCTTGGAGTGTTTAGTTGGAGTGTTTATTCTGGTCACGCTATGTTAATCTCAATATGTCCATATATATATGGAGAAGTGTTGGAAATGGTGTGTAAATTGCAATTTCTAGTTTCCTTTTATCACGAGAAAGTGGAAACTGTTATACGACATCAAGATGCACTATGAAATAATTCATGTTTTAGGCCTTTCACGAAAATGCCTAATCAATAAGGAAAAAGGATAACCTAAAAATAATTAATACAACTGTAATACATTTATATTTTGGTTTCACATGTACAGTCCTATATTTTAACTGCTAGAAAAAAATGGGAATTGCCTTTGTTAATGATTTCGTTCATGGTTTAGGGCATTACCCAAATGTTTGTTGGTTAGGCCTAAACACTTCTGCTGTCAGGGTAAACAGACGCGTTTACATTTAGAACGCCTCGTAAACACTTTCTAAACACCGCATATGTTTAACATAAACACTGTGATACTCGTACTCTACAAGTCAGCAGCGCATGTGACATGACGGCCGCGGCCACAACGCACGCAGTGGTGCCCTGTGCGTGCGCTTCTAGCGCACACTCGTGCTATGCATATTATGGCCATAATCAATGCACAATTGGCGGGAAAGGAGATGTGCGCGTACTAAGTATACGTAAATGTACGGATGGATCTGTCTGATTGGCTGGCTGGTGCTGCCCTAGCAGCGTGATGTGCGTAGGCCTACAGTACGTGCGCATTCGTTCTAGGCTTGGTACTTGCTTGGTACACTACACTGTACTTACGACTCCCTCGATCGACTGCACTACTCCACTGCACTGCATAAAGCTAAAGGCCATAGCCAAGGAGCGGATCTAGCTAAGATGGCGTCGAAGCGATAAAGTTCTAGCCTGGCCGGCCTGCATGAAAGCGGTAAGTCTGCTAAGCCTGCTAAGTCGCTGAATAACAAGATTTATTGCAAAATTGCCCTCGTTTAATGTAAAACTGTATTAGTAGGCGTAGAAATAGGCTACGCCCTTAAAGATTTTGCTCGTTTGTTTTAGTTTTCTATTTCTAAATCGTAAAGTTTATAGAACGGGGAACGCTCTAATCTGTAACGTGTTAGTGTTGTTAACGTTACAATAGGCCTACACTCTACAGATTACCGGTACCGTAGTTATGGGTAAACTCGGCCTTGCGGGTAAACTCATTGTATCTCTTACGAAGTTATGAAGTATCTTTCATGTGAATGACGATGGGTTAGTGACTATATTTTGAGTAAAATTCAGTTTTATTCCCTGTAAATTCTTCATAACTCAACAGGTGGTGAAAATTGAATGTAAAGCCCATCCATTAGGATGTCTTGGAAAGGGATGCCGATGGCACCAAAGTGGGTGACGATGATGTCCTGACGACTGTATAAATTCTGCAAGACATTACCTCTGCTGGCAGAGAACGAGGCATGGTGCAGTCAGCAGATTGAATCAACTGGGGATAGTACATCACTGTATACTACCCCTGTGGAAAGTGGAAATCAAGTAAGTACTCAAAATTGCAGAGCCTAAATCAATGAATATTATGTATGGTAGTGGTACCACCTATCGGCAGGGTACCTTCCCATCGGCACCCTGCGTATCATGGCTGTTTGCGTATAGAACGAAAAGGTACGCGCGGGATTAAGTGTCATTAGCTATAAAGACAATAAAAACGAAGAAACGAAAATCAAACTCAAAAACAAACTAACAAACCAAGCTAAAAACGTTCCAATTACACATCCACTCAGTAACGACGCATGGCTGTGAAATTCACGTGTATTTAAGGTGCCGATCGCAAGGTACCCTTTTTAGCTGCGCGAAGAAAACGGAACGCACGCACTAAAATTGCGCTATTTTAAAACGGAGATTCATAATCAACGAGACGGTCACGACATTCAAAACTGCAGTATTTATGGCATATTTGAGTTATATTTTTAGAATAAACAAGCTACAGATCCTTAGGGTGACGATAGGTGGTACCCCCAATACTATTTAAAGGGCATGTAAATGATTTTCTATAAAATGCAGATTTTAGATGCTTTAAGTTCTTCTGTTTTTTTGTCTGTCTGTTTGTTTGTTAAATTGTTAGTTAGTTTGTTGTTTGTTTGGTTTTTGTTTGTTTTGTTTTGTTTTGTTTTGTTTGTTTGTTTTTTGTTTTGTTTTTTGTTTTGTTTTTTTTTTTGGGGGGGGACCTACTCCCGACTCCCGAATCCACTCCATTACCTAAAATAAATATGGAAATTTATTTATTGCAAATATTGTTGAAAGTGTAAATTACAGATGTGAAAATCTTCACCCAAGAGACAAAGGATACAGTAATGGTCGTAACTCTGCTTGATAATGATGATGAATAAGAAAGAAGCAACAACAACAACAACAAAGACTTGAACTATGTCCAGAAAATTCAGCAAGGTAAGTAAAAACTGACGCAAGACACTAAGTGCTAATGTGACGAAGGGATTTTGTCATTCCTTTTAATTTGAACTTGCTTATGGATTCAGTCAACTTCTTTGTTACCCATTCATTTTCAGAATCTATGGGAGCAGTTAAGTCCATTGTATTGCAAAGCCAACTGATTTGTTTTCCTTGTGTAATCATTTCTTGTACCAGCACCAGCACGTTGTGGAAGAATTGATCAGGGATCACGCCAAACCTGTCTGGATTAGAATGAAAGATGCATGCGCTTACTTCTATTCAACCCGTCTAAAAGTGCAAACATCTGAGGATTACAAGGACATCGCAAGATATACAGTATATCTATAGGCTTATATGCCATATGAAAGAAATGAACCATGGATAAAAATGCAATTTTGAATATTAATGATCTTTTTCCCGCTAGCCATGTGATGTCCCACATCGTCATGATGCACTACAGACCTAATAGGAGGCATCCCACCTGTTAGAGCAACCTTTCTATTGTTTTCTTTTCTTCACTGACAGTGTGCATGCGAACCTGTATACTAGAATACTTAGTAAAGTAAATCATATGGGGGATGATAGGGTTTTGTATGCGATGGGGCTTCAGTTCTCCGTATGTGTGTGTATGCGTGTGTGTATTACATAATGACGATCGAACTTCTAAAGAAATATGAAGGTAGGGGGCCTATATAATTCGAAGAGGAATTCAATGCTTATTTGATGAAAATTGGTTTTGAAATGGCAGGGATATCCAAAACAAAGCGATTCTATTGTCCTCTGTGCTTACGATAATGGTCACCTGCATTCTTATTGCTCATAGATATGTGTAATTGTCTTTTTTTAACAGCTGGTACGTAAAATTGTAATTTTATCTAATATGTAAAGACACTTGCTCGAAATCGTTTTGCACTATTAAGAAAAACAGTTTTATTCGCTTCATTTTATTCATCAACCAATGTCCTTGTAATTCACTGTTAAGGTATTACTCAAGAACTTTGTTCGATTGGCTTTCTGTTATATTCTTGTGCAATATATATAGAAATCAAAACAATTCAAATCAAAATATCTGCCATTTCATTTTTTTTTCCCTCAGGTGCTTCCTATACAATCAGCATATATTGGACGCAAATATGAGGCCAGTAGTTGTATTTGTTTGGAATTCTTTGCAATTTTCTTGTAGACCTGATAGGAAATGCAGTATTCGGTAGTTAATATTTTCTTTCTGAGATATTCTTGAAATCCGTCACTTGGAGAGAGGTATTAGAAATGTAGTACAACGTATATGGAGAATAGGGAGGAGTCTTGCAACTGACTGACAAATTGACAAGGGAGGAGTCTTGCTGATCACATTGCGTGTTCATGACAGCCTTGCATACCCTCCCTCCTCCAGTTGCAATGCATTATTTTTTCTTTGGTCATATCCTCTTGTCTTTACCAAAAATTCTGCTGTGTCGAGATTGAAAGTAGCCCTCCATACCATGATTATGTGGAGTATGATGAGACTGATTAGACTCTAATAGACTATTCATGTATAACCATTGGGTTTGACTTTTTTCTCCAAGGTTCTAGCAAGGTACAGTTGTAGAAGTTTTTTCTCACTCACCCCTTGAAATCCACTAACATTCTAATATTTCTCTCAAAATAGCAAAAGTGAAAAATCCATACAGTACTGTTAGCTTACATGTACTTTCAGTGATCGTCGCAGTGAAAAGAACAATATCATGTATGTATTTAAGTTCCATTATTGGTACTGATCAGGGAGTGCAGATGTTCACCACAGGCTAAATACAGTGAAAACTTTTTTTTTTTTTTTTTTTTGGTCTCTTTATGATGGAGTGCATCATCTACACTCCCTGATCAGTACCAATACGACCATAGTGTTGTGCATGGTATAATTTGCCGTGAGCCTAATCTGGTTCGGGTACCCAAAGCACTTTACCAATAATTGATGCAATCTTCAAGGTCGGCATGGATTTGTTCACAGACTGCAGTTATGTTCCTGGAGGTGTTACATACATGTCAAGCTTCCGAAGCGTTGAGTTGCAATTCACAATCAACAAGTTTATTAGTTTGTTTTACAATACTAAGAATTAGTTCTGAATACAATAGAAAGACGGCAATTCTTGAAAGTAGGCCAAGAATTACATGTGACTGAAAAGTAATTGTTAAATGCAATAATTTTTTTCTTCTCCAAAATGAGTTGTATGCCATTTCCTGCATATATAAACTTTACTGTGTGTATAGGAGAGAATTTCATTTACGTCTTCTTGTACAGGCCAGTGACTCCCAGGTATCTTGCATTTATCTCAGTATGGTGTCGTATAGCAAAACATGGCAATATCTAAAGGGGAAATCCAGTCCAAATACAAGTTAGTCTGATAGGAAAGAGTAACATATTAAGAGTTCATTTGTAAAATTTTGATCGAAATCGGATGTAAAATAAGGAAGTTATGACATTTTGAAGTTTCGCTAATTTTTGAGGAAACAGTTCTTGAATGGTTAATATGAATATGCAAATGGCAACGTGGGCATGTCATTCCCTCACAACTTAATTAATTTAAAGTTTTTCATTCAAACGCAATTATTCCCGAGGCTCAAGTCCTGATATATCTATCTGATCACTTTCTGAAGTTATTCAACCAGCAATACCATAATGTTTCACATTTCATTAACATAAACATTGAATTTCATCATTTTTTTTTGTATACGATCAATGGAAAATTGTGAGGTTATGACATGGTCAACTCACTCATATGCATATTCATATCCACTTTTAACTGCTTTGCAGAAATTAGCAAAACTTCAAAATTTTATAACTTCCTTATTTTTCATCCGATTTCATTCAAATTTTTACTGTTAAACTTATAAGATTTTACTCTTTTTTATCTTATTTATTGGACTCGATTTCCCCTTTAAAGGATTTTAACTTATTATTCATCAGATATTGCCCAAGCTTTGACTGATGTTTTGATAACTTGCATTCAGAGAATTGCATTTGACTCTTGTAGCTAAAATGTTTGTGAAAGCTAACCCAGGTCTTCCCTGGTATTATGCGATGTAAGTGTGCTGATGATTTGGTACATCATTGGGTAAATTCTATATAATGTTATGCGTTTATCTCATTCCATGCAAAAGTGGAAACAATCCACTTTACATTAATAATTACATGGGAATTAACATGCATGATGAGTAACATGTCTCATTTAAACACGTAGAAATTAGCATGTATGAATGTATGATGTGTAAACATGTCTCATATAAACACGTGGAAATTACCATGTATGATGTGTAAACATGTCTCATATAAACACTCAGTATGTATAAGGTGTAAACATGTATCGTATAAACACTGAGAAATTGCGATGTTTAATATGTAAACATGTCACATGTTTAGTGTATGCAATTTTGTGATCGATCTAAAAATCAGACATGTGTTCTAAGAATAAACACTCAAATGGCAAATAAACATGTCGCAGTGTTTTTAATCTGTCACAGCGAATAAACATGTCGCAGTGTTTACATTGTAAACAGTGCGTCATGTTTATTTTTTGGTTCAGTGTTTAGATCTTAAACATTGTGGGTGATTATGTGACTGTGCGGTGTTTAGTGTTTAAACACTGTGAGTGATTATGGTGTAAACGTTTGGTGTTTAGGCTATAAACAGAGCAGGTGTTTAGTTTTTAAACATCAGAACCGTTTAAAACATAAACATGTGTGTGTGATAAACACCTAGGGTGTGCTGAAAATAAACACAGCATGTGTTTAGTTCCTAAACATGTTTAATATATAAACGCGTCGCAGTGTTTTTAAACTGTCACAGAAAAGTGTTTAGTTAGGTGTTTAGAAACTAAACAAATTTTTTACAGTGTATAGAGAGAACCAAGAAGGCAGAGAGTGGTTTCTTTATAATTATGTCAACTACCAGCCATACTCCCAAGCGAAGGGACTAATTATATGGTCACTGGTAGACAGGGAAAAGAGAGATTGTTTTTTGCTTCTAACAAAAGTGAGAGGATGAAAACATTATTGGTACTGGTACAGTGTTGTGTAGTGAAGGAGTTAGTGCATTCTAATGCTTTATTGTAAAATGGTACACATTGGAAGATTCAAACGGAATCCAGGAGAATACAAATTTAATTTTGGATGATATGAAAATAATATGACTCAATACTAGGCTTTCGTTGCTCTGTGGCTTGGGATGATCTCCCCTCTTTTTCCTTTCTCCGCCTGTCTGTCTGACTACTCCTCTCTCTCTCTCTCTCTCTCCCTCCCCTCCCTCTCGGTCTCATTGCGTATCTCAGCCCCCCCCCCCCCCGCTTCCTCATCCGTTGCTCTCTTTCAATCTTGTTTTTCTTTTCATTTGTGGTGACACACAGAGCAGTGACTTTATACAGTACATGATACCCACAGAGCACTAGCAACTCGATATTAAAGATATAACTATAGCATTGGTGTTTGTAATGATAAGTTGAATGGTATAGATAGTGATATATGCATGTTATTTGTAAAGAAATAAATTATTTTGTGATAACTATGAGGGTTGCCAGGGCAACCACACGGCACAAATAGCAGAAGACATACATGTTTGTCATGTACTCAGGGTTTTGGAATGTTTTGTATATAATTATATTAATACATGTACATGTTTATGGGGCATCCCATAGGTATAGAATACTCAACTTTTAAAGCAATGTTGTGTTCAACAACAAATGTTATTGCTTATGACCTTAGTTGATGGTATCTAACAAGCTAAAAGAATGAGATGAGAGAAGTTATCACACATAAAGACATGACCCTGGTACATGTCAATCAGATGAGATTTATCATTCTCGGGAGAAGCATTATGTATTTGTCTCATACAAGGTTTCCCCTTGCACAGGTTGTGTGAAATATGTGAGTTGGGTCTGTAGAAGTATTATGCTTCCAGGGTTAAGTATGCATGAATAACCCTCAGACCTGAGATAGATGTATTGAGTGGGCAATGACTGATTGTTATGTTAGGTATAATTCTCTGAAATGTTCCTAAATGGACACAGTTTTGGCGACATATACTCTAGTTATGTTAAGGTATAATTGGTTGTAAGGATACACATTATTTAAGTGTGTTCTAACACTTACTTTGTCATATTGTTATGTGTCAATTTCTGACATGGTAAAGATTATGTTTTGTGCTGTACATAAGTTATTTATGATAGAGACTCTCAACAATCAAAATATGGTTACGATGAGAAGAGTTTAGACTAGTGAGAGAAATATACTCAGTAGTATATTTATATTTAATCCTTTTTATGAAATAAAGAATAAGTTGGTGAAGTGACAAAACATAAAAATTTCTATGAAAAGTGATGAAAGTGGAACGAATTATAAATGGTTGTACAGAACCATGATTATGACAATGATTTGAGTTATGATATGAATAAAGTAGTTGTGCTCATCACCACCATTCAAGCATCACGTGGATTCTTACTTCTTCTTTCAATAGATACGTCCCCCTCTCCGGGAGGGGCGCTACAATAGCAATATCATACATTCATGACCGATATAAGCTCATAATCGATATACTTGCATGCTGTTTAAAGGGATCGTACAGTTTTGGTTGAGACCTAATTTCAGGTTTCTAACATTTTTTTGGTGAAATAATGAGAAACCTCCTATGACATATGAAAGAGCATGTAATTCTATGAGGAATTCAATGTTTATTTGATGAAAATTGGTTTTGAAATGGCTGAGATATCCAAAAAAGAGCGATTCTAATAAAGTGTGGGACCCACACTTTATTACGATCGCTTTGTTTTACTTTGTTTTTGGATGTTTCAGTCATTCGAAACCCGATTTTCATCAAATAAACTTTGGATTCCTCTTAAGATGGTATGCTCTGTTCTATATCATAAGTGTTTTCTTGGTATCTCGCAAAAAGTCAAAAGCCTAATTCTCATCTCCACCAATACTGTACCATCCCTTTAAGCAGGCTCATATTAAGTTTGCATATGTTTTTTAGGATAGTCTTTAGCATTTTGATGTGTTATATACAAAAGCACTAAGTTATGGATTTACTTGTTGAGATACAAATTCATTGGAATTATTTCTTACAAGAAATACACTTTCACATCCATACAGTAATTTAATTGTTTTGGTCCATAAATATAGAAAGGTTATGTATTGATTAAGATGTGCTAAGCTATATTTGGGCTTATGGCGATATATGCAAAATTTGCAGTAATAATGACAAGCCATACCTGGAAGACAACAAATCAGTTCCATCTATATAAATGGGATATATCTTCCAGGATATATTACCAATTTGATCACACTATAATACGTTTCCAGTGTAAATATATGTTGTATTTGTAGGATTAGAGATCGTTGGAACAATAGCTATGAGTTGATTTATATAGTAACCTGCACAATTCATTATTTGCTTATTTCAGTATAAACCGTCACACGTCACATCGTCGCGTCGTCACATCGTCACGACGAATTACGTCGTCAAATGTATCATCGCATAACGTCACGTCACATCATATGATGTAACTGTCAATCAAAGTTTATATTGTAGCAGCATCGTTGCTATTTGTGTACGAAGTTGATCATCGGATCATTGTTTGACGCTGAATAACAAGAATGCAAGTTCAATGACATTATGTGCGCTGACTGATTTATATTTTTTTTTCACAGCGATTAACCCCGGAGTTAGCAGCTTATGTAACAGAGGTTACAGTCACTTTTTATTTGATGATAGCTGCTATTCATTTGATGGTTGTCACTTTTGATGAGATCGTCACTATTGGTTTGATTGACGCCTTTTATGTGGTTATCGCTTTTCATTTGACCGTCGCTTGTGATGTGGTCGTCATTATCCATTTGATTGTCTCCACGTTTGATTTCATTGTCACTTTTAATTTAACCATCACTTTTCATTTGACAGTCGCTTTTAATGTGTGTTCGTCGCTATCCATTCATTGCCATTTGGTTGTCACTTTAAATTTCATTGTCACTTTTCATTTGGCCGTTACTTTTGATGTGGTCGTCACTTTCCATTCGATTGTAACTTTTCATTTGACCGTCATTTTTTATGTGATGGTCACTATCCATTGGATTTTAACTTTTTTTATTGTCACTGTTTATTCGATCATCATTTTTTAATCAATCGTCAGTTTTCATTCGATCGCCATTATATTCAGTGCTTGATGGCCACTTCTTGTCCCCTGTCATTCGGCTCAAGGCTCAACCTTTAGTGTGATACGTGCCCCCCCCCCCCCCCCCCCACGCGTGTAGACACCAAACGGAATTGTCAAAATGTTGTTAACTATAGACCAAACTTTACGCCTCTTCAGAAAAGATGCTAAAAGTTTGACATTGGTGGAAAGGAACAAAAATCATTATGGGAGTTTGTGGTAGACAACTGGTATGATAGTATAGGTCCAAGGTTAAACCTATCGTAAGAGGGTTTTGAGTAACTGTGAATACAGTTTCGCAGGGACACCACACAAGAAAAAAAAGCCAGAAGAGGTTCAAAGGAGATTAACCAAAAAAAAAAATGGTTATGAACGATCGAATTACAGAACACAACACACCGTTCACTAAACCTAACTAATCTTTTTTTTTTAAATGATATCTTTTATTTAAATTTCATTCAATATCAGTTCCATGTTAACAACGAAATTAATATGAACAAAAAGCAGCTGTATTTTGCTCTCTTGTGCTGCCAAATCATTTTTTCCAACATACAGTTCAATATATTTTGGGATCTTTCGTTCAAATCATGCCACGTTTATATAAAAGAAATGACATGAAATTCTGCACGACTCTCTGGCGGAAAAAGCTATATTTGTCAACCTATAATCAAGCTAATCCATAATTATACCTGCCTCATGACACCCCCCCCCCTCCAAAAAAAAGTCCTGCTGAATCACCTTCTTTTTTCCATACCCCCTTTTTTTTGCAGAGCACACTCTACATACAAAAATCATATCAAATTCAGCATAACTCTTAGAGAAAACAAAACTATCTTGATCAACTTGATCAAATCAATCAATATCCGCTTCATTACATAAACTAATATACTGGCAGACATCTTAATCAGATGTTCCATAAAAAGATACAAGAAAGCCAAATTTTGACTTGTGTGTATCTACGTATAATAATATGTACATGTAAAGTTATAGCAAGGAGGTTTCATCGCTCTATGAAATAGTACCAACTGGCTATAATCATTAAAACAGGTGTCAGTTTTGTATTGATGTACAAAAGAATTCCACAGGTGTATTTGTGCCTTTGATGATCGATGTTCGACGCCGCCGTCTTGCTGAGCATTCTGAAGATTCAGTTTGAACGCTAAACATAATGTTGGCCATAATATTGCTTATCTATTTATTAAATGAAATTATGTAAACCAAAAGTCAATTCCGTCCAGGAATTTGTGCAAAAATGTAAATCAGAGCTGTATCATGTGAAAATGTTTAACCCTGTATAACTCTCTAAAAAAAATCGAGTGAAAATATTCACTCTTAAAGGAGTGAATACAAAAAAGAGTGAATTTAGAGTGAAATTGGAGTGAATTTTGAGTGAAAATGTTCATTTTCACTCGTTTTGGAGTGACCTCAGGGATCACTCCAAAATCTTCGAGTGATCCCTGAGGTCACTCCAAAATGAGTGAAAATGAACATTTTCACTCCAAATTCACTCCAAATTCATTCTAAATTCACTCCTTTTTGTATTCACTCCTTTAAGAGTGAATATTTTCACTCGATTTTTTTTTAAGAGAGTACCATCCCTGAAAGCCGGTTTTATCACTTTTCCACTTAATTTTCAAAAAAAAAAACCTAATATGGAATAATCTTCAAGTATAATTCTTTATTAATAGATGTATCAGATTAGTTCCCGGGTATACCCAGTCGAGTAATTTTCATCTTTCTTTCAGCAATTTTTGCGCAATTTTTATTCACGCATCTTCGTGTCTGCATACCACCTACCTTTTTTAAGAAGAGATAAACACTTCCTCAGAAAGTGGCTGATGATTATGCAATGAGACACGAGTCAACTGTCTTCCTATCTACGTGGCAGATCCTGTTTGTCCCATGCTTCAAATATTTTTGAGCAGCGGCATCGAACATCTTGGAATTTTCATGTATAAACTAACAACTAATGAATTACCATCCGTTTTTATTCACATGTTCAAAAGAAATCGCTCTATTCATTGCTACCCCACTCGTCAGAGTGACGCCTATCACCTTCCCCGTACTCGCACTAGTTTTGCAAAGAAAACAATTATGTTTACTGGACCCAGATACTGGAATGACCTCCCTCAAGATATTACTTCTTCCTTATCCTTATTCACCTTCAAACGCAAACTAAAACGGCTATTACTTAGTGGATACACACTACCCGGCTCTTAGCAACATTCTCTTTTTTAATACCCCCAGTCTTTTGTCTTTGTCTGCAGCTCCAAGTTACTTCACGATACCGTTATAGCACTTTGTGTGTGTGTGTGTGTAAACACGGCGAAATATGTACAGTCTCGTTTAA
This sequence comes from Diadema antillarum, assembly GCF_040938485.1. Taxonomy (NCBI): domain Eukaryota; kingdom Metazoa; phylum Echinodermata; class Echinoidea; order Diadematoida; family Diadematidae; genus Diadema; species Diadema antillarum. The sequence continues at coordinate 79,954 of NW_027271011.1, read as the reverse complement.
GCGATACTAAAGTATTCATGTGGTTCGATAGTTCGTTTTTAATACTGATTTTGCACTGGTACAATTTAAGTTGGTCGAGATAAACATGTCCGTTCTCCGTATAATTTCACGCCTATAAATTCGGGAACCTACAGTTTTTACAAGCGTCATTGCTTTTATGTAGGCCCCATCATATTTCTGACATTTATTTGTGATAATATCCTCAGATGAAAATGACCATTTATATTTGTGTGTAATGTTAGTTTGTCTTTTTTTCTTCAAACATAAGATATGGTTGTATATGTTTTGTACTTTTGTTTTATTGTCAATCATTTTGTGATCCCATCACTGAGAAATGGAAATATGAAATAAACTTGAAACTTGAAACTTGAACATCTAGCAAAGGAAATAAAACGGTTGTGACTCCATTTTCTTGAACCTCCTTGGTTATAGGTTCACCATCACAGCACAGCAAGTAGGCCTATATACGGATAGCCCAATGAAAAGAGAGATTCTGCCAGAAACTTATTTGTGACATCTATGCTTATTTTTTTTTTAAATCTCTCGAATTAGATGTAGTTCACTTAGGCCTACTCCGGCCATCTGCAATACTATAGTTAGTCACGATTAAACAATAAGCCAGTTCGGAGATATGATAGCTCATGTGCACATGGGTACAAATGACGTTTCATTTTTCTCAGTTGGTTAGGCACTTCACTAAATTCAAAGTGACATAATGCATCAACTTGCCCAACACAGCAATTTCTGGAACTCGTATTCAAACAAAGAATGAACCTGCGTAGATGAGGTGACCAGAATGGTTCATCCAACACTTTGGGAAGCATCCATTTCATTGTGCTTTTTTTAATACATTAACATTTTTTTTTCAGTTAACATTGCCAAATATCAGGCATGATGCCAGGTGGTTGTACTGCCAGGCATAAGGATTACATGAATTATAATCATAGCATCACAGATGCTTATCTCAGTGAATTTAAAAACCAACCTGTCTCAGTACAAATGACCTTTCTGTGCTCATGCTCAAACTGGAACCCCGAACTGGCTTATTAATTTGCATGAGACAAATTGCTTGTTGTTCTAAAAACTGAGAAATCACGGGCAATCAATCGTTTGCACTGGTGGAATCAGTTGCCTCATTCTGTATTCCAAATGGTACTTTGACTGCATGTGATTGCTTTAAAACTGCCTTCCATACCCTTTTGCTTGTAACAGCTGTTGAATATGTTTCATACGTCAATAAGATGTTGAATGCTATTGTAGTTAAGATAACATAGGGCTTACTCAATCTTTGGTTATGATGATGAGTATATCCTGAAATCAGAAGTGCGTGGGCATGCTTACTCTGGTGACGATGAGTACCACCTCTTCTCTATGGAATTGGGACGTAAAGAGACATGTGAATGTGGTCCGATTGAAGTGATTTTCATTGGCTGCCCACTCCGTGTGATTTATGTGCATCGAGGCACATGCTCACAAGTCAAGATTCGTTGGCCACCATATCAGGAATAAAGCTGTCCTGCACAATTCGTTTCAGGGGATCTCCAATCGGGCCAATCTGTACCTTGACCAGACAATGATGCTCCTTGATCAGACCCATGCACCCATCGCCACGGGGTTGTTAAAGAGGAATTCTCGTCCAGATATGTTAGTCCGATATAAAAGAGTCATTATTTTAAGTGTATAAACACCAGTGAAAATATGATCGATATCGGATAAAAATCAGAGAAGTATTGAAATTGTGAAGTTTCGCTTATTCATGCAGAACAGTTTCGCACAGTTAATATGAATATGCAACGAGTGAGCTGATGATCCCATCTCACCTCACATTTTCTATTGATCGCGTACAAAAAAAAAAGAAAATTCAGTGACGTACTTATTACTAGGTGTTACAAAAATAATTCCCACTTTTGATCCTTAATAGTTCGAAAACTATCAGATAACACTGTTTAATATTGACAAGAGTAATAGCTGAGTAGTGTACAATTTAGTTGGAGGTGATTTGAATATAAGAGCATGAATCAGTTTCGTTAAATCCATGATTAATTTTAAAGTTAAGTTCCAGATTTTGGTCAAATCTGGACCCTCTGTATACAAAACTGAACTTTACACAAAAGCCAATGATGTGTATTATAAATGTAGTATAAATGTAGCTAGTATTATTCATTTACTTGTTTATGTGTGAGTGTGTGCTTACAATGACCCTGAACAATAGACATGAATACATGTAGCACAAACACCACCTTTTCAGAGCTCTGCTGGCTAAGCTTCTGGACTCCTGCTCCAAGCATGGACCTGTACTACACAACCGTCATGGACTAAGAACGGAGGTCCTTTTTTTTTTCATCCCATCACCACCACCGCAACCTGATTATGTGCATCTCAATGAGTTACATTCAGGTGTCTGGACAATACCGATTGTATGATCATGTATCGTCACTAACAAAAGAATCGTGTCCCTCATTTCAGTCTGGTTTCGCTGATGTGCCTTTTTCGAATGGAAAAGTCTTTGAATGATGATGAACAGCAACACCTGAGAATATGACAAATTTTGTGTCAAAAGATGGGTAATTGTTGATTCGCACATTTTCGCACACGCATAAGACCTTGCCTAATAGCAAGACATACCTGTTCTCTACCATTACCATCCCTTTTTTGCTCTGGAATAAGCTGCGGAAAAGTGAAATATTGAGATCACAAATGACGATCATTCTGCCAAAATGTTAGCTTTCTTTTAAAAACTGCCTGCTTCTCCCTGGCAAAATTAATGGAGGCATGATTTCCTATCGCACACCACAACTGCACATTCACTTTACTTGATTTTTGTGAGTTAATTTCTTCTGCACATATAGTTTTATAGATTTATCGAATCTTCGTCTTGTTCTTCTGCTGGCTTGCTGACGGTGACGATCATGGGATTAAAGCAGTGAAGCATGCTAAAAATGTCTTTTATGGCGCATTTGAGATGTATGGGTGCATGAATTAATAAACGATACGATGAAAGTCCTTGTATAGTATAGGTCCATGCTCCAAGGCACATGAATGCTTTATCAATAATTCATGATGGATTGCCCTGGGCACTGTTAGTCTGAATTCATTATGGTAAAGGATAAAATGCATGCATGTGAAAAAATACACATGCTTTCATGTGCTTGCATTCACTACATTTCAGAATGAATGAAGACTAGCTGTGAGAGCGGAATTTCTAATGAATATGACATTTGTAAAAGAGCATTCCAATCCTGGCCATTGTTCAGGACCGTTGTCAGGGTGTTAACCACACACTCCCATACACACCAATTGACCCCTGTGCAAAATTAAAATTTTGTATACAGAGGGTTGAAAACAGAGCAAAATCTGAAACGCTAACTGTAAAAATCTTGAATTTAATGAAACTGATTTACGCTATCATTTCTAAATTGCCTCCAACAAATTGTGGGCCTTTTGTAACACCTAGTAAAAAGCATGATGTTAATCCCAGTTGAATAACTATCAAAAAATGATCAGTATTTGATACTGGGGCGTTTTGTTGCGTCTTAATGAAATAAAAGAAAGCAAATTTGAAAATGTTATATGGCAAGTTATGAGGGGATGACATCATCACTTCCCTTGTTTACTTATTCATATTGACTGTTCAAGAATTGTTTCCTGAAAAAAAGGAGCAAAATTTCAAAATGTCATTACTTTCTCATTTTTATATGATTGTCAATTTCTATCGTTGTGCTAAGATTTGTACTCCTTGTTCATATTGCTCATACTTTCAACTGCAGTAGAATTTCCCCTTTAAAGACTTATTTCTCAGTTCTCCCATCTGAACTATTAATGTTGACAAATGTGTGCTATAAAATGCATTTTTGCAATTTCATCCTTGACGAAAGGGGAGACCTCCCGAAAATTTGGATCTTTAATAGACAGCAGTCTATTTTGTGACATTACTATCGTATGTGTATATCATAATAATTCAAGATTCATTCAAGATTCAATAGTTTATTGTCTGATTTAAGAAATACAGAAAATCTTCCTCCACTGGCAAGATAACAGAACATTACACGACAAAAATAACAAACAGATCACATATATAAGCAAAATGACTAATAATTAACAATTCGATACATCAAACTATATGTCGTAACTAATTAAACTGAAATACTAATAAAACGAAGAGATGTGTTTAAAATTATAAGAATAGAACATTATGATCAGTGGCGGATCCAGAGAGGACCGCAACCGGCGCACGCCCCCCCCCTTTATTCTTTGTTGAAACAAAAGAGATAAAAAGAAAAAATGGGGGAGGGGTGCGTGCGCCCCCTTTTATTTTGTAAACGTGCCCCCTCTTTACGGAATTCCTGGATCCGCCCCTGATGATTATACTGTTGATGCATTGAATCGTTTAAATATGCTGGCGTCTGACTATGGCAAAATATCAAAATTACAAAATCATAAATGCACAATTGCCCAGACCCTAAAAATATGTTGGGAGTGGAACATGTGATGTGTATACATTATACAGAAACCCAAGGATCACATGTGTGCCCAAGAAGAGCAGGAATAAGAAGAAAAGAACAGAGGTAGAGAAGGATGGAGAGAACACTTGAAAAAAAAACCCAGAGAGTTCCATAGAGCAGCTGCCTCTGTGGATGGGCACACATGTAATACAGTATTGTTATGCAAATATGCATGTATTACATGACATTGTATGCGAAAACATTCCGTGATCATTCTCAATGAACTATCATAGAGTGCAACAATGGATGCTGCATAATAATGTAAATCACAGTCCATGTGTGCCCAGGAAGCAGGGGGGGGGGGGAAGGAGATTTCAGGGAAAAGCTGCCTATGTGGGCACACATACAATGTGATATGCTTTGCATAAATACATGTATTAAAATTCCATTAGTCAATTCACAAAGGGCTGTATAGGTAACTTGCAAGATGAGACATATTGATAAAAGCACATAAAAATTGCACACTTATCCATGGTGAACTGTCTTGAAAGCCTGTCAGTACAACAGTGTTCTCCTATACTATAATACTGCATTGATTACACTTAAAGTGTGCCCAGAAAAAGCAGGAATTATGAAGAAAAGAGCAGAGGATCTGAGGAAAAGAAGAGAAAGAGGGAAAGGGAACAAAGGAGTAGGCTTCTCAAAAGAGATTTTGTCCAGACTCACAAACAATACAATATACATGTGGTTGAAATGCATGAATAACATTCCAATGTCATTCACAAGACCGCCGTATAGTTCAACAGTGAAAGACAATGGTTAATAAGGTACATGTACATGAATGAATAAAATTGCATTCATATCAGTGATAAACTGTCTCATAAGAAATATACAAATACCACAGTGATTATCTCAATGAATAATCGCCATATATGCATAAAATATCACACTGTATGTATACACCCACTAGAAGGAATTAAGAGAGAAGAGAAAGAGAGAGAGAGGAAAATAGAAAATGGAAGAAAGGGGTAGAGAACTTCTAAAGACACACGTGCGGGCACACATGCAACATAGTTATCATTAAAGACATTTGTACAATATAAATATCATAACGAACTTTCAAAATTCAAATTTAAATCTATCAAGCAGATGGGCTATTGAAATTGGCAAGACAAAATATCGAAGCGAGAACCAATGCACATCATCAGTGGTTCCATAAACAATTAACCAAGCAGGTTAATATTATTTGACCATGCACTTAACAATATCAACAGCATGGAAAAATGAATAACAAGGAAAGCTAAGGCGCCAGCGTCACACAAGTACCCAAGAGTAATAGAAGTAGAAGTCAGGAAAAGAAGTACTGAAATAGAAAGAAGAAGAATTAGCAAGAAGGACCAGGTTACATGCAAAGACACATAAAATCTTTAACCGTTTTACAGAACCATTGAAGATGCGAATGACATTCGGAACAAAAGACTGCCTGAATCTAGACCGTACTGTTTCAGGAACAGTCAGACGAATGCCTGACCGATTATACTTAAAAAGATGATTAAGGGGATGTGAGGAATCATGCATGATTCTTTGAAGCTTGGACAGAAATTACTTCTCATACAGTGCAGTAAACGTAGGTAAATCTGTGTGAATGATTTGTTGAGCAACCTTCCTTACTCTTTCCAGTTTTTTAAGTTTTCCTTGGATAGAGTACCGCAAAAGCAGACTAGGTTAAAGGGCACAATACTTTGTATCAAGCTACGATAGAAAAGTACAAGTATAGTATTGTCTACCCGAAAGTCCTTTAACTTCCTTAAGAAATACATCCTCTGGTTGTCCTATCTAGATATTGTTTCTTAATACAATGCTATATTGAAACCCCTTTTATGGTGGTTTTCTGTATACAGGATGTAGTGCCATCTACCCTGCACACGAGCATCTGAAAACTAATTTGATTGGGGGAGAGGAAGGTTGAGACACCACAGCAAGCCTCTCCCTTTGAAGTAAAGTAAACCCGTATGGAAAATTTCAACTCCGAGAAGTTGGAGGTTACGAGCATACCTTGGGGTAGTCTGGTTTCCAGACCCTTTGCCAACTGGACTCCGCGGGTACAAAATCACCTTAAACTATGCAAGTTTTCGACGTTGAAGGCGTCAATATTCTGTATTGCGAAATAGTACGAGCAGAGGGTCTGGAAGCCAGACTATCCTTGGGGCTACTGCCTCTTAGAAAAAGTTAATCCCGCTCGCGTTACCCCCCCCCCCCCCCTCCCCACCCCCGGCCCAACCGAAGGCTGCTATCAAGCAGTCCAATCTACGTACTAATCTACCCTACATGAGGTCTGTTCCTTGAGCCTAATGTACAGGGAGGGGAGCTAGAAAGAAGTGACCATCAAGGGCTCACACGGGTAAATAATTCCCCATAGAGACGTGTGTTAAAATTCAAATTTCAAAAAATTCTGTAAAATAGCTGGGAGAAATGAGGTGTTTCATCTTCACTAACCTGAATAAGTGAGATATTACCTTTCATCCATCAGATTGCCAGGGTGGGTTGTTCTGCTCTAATTCTGTCCAGGGGTCCGCAAAGCCAGACTACGAGTTCTTGTCACTCAAAAAATCACCTATTTTCCGTACGCGTACCCAATGAAATATAGTCCCCTCAAATTCCATCAGAAAAGCTTTCATCTTCCAACCAAAATGCATTTTGTAGAGGAATTCATACTCAATATCTACAGCTATTCAGTTTTTTGCCAAACTACATCACTGATTTTTAATTAATTTTTTTCTTCATTTAGTTTGGTGAGAGGTACGAATTTGTGAAGGGGTCTGGGACAGTTCATTTTATTTACAGGTGTGAGCCCTCAAATAAGCGGCAGCCGAATGAAAAGTGACCATCAAATGAAAAGTGACCATCACCATCAAATCAAAAGTGGCTGCGATAAAATGAAAAGTGACCATCATCAAATGAAAAGTAGCCATCATCAAATTAAAAGTGGCTGCGATCAAATGAAAAGTGACCATCATCAAATGAAAAGTGGCCACCATCAAATTAAAAGTGGCTCCGATCAAATTAAAGCTGTCCTTTTTGCGCGCACACTACGAACGCCGAAAGGACAACTTTAATTCGATGGTCAGAACTGATTTGATCGCTGCCAGAAGCCATGGCTGGAACTATGGAGAGCCATCACATAAAAAGTGACAGTGATCTTAATGAAAAGTGACGGTGATCAAATGAAAAGTAGCGGTGATCAAACCGTGTATATAGGCGACCAAATCAAGGTTGTCCTTTCCGCGTTCCATAGTGCAGTGCTTGCGTGCACAGTCACAGTTTACTGCACTGCACAGCATGCCCAGTCAGTAGAAAAAGCGCCCTGGCTTGACAGACAGTAAAATTAGAAATGAACCTACCTTTTAATTTGGAGAAAATGTTCTAGATATTGTAGATGATTACGTGTACCTTGGGGTAAATTTCAATTACAATGGCAGCTTTAAAAAAGCCATCTCAAAACAAGTGAGCCAGGCAAAGAGAGCGATGTTCAGCGTGCTGAGTAAGGTCAAGAGATTAAATTTGCCAATTGATATTGCTTGCGATCTATTTGATAAACTGGTAGTCCCAACTGCTTTGTATGGGAGCGAGGTATGGGGATTTGAGAACATAATGCACATAGATGTATATTTTATAGGAAATTTTTACGGAATATTTTGAGAGTTCATAAATCCACAGCGAGTTGTATTGTTTATGGTGAGACTGGTCGTTATAAACTATCAAAACTGGTAGAAAGTAGAATGATAAGTTTTTGGTGGAGAATTTTAACTGGGAAACAAAAAAAAAATTGTCATGTATGTTGTATAAATTGATTAACATTTTACATCATGATTTAAACAACTCTTTCCATTCTGAATGGATCACGAAAATTAGCAGCATTTTAGACAACTGTGGGTTGGGGAACATTTGGTCACAACAGGAGGTAATAAATTCTAAATGGCTAATTCCCGCTCTAGAGCTACGCCAAAATGATATGATCATTCAAGACTGGCACAGCGAGATTTTTGCAAATAACCAATGTGTAATTTACAGGATTTTTAAAGACAACCACACTTTAGAGCCTTATCTTAGACAGCTTAATGATAAAGATCGAACGAATCTCTGTAAATTCAGATGTGGCAATCATTATTTACCCTGTACCAAGGGTCGTTATGAAGGTATTATGTAATCTTTGTAACCTGGGTAAGATTGGTGACGAATTTCACTATTCATTTGAGTGTTCTTATTTTACGCTATTTATAGACAGAAGCAAATATATTCCCTCTCAGTTTGCCAAACGTCCAAATGCTTTAAAAATGAATAGTTTATTCAATACTTCAAATGCCAAATTACTGTCAAAACTTGCCAAATTTGCTCATATCATTATGTCAAAGTTTAGTAGATAAATTCATATGTATGTATATATATATATATATATATATATATTTCTTTTCTTTTCAAGTCGTTTAACATACTTATTATCGTTAATATTATTCAAGTTATATCTGTTCTGATTTGCAAGTGTGATGAAAAAGCGAATTGATAGTTAAAAGTTTAGTTTCATCTTTCCGATATAAACTTTTTTGCCATCTTGTTATAACTGTTAGCTTGCTATAATTATTATACATTTACTCATATTCCTTTTTTTCATGTATTTATGCTTGTATGCATAGGCGTACCCAGGATTTTTTAGAGGGGGGTGTTCAGTGGCGTACCGTGGGTCAAGACATTGGGGGGGGGGCGCACCTCATGGCCGGAAGCAACATCAGAATTGCATAATTGTACAATTAAATGCGAGCGAGCGGAGCGAGCGAGCTTGAAAATTTTGATATTTTACAGTCCCAAAACTGCCGTTTGTAGCTATGTATAATAATATATGTATATATATATATATATATTTGCTTTGGAAATTAAGGGGGTTGCACCGGGTGCAACTGCTGGCAGTTGCTGGCAGTAACATCAGGAGAATGGCATAACGATTAAATGCGAGCGAGCGAAGCGAGCGAGCTTGAAAATTTTGACATTTTAAGTCCCCAAACTGCCGTTGGCAGCTATATTTTTTTGCTTTAGAAATTAAGGGGAGTGGGCGCACTGGGCGCAACTGCTGGTAATTACTGACAGCAACATCAGGAGAATTGCATATGCGAGCGAGCGAAGCGAGCGAGCTTGAAAATTTTGACATTTTACAGTCCCAAAACTGCCGTTTGTAGCTATATTTTTTCGCCTTAGAAATTAAGGGGAGGAGAAGCACCGGGCGCAACTGCTGGCAATTACTGACAGCAACATCAGGAGAATTGCATAACGATAAAATGCGAGCGAGCGAAGCGAGCGAGCTTAAAAATTTTGACATTTTACATTCCCAAAACTGCCGTTTGTAGCTATATTTTTTCGCTTTGGAAATTAAGGGGAGGGGGCGCACCGGGCGCAACTGCTGGCAATTGCTGACAGCAACATCAGGAGAATTGCATAACGATTAAATGCGAGCGAACGAAGCGAGCGAGCTTGAAAATTTTGACATTTTACAGTCCTCAAACTGCCGTTTGTAGCTATATTTTTTCGCTTTAGAAATTAATGGGAGGGGCGCACCGGGCGCAACTGCTGGCAATTACTGACAGCAACATCAGGAGAATTGCATAACGATTAAATGCGACCGAGCGAAGCAAGCGAGCTTGAAAATTTTGATATTTTACAGTCCCAAAACTGCCGTTTGTAGCTATGTATAATAATATATGTATATATATATATATATATTTGCTTTGGAAATTAAGGGGGTTGCACCGGGTGCAACTGCTGGCAGTTGCTGGCAGTAACATCAGGAGAATGGCATAACGATTAAATGCGAGCGAGCGAAGCGAGCGAGCTTGAAAATTTTGACATTTTAAGTCCCCAAACTGCCGTTGGCAGCTATATTTTTTTGCTTTAGAAATTAAGGGGAGTGGGCGCACTGGGCGCAACTGCTGGTAATTACTGACAGCAACATCAGGAGAATTGCATATGCGAGCGAGCGAAGCGAGCGAGCTTGAAAATTTTGACATTTTACAGTCCCAAAACTGCCGTTTGTAGCTATATTTTTTCGCCTTAGAAATTAAGGGGAGGAGAAGCACCGGGCGCAACTGCTGGCAATTACTGACAGCAACATCAGGAGAATTGCATAACGATAAAATGCGAGCGAGCGAAGCGAGCGAGCTTAAAAATTTTGACATTTTACATTCCCAAAACTGCCGTTTGTAGCTATATTTTTTCGCTTTGGAAATTAAGGGGAGGGGGCGCACCGGGCGCAACTGCTGGCAATTGCTGACAGCAACATCAGGAGAATTGCATAACGATTAAATGCGAGCGAACGAAGCGAGCGAGCTTGAAAATTTTGACATTTTACAGTCCTCAAACTGCCGTTTGTAGCTATATTTTTTCGCTTTAGAAATTAATGGGAGGGGCGCACCGGGCGCAACTGCTGGCAATTACTGACAGCAACATCAGGAGAATTGCATAACGATTAAATGCGACCGAGCGAAGCAAGCGAGCTTGAAAATTTTGATATTTTACAGTCCCAAAACTGCCGTTTGTAGCTATGTATAATAATATATGTATATATATATATATATATATATATATTTGCTTTGGACATTAAGGGGTTTGCACCGGGTGCAACTGCTGGCAGTTGCTGGCAGTAACATCAGGAGAATGGCATAACGATTAAATGCGAGCGAGCGAAGCGAGCGAGCTTGAAAATTTTGACATTTTAAGTCCCCAAACTGCCGTTGGCAGCTATATTTTTTCGCTTTAGAAATTACGGGGAGGGGGCGCACCGGGCGCAACTGCTGGTAATTACTGACAGCAACATCAGGAGAATTGCATAACGATTAAATGCGAGCGAGCGAAGCGAGCGAGCTTGAAAATTTTGACATTGTACAGTCCCAAAACTGCCGTTTGTAGCTATATTTTTTCGCCTTAGAAATTAAGGGGAGGGGGCGCACCGGGCGCAATTGCTGGCAATTTGACAGCAACATCAGGAGAATTGCATAACGATAAAATGCGAGCGAGCAAAGCGAGCGAGCTTGAAAATTTTGACATTTTACATTCCCAAAACTGCCGTTTGTAGCTATATTTTTTCGCTTTGGAAATTAAGGGGAGGGGGCGCACCGGGCGCAACTGCTGGCAATTACTGACAGCAACATCAGGAGAATTGCATAACGATTAAATGCGAGCGAGCGAAGCGAGCGAGCTTGAAAATTTTGACATTTTTACAGTCTCCAAACTGCCGTTTGTAGCTATATTTTTTCGCTTTGGAAATTCGGGGGGGGGGGGGGGCGGGGGCGCACCGGGCGCAACTGCTGGCAATTACTGGCAGTAACATCAGGAGAATGGAATATAACGGTTAAATGCGAGCGAGGGAAGCGAGCGAGCTTTAAAATTTTGACATTTTACCGTCCAAAAACTGTCGTTTGTGGCTACATGTATATATATATTTTTTCGCATTGGAGGGAGGGGGCGCCCGGTGCGCCCCCTGGATCCGCCACTGGTCGTCAAGGGTGTCGGTTTATGTTCATGATTGGGGGAGGTATGACCAGCGAGCTTGAAAATTTTGACATTTTACAGTCCCCAAACTGCCGTTTGTAGCTATGTATAATAATATATGTATATATATATATATATATATATATTTGCTTTGGAAATTAAGGGGGTTGCACCGGGTGCAACTGCTGGCAGTTTCTGGCAGTAACATCAGGAGAATGGCATAATGATTAAATGCGAGCGAGCGAAGCGAGCGAGCTTGAAAATTTTGACATTTTAAGTCCCCAAACTGCCGTTGGCAGCTATATTTTTTCGCTTTAGAAATTAAGGGGAGGGGGCGCACCGGGTGCAACTGCTGGCAGTTGCTGGCAGTAACATCAGGAGAATGGCATAACGATTAAATGCGAGCGAAAGTCCACTTGATATGCTTTTTCGAGCACTTAAAAGGTTTTTTTTTTTTGAGGGTGATATAAAATCTGATAAATTTAAGAGGGGTCTTTTGAGGGTGATTTAAATGTATAAATAGGCAACCCTAAATTTTGATATATTTTGGCGAGCGAGCGCAGCAAGCGAGCCGAAAATTTTTATATTTCAGCTTTATACATAACATGGAATTCTTGTCATTTTTGGTTATTAAATCTTCAAATTACAATTCTAATCATAGTGACGGCCTTATAGATAACGATTTGTTCCAACAGTGTCCAACCCCATCCCGGTAGGGACTTAAAAAAAGTCCACATGATGTGCTTTTTCAAGTACTTATAGAAGGGGTCTTTTTGAGGGTGTTTTAAATGTAATAGATATTGAAGAATTTTGGCGAGCGAGTGCAGTGAGCGAGCCGAAAATTTTTGTATTTCAGCTTACAAAACATGGAATTCTTGTCATTTTTGGTTATTAAATCTTCGAATGACAATTCTAATCAAGATATAGTGACGGTCTTATAGATAACGATTTATACCAACAGTGTTCAACCCCAATCCCATCCCGGTAGGGACTTTAAAAAAGTCCACTTGATGTGCTTTTTTGAGCACTTAAAAGGTTTTTTTTTTTGAGGGTGATATAAAATCTGATAAATTTTGATAAATTTTGGCGAGCGAGCGCAGCGAGCGAGCCGACACATGACGCAAATCTCTCGTTTGAAGAGGCTACACCCCAGTAAATAATGCCAGTGCATATCTTGGCAATCAATGACTTAAAGTCAAAGATATAAAACACCTGTTTCTTGACCCTGGCCTAATCTAAGCATCAGTCATCGCCACAGCGCCACAGGAGGGGGGGGGGGGGGGGGGGGAGGCATCGCGAGAGGAGGAGATTGTTTTGGTTTTGGCATGGGCCATGTAGCTCCATGGTGCGTGTGTGTGTGTGTACGTGTGTGTGTGTGAGTGTAGACATTCAGCGTATGCAGACAGAGCATGCCTGTACTGTAGTGACTGGAACTATTGTCATTCCATTTTGCTCTCCCCTTCTCCCTCCCCCATCTCTCCCCCCTCTCCCTCCCTCTCTCCCCCTCGCTCTCCCTCTCTCTCTCTCTCTCTCTCTCTCTCTCCCTCTCTCTCTCTTTCTCAATGATCCAGTCAGCAGGCTGATTGTAACCAGGGAGGTAGTCTCACCTCCCCGTTGTAACTCACTGTCAAATAGCACATTGTCAGCACCGGCAAACTGGCAATGCTCTCCTTCTTATTCCTGTATTTTCGTTATTTACGGGTCGATTTTTTTCGTTCGAAATGTAAAATGGATGACCATAGAATTTCTCAATAGAATATAAAATTGAAAACTTTAGAAAGGATAGAGAAAATTGAGTTCACTTTGAATGGTCTGCCACAGGCAGATATCCTTATCATGTTCTTACGTAATACGACAGCTGCTTTCTCGATGAAGAGGTAGTCTCACCTCCCCGTTGTAACTCACTGTCAAATAGCACATTGTCGGCACCGGCAAACTGGCAATGCTCTCCTTCTTATTCCTGTATTTTCGTTATTTACGGGTCGATTTTTTTCGTTCGAAATGTAAAATGGATGACCATAGAATTTCTCAATATAATATAAAATTGAAAACTTTAAAAAGGATAGAGAAAATTGAGTTCACTTTGAATGGTCTGCCACAGGCAGATATCCTTATCATGCTCTTACGTAATACGACAGCTGCTGGAGTCATCAAACTCTGGCTTGGCCTCCAGGTTTGTCACGCCTGAGCAGAGAGTTTATTTGCAATGGACGAGTACTTCGACTCCCAACTCCCAAACGACAAATATACGCACCCCACTTTGGGAAAACCCAGTTGGGGACTCGCCTCAAACGAGGGATTTACGGCATGAATTTTTGTATTTCACCTTACAAAACATGGAATTCTTGTCATTTTTTGGTTATTAAATCTTACAATTCTAATCAAGATGGGATAGTGACGGCTTCATAGATAACGATTTATGCCAACAAACTAAGGACTTGGAAAAATACTCTAAATTACTACGAGTGAGTGACCCGAAATTTTTATATTTCCACGTCATCATTACATTTTGTTCTTCTTCTTTTTTTTTTGGATAAATTTTGGCGAGCGGGCGCAGCGAGCGAGCCGAAAATTTGTATATTTCAGCGTTACAAAACATGGAATTCATGTTTTGTTTTTATCTTGTTTGATTTGGTTTTCTGTTTGCGCGTCAGCTTCGCGCACGGTGCAGTAACGTAGTATTAACACGTACTGTACACGAGTTCTTTAGTGCGTATGATATTATGTAACTCCATAATGTATCATCATCCACACAAACATTAAAACAAGGAAGAGAGAGAGAAAAAAAATGAACGCAAAAGAAAGGAAATGCGGAATTCAAAACGGAAATAAAAGCGGTAAAGACAGCTTTTGTTTCATTTGTCAACATCTAAGCATTGCTGAAGAGGGGTGTTGAATAGCTCAAACACCTCCCTCTTGCCCAAGGGGGGTGTTTGAACACCTTAAACACCCCCCTTTTGGCAAAGGGGGGTGTTTGAACACCCAAAACACCCCCCCTCGGTACGCCCTTGCTTGTATGTATGTATAATAGACATGTATATAGAATGTATGTTAAAGTTCAAGTTCAAGTGCCCGCAGCAAGGATTCGAGCACTTGGACCACCGAGTTTAGTGATGTCAAGATCGGCTCACTGGTCCGTTCTTTTTATAACCATGATGTCATCATTGCAAGCAGGGACTTGCGATCATTCAAGCTGCGATCGAGTGAGCATGCAGACTACGGCAGGGCCTAGGGATCCTGTGGCTGCTGTGTAGTCTAGCCGTGTGCATCATGCAGTGCTTACCTTTTGTGCCCTGTATGCAGTAGGGTACTAGTAAAACTAAAAGAGCTCTGACTTGACAGTTCCCGCACAGTAAGGATTCGAGCAGCCAGTAGGACAACAACCTGCCGACATCATGGACCGACTCCTCACGAAAATCAACAGCATTGAAAATGCAGATACCAAGTTTGAACAACTTTCTGCTGGGCAGTTTTCTGAGCTCGGCCTGAAAGGTACGTGGATTTGTTGGTATACGAATAGGGTACAGTAAAGCGTTTGAGCAGGAACATGCATTATAAAGGAATGAAAAGCCGAACTTATCGTGAGGCGCAAAGCTGGCGATGATGTAAATTTACTTTCGTATCCATGTGGATATCTTGAATTTCAACAAACTACATTGCATCAAATTCACAGAAAATACTAAATGGCTTAGATCTATTCCTAATCACTCACATACATTTGAACCCAATCGGCTGTCGTGAAGCGTTGATATCGACGTTGACGTTCATGTTGTCAATTTTGGTTCAAATTTACATGAATGATTGGAAATCAGCCAATAAGTACAATGTACTAGGGTAAGAGTACCAGTATTCGGTCACCTACCGGAATTCGGTCACTTATCACTAATCACCAGCCAGTAAAGTTCTACTGTCACAACACACGCAAATCACACTAATTCACATACTTGCACACTCATTCACAACAGGAAAATCCCTTAGTCCCCTCCAAAAAATCCATCCAAAATCCCAAATTTCACTGTCAAAAGTGCAGAATTGGCGCGACTTTCCAAAAGCGCGCGGAATAAGCCCAGTTTTAAGAGTACGAGTCGCCGAAAAAGTGCTAAAAATCGAGAAATACGCTGTTCTCTTCTGGGAGATTTTGCTTATCGCAAGCTCGGAGTGTGATGCTTTCCTCAAAAACGCAAAAGAAAAACTAAATTTCCGTACGTGCCGATGCAGTGACTCAATGTATAAGGGTTGAATACAAGTGCCGATTCCCCAGTATTCGGTCACCAATGGGTGCCGCAACGTCGCCGATGCAATTTTGCGCCAACAAGGTAGTGTGCGGTGCATTTTTCAGCTGCCTTGAACACGCATTGACTTTGAACGCGCATATGGCGTGACCGAATTCTGGTCGCGGTGACCGTATTCTGGGGGATTTTCAAGGTGATATATTTTGGGATTTTGTGCAATTCTATGAGATATTTAACAAAATGAAAATTGAGATGAAAGAAATTTGATATATTTCACATACATTGCTGTAGATATGATGTATGTATGCATTATTTTAGTTTAAAGAATATCGCAGAAAAGCTTAAATGACTGAATACTGGGGGTTTTACCCTAACTGTGATTTTGGATTAAATTTGGCTCAATTCAGATACGTGGAATTTTAGATATTCACGTGGGTAAAAAAAGTACATTAGTATTGAAACTCCTAAAAATACATTTTTAATGCCATTTCGACTCTAAAAAGTAAGCAACAGCAGCAATATGCAGATGTACAGTTTCTTTTGTAGAAACTGGTCGACAACTATAAAAAGTATATGACTTGCAGCTTGTATATATGCAGTCTTACAACAGCAACAGAGATGATTGTGAACTAGACTAATTGCTGTAAATAGCTTTGTGTCGGTTTATTTTCACTCAGACATCACCCTACGACCCTATCAACTTGAAGGGGCCAACTGGATGGCTCAGCGTTTCCATAGAAACCATGGCTGCATACTTGGGGATGAGATGGGACTTGGAAAAACATGTCAGGTAATTTTGGTTTAAGATTTTGTTTCTGTTTAAGTTTTCATTTGCTTTTCTTTGTGGGCGGTATTTTTTTAGCACTTTTTTATTGTTTGTTTAATACTTGTTGCAGCAATCCCAATATCAGATCCATACTGTATTGTGCAAAAACGAGCTGTTGGCAATACAATGTACCTGGAACTAAAGCAGGTCATTTCACCGTATCAGCAAAGAGAAATAATGCTATTGTAGCATTTTTAAGCTCCTGTTTGACTGATGTTTAAGGAAATGAAGAATCCCTGTGACTATCTCCAAAACCAGTCACATCTCAGTACCCATGTGAAGTATATATACAAAAAAAAAAGAAAAAAAAAAGAGTAATTTAGGAATGTTGCAGGATGTTGGCAGGCAAATTTACAATATGTTGATTTTGGGGTTTGCATTATAGATTGATTTTCTTTTATGGGACGGCTAATGATGCATTGAATGCTTGTAAGCAAGCAACCAATGGCTTTTAGTCCCTTGTGTAGGACTACAATTGGGGACAGATCTGGAGAAAAGTACTACTTGATGCTATTTTGTCTTGTGCTGCTGCTCTCCAGTAAGTAATTGGAAAATACCACCGAAGAATAATGTTTACATAGTACAGTGTTCCATGAGTTGTTTAAAAGTGAACTCATAAATGCTTACTACTTTCTGTAATACTACTCTATCAATATGAAGTAATGTCAAGTACAATCGTGTACAGTTGACTCCCACTATAATGAAGTCGTCAGGGCCAGCAGTTTTCTTTCATTATATCCAAATTTCATTATAACCGAACAAGCAAACAATAAAAAATATAGCGCCGATCGTGTTGAGGCCTAAATTTTTACTTCATTGTACTGATAATAGGAATTTTGTTACAACCGTGTTCCTTATAATGGGAGAGCACTGTGTACCTTGCTTGTTTCACTCTCTTCCATTTTTATTTCCTTCATTTCTTCTGGTAGACTGTTTCACTCCTAGTTTATATGCTGAGCCCTGAAACTGCCACCAAAAACGAACCAGCTCTGATTGTGAGTCCTCTGTCTGTTATGGGCAACTGGCAAGATGAATTGAAAAGGTTTGTCTAAACAGTATCTTAGAATTTCCAGTTGTTTCCTTCTTCATTTGGGGCAAGCTTGAAACTCTGTTACTCTGAAATATACTGAAAGTGTGTCTTGTTACATGACAGCTATCTTTTTGAATAAGCAAGATAGGTACAACAAGAACAGTTTTTTCTTGTCAATAAGGAAAGTAATTAGTCAGAAAATTCCTTGGTCATATTTTGTCATAAATAGATGGACAGGTTCAACTGATGTTTTACGTGTTGCATAGGTAACACTGCAAACAAGTATTTTTGTTGGAATTTCTGAAAAAAGTTTGGTTAAATAGTATAAATGGAAACACTTATCCATATCTTATCCACTGAACTGGTTCTGAAAGAGAAATGACTGATTCTGAAAATAAAACCAGAAAAGTTTGACATCATTTTGTTACACAGGTGATTAAAATTCACCCATCTCAGTTTATCTATTTAAACTAGTGCATTTTAATTTTCCACTCAAACTTCAAAAGATACAACTGTACTGTTTCTACTATAGCTGACCTCCATTACAGAAATGATTGAAAGTCACCCACCTTTGGTTATCCAACTCAATGTATGCTAATTTTCATTCAAACTTAAGAATACATGCACAGATACCGTTTCTTCCATATATCGCCTCCATTACAGATTTGCTCCACATCTCAAAGTCGTGTCCTATACTGGTGACAAGGAGTACAGGGAAGAACTTCGTCAGGAGATATCAGGACTGGATAACATCGATGTCATCCTCACCACTTACGAGGTGCGCAAATGAATTTCCTCTTTCCCTTTTGAGGATTGCACTTAATGTAACTTTGATGAATGGAGTAAAATCAAACATACAAAAGGGCTGATGGTTCAAAAGAGTCAGACTGAGGACAATTTGGGAATTCAAGTTTCCAGTTTTTCACAAAACATTGATATCATTTGCACTGACATATTCAAATTACTGCATACACCAAATATATCATGAGGTTTTTATTTTTGCAAATTTTGTGACTTGGGTGCTATTTGCTAATTTAAAAACACACCAAGATATTAACCCTGATCCCGAACATGAATGTGACATGCACATATACATAATTTGTCCGTTCAGTACTGTACTCCACAATTGTGGATTTAACCACTCGCGAATTACTGTATACGATATAATTTTCGCGTACATACATTTTCGCGAATTGCCGCCGTCACACATTTTCGCGAGTGGTTAAATTCGCGATTGGGGGACCAGAGAAAATATGAAGTGGCAAAGAAAGTGTGAATTTTCAACTTACTAGCAAATAAGAATGATACTAGTTATACACTGCATGAAAAACACTTGCTAAACTCTGCGAACTAGTAAGTTAGAATTCAACATTTTTGAAGTGGTTAAGTCCATCGCGCTAGATTTCTGACGAGTGGTCCCCTTGCGATAATGGATTGGCTCTCTACAGTATTCGTAAGTAGACGTGGACGGGCTATATGTACATAAACAAGCTTAGCCAGTATGGTCTGTTCGGTAAGCCGTGTTATGGTATACTAGGACTGAAATGTTCCTATCATCAAGGCAAGGGATTCATTTTGGAAGGTAATATATTCGCGTGTTGTTGATTTCGCAAATAGCTCCCGACCCGCGAAATTTGCGAAAATAAACCCCCCGCGAAATATATAGCGTATACAGTATTGGGAAATCCCAATTCACAAAAAGCAAAAAAAAAAAAAAATGAATGGACGGGATATATGGCTAATACAATAGATGAGCCAATGTGTTCTTGTGACACTTCCATTGGTTTCTATGGAAATCAGCATTAAACATTTTTAAAATGGTCATTTTTGAAGCAACAGCAATTCCCTTTTCTTCAAGAGTTGGTCATTGTCAAAGCAGCAATCTGGTGCAAAGGATGCCTGCAGTTATCTTGTTTGTCTTATTTTAAAAGAACAAACATTTGTGTGAGGGTAAATCAAAGGGAAACTGTAGTGTAGGGAGAGGCCAGGGGTGGTATTCTGAGGCCGTAATTAAGTCTGTAATTAACTTCGTGATTAAGTCGTGAAGTTAATAGGCCCTTAATCATGGGCAAAATCGGTATTCTGAGGACGTAATTAAGGTATGATTAAGTCCCCTGTAATTATCTTAGGTCCCTCCCATCTAATTGTTATTCCATCCAATCAGACGTGTTGTTAGAAGCCAAAATGATGAATACACGCGCAAAATATGCCCTCAATGCGCGCTCCTCCACGCCCCCTGTAATTACAGCCCAAGAGCTCCATGCGCACACTCCGGCATTTGATTACAACCCCTCACCTACGCACGCGAAGATCTCAACCTCTTTGCTCACATAAAATGACAAAATTCCTCGAAGATCGGCTATATTTCTTTTTTTCTCTGAATTCTACGGATACCATGATAACAAGATTCAACCGCTCCTCAGTTACCGAAGACGGTAAGCATCGTTGTGGCAGAGAAAACACGATGTAATGCGTGATATCGGAATAGTTAATGACACTCTTTGGTATCATTAAGTTTTCCATTAACTTTCATACTTAATTACACCCTCAGAATACCGATTCGTAATTAACTCTGTGATTAAGTCCTCTCACAGGTGCACGCGCATTGATTCGCGCAAACGCGTAGGTCCTTCCCGCCAAAACGCTTGTTGCTATGGTAGTTAATATACCCCCTACTTAATCATGCTCTCAGAATACCAATTCGGTAATTAAGTGCTAATCAGACACTTAATAAGCTCTCAGAATACGGCCCCAGGTTTAATAATTCCATTTCAAATTCTTCACATCATATGTTGAGATATTAGATTTTTTTTTTTTTTTTAGTGGAAGGTGCTCTAACCTATTAGTGATACACAGTATGTTTAGTGGATGTGTAACCAATGGCAGATCCAGAGGAGGGCGCACTGGGGCAAAGGCGCCTCCCCATTACGGAATTCCTGGATCAGCCCCTGGTAACTATCAGCAAATGATGCCAATAGTCATGGAGTGTTTATCTTAGGGAGGCAAGGGGGACAGTATTCATCTGAAACTTCATATTTTATATTCTTGCTGTTTGTAGATGTGCATAAAGGATACAAGTTTCCTCGAGAAGTTTTCCTGGGCTGTGCTGGTGGTGGATGAAGCTCATCGCCTCAAAAACCAGGAGTCTCTGCTGCACCAGACTCTGAAAGAGGTGAGTGTCAGCCATGGAACTGTAGAGGGGGAAGAACTACTCGAGCATGTGTTTTATCGCCACCGCAGCCATATTGGCGTACCCTGTCATCATTTGTGTACTGTGTGTGAAGTATTTTGCGGGGGTACACCAAGATGGTGGCCTGTGTGCATTCAAGTGAGGAGCGGGGCTATTGATTTGGCTACTGCAAACTGCATGCTTTGAAGATGGACAAAAAACTTCCCCCTCTATAGTTTCATGCTGCTAGCTTCCTTGTCATACCTAAATGACTTCATTCTGTCACTGGGTGTGCATTTATGAGCAACTAGAGATGGTGAAGAAACTGTGCAATAACAAATAACGAAAGCAAACATAAAAAATCTGATGAATTCATGTACTGTAAAAGTGGTTTCTTTTGCGTACAGAAACTTTCACGGTTTCCATCGGTGCCGACTTTTTCGCGTGTGTTTAAATTCGCGGTCGGTAATGATAGCGTTTTAACAAGCGACGACTTCAAAACATTTTCGCGTGATGTTAAATTCGCGGTTCAACCTCAAAGCGCGAAAAGCGCGAAAATAAAACCACCGCGAAAGAAACCACTTTTGCAGTATCTAGTATTGAATTTGTGTGCTTGATAGCATAATAAACAATTTGCTCTTTCTGCATGTTTTTTTACTTCTGCATGCATTTCTGTCCTTTTTTTTTTTTGGGTACCTTGTCACTCATTTAAAAATGATGGAATGATTAATTCTGTTATTGAATAGATGGGATTTGTTTGACAATGTAGAAATTGTATCACACAAAAATTGATGGCATACATCCTTTATAAAAGAGCAGTGTCAGACAACATCTTCCTACCCCCTGCTGTACTGCCCTTTACTTAGAAAAACAAAATAAAACAAAAACACCAAAGGCATGAAGAAATCTAGAGTAAATCTCATGAATTATTATGTTCAGAGAATTATTAAAGATGCATTCTTATTTAAAATCGTGTCATGTGTTTTCCCTTTTATAGTTTAACATTAGACACAGAGTCCTTCTGACTGGCACTCCCGTGCAGAACAACCTTCGCGAACTCTACTCACTTCTCTCCTTCATTGCCCCACGAATCTTCCGTCGCAGCCTCTGCGATCAGTTTGTGGATGAGTTCTCGGACACAAGTGACAAGGAAGGTAAAGGTCATTTCTCACTTCGTGCCCTACATATTCGTATGTTTGCAGGTTTGTACGATGTGATTCTCTGTTGTCCGCTGTATCTTGATTTGTGAGGGACAGCCCAGCACAATCTTCAGTGCTCTCAATTTGCTCAAAAACAGCTTTTGTTAAAAAAAGAAAAGAAAAGAAAATGCATTCTATGATTTATTTCAATATGGTAGTAAATGAAATGAAGGGTTGCTTTGGTTTGCATCTCTAACCACGCAGTTTTTGTGAATGCAGTTTCTCAATGTCTCTTTTCATGTCTATGCTAGAGATAGCAGAGAGGTTATGGAGGAGTTTGTTTCTCTCCTCTGTACTTTGTTTTCAGAAAAGGGGTAGTAGGTAGAAAGTCCAATCGGACAAATATTTTGAAAGATTAGAATCAGAATTTATCATTTGTCTACCATTGATGGCATGCCAAGTAAACTTTTCTTGCAGAATAGCGTGACTATTGCAGTGACTGGAAGAACTGTACATTCCAAAAATTCTTTGTGAAAACTTTTTGGTCTGATGAGAAATAGAGAATAGGGTAGCAACAACCATTCACCTGATTTTTATTTGTGTGCACATTATTCAAATCTAAAATTGATTTGTGATAGGCTAATACTGTTTCCTGACAATTCCTGGTTACTTAAAGCAAACCAGATGTTGGTATCATTCGCCCTACCATATTGTCATGGTTGACACCCTGCTCTTCATGATTATAGAGATATGCAGTGGATGCCATTCACATCTTATGGTATGAATTTTGACTCTCTGATGCACAGGACCACTGTTTTAAGTCCTGTCTGAGGGACATAGTGGTTATTTACTACTTATCATAGGAGACAAGAAAAACACTGTACTTTACTTATCTGGGCAGGGCCTCAAAGCAAGCCTCTTAACTCTTTATGTGCCACTTTCACACGCCTGACTTGGTCAATGGCATGCCAAGTTCGCATGTTTTGCTCAAATGCACAATCCCACCCAAACCAATCGATAAATTGCCAAACACCACTATACAATGAGAACATTTCTTGCGATTCCATTCTTGTCACATGTAGCTTGCATTTTATGTGGTGATTGACTATCAAGTGGTGTTCCTCACTGAATTTACAAGTATATTCTAATTTTCAGCCACTGTTTTGTATGCAAAAGTAATGCCTCTACAAATCAGTAACTACTGGTCATTTGAAAGAAAAACAATCATATATCTGTCATGCAATTTACATCAAAGTAAAGTTTGGCGTTTCCTCTGTAACTTTGCTCTTTAGTTGTCCAGGGTAATAAAAATCTATAAAAGTTTCATATATCTGAAAAACAAAATGTTTTTCCTCAGCATGGCTGTTGTCTGTTATCTCAGTTGTTGTCTCAGTATAATGTGGCACACAGGGGGTTTTCTCCATGGCACGTAAAGAGTTAATTCTAGTATCCAAGCCGGCTTGTCACCCTGTCCTTGAGAAGAGACTAGCATACACTAGTAAACACATAAACTACACTACAACAATGTGAAATGATGCTTCCAGCAGCTGCATCTTGTACAGTTTGCAAACTGTGATTCTTTTTTGGCAGTGATGGACAAGTTGCACAGAATTCTGCTCCCGTTTCTGCTGAGACGCACAAAAACAGAGGTGGTCCTGGATCTGCCCAAGAAGTCTGAGGTATCATTGTATTGTTACACTGCTTGTCATCCATCTGAAACCTTCTGTTGCAGCTTATTCTGAATAAATGCCCCATTCTACTACAAATGAATGATTTCCTTTCCCATTCTTCATTTTGTTGTGTGTGGCATCACAGTTTTGAGCAAATCGTAAGTGTTAGAGTTTTTGTCCACAGGACAAGAAGGAATTTTACTTTAAGATTGAAGATCATTCCTAGATTTCTGACTGTCATCTTTCAATGAGTACTAATCGCAGTATATCTGTGTTGTCTGGAAACATACAAGAACTTGAATATGTAGTAAGAATAGAATAAAATAAGATGTGTATACATTTATGTACAATATGACTTTTTTTTTCACTCACTATATTCCTGTATCAGTGAACTATGGGATCTATCACTTGCAGTGATTATATTGAATTGTCATGTAATTCTAGAGCAAACTACCCATACTTACTCATCCCCTTTACTAAAACTTTGCTTTTCTGCTCTCTTGACGTTTTATCTGGTAGGTCATCTTGTTTCATGGACTGACTGCCCTTCAGAAGAAGTTGTACAAGGCAATCTTGACAAAGGACTATGGTAAGCTCACTGATCATTTCTGAAACTTTTCTAACTTTTCCATGTCATCAGAATTTGTGCCATTCGAATGTAAACTATGGGTTTTTCATGAATATATTGCACAGACAAATGCAATGCAGAAGTGCAGTACCAAACTCTTTCTATGAACAGGCAAATTCAAACCCGCAAAAATTTAATTCTGCAAACTTATACTACATTAAAAACTGATATGTTATGTGGTACTTCTCACGATATTACTGCACAGAAAAAGACATTTTGAAATTATAAATTTCACATCATCAGTGTGAGTGTGTGCTTCTGGTACAGGCTGAGTTATTCAAATTTGATTTATTATCATGCTTGGAGTTTCATGAACAATCATGCAAACTACTGTATTTTGATTTGATATTTTTCTTCATTAATGCGCTTGGAAATGTCAGTATTAAGTGCTCTATAAGTGTTTATTATTATTGTTATCATGATATTATTATCAATCAGTCAAATGTTGCCAGCTAATATAGTAACCACAGCTGCACTTATGTAATCATGGACCTATATTCAAGAGTACTTGGAAATATCACAGCAACCTCACACCTACCTCTCTCTCTCTCTCTCTCTCTCTCTTTATATTCAGCTGCCTTTGATCAGCAGCTGGATGTCCCAGGTATGGGCCGGACCAAGACGAGTCTCATGAATGTTCTTGTCCAGCTCCGCAAGTGTGTGAACCATCCCTACCTCTTCGACGGTAATTAATTTCCTCATCAGCAGAATCAGTGCTCTATAATGGGCTGCAGAGTAGAATGAGTTGATCTTTGGGTGATGCTAGGTTTAACACATGTTATAGCTTACTCATGTTGCTTCTTGACAAGTTTGTAGAAAACTTTTGAATATAACATCACAATAGTTACATTGTTGAGGGCAGTAGTATGAAATGTGACAGTTTGGAACTGATCAGAAAATTTGAATAGTTGTATAATGGTCAGTAACTGCTAGGAATCTCAGAACCAGGGTTGTATTTGGATTGTTCCAGAGATATTGGATATGTAGGTACATGGTATACATAGCTGCCAAGTCTCCTTGATTCTGTTGGGGGCAATCTGAAAACTCAATATTATTATCTATTTTTTATTAGCTAGTTTTTGTATAGCTCATTTTAGACTTGTAAAGAATGTCATAACACTTTACAGACTATTTTTACCCTCAATACTGGATACATTATTTCCAATTAGCACTAACTGTGCTCACTCTCCCCTCCCTGGGGAGTATTCCAGCCAGTTGCCATTTTACAGGTGCGCTCATGCTGATCAACCAGCATAACTGGGTACCCATTTGTACTCCTGGGTGGAGAGCAGCAATGTGGACAAAGTGCCCTGCTGAAGGGCAAACACGTCGGGCTTCGTTGGGCTCAAACTCACGATCCCCATCACGTTAATGTGATTCACAGACAGCGCTCTTATCTCCTCAGCCATGACACTTTTACCATTCTCTTCATGTCAGGACAATAGAATACAAAAGCCTCCCTGATATAGGTATAATTTCTGCCCGTTGAGGTGCATGTAATTGACAAGTTTCTCCCTGATCACTCTTTAGTACCCTGCTTAATTAAATTGTGAAAGACTGTGTAGAGGTTTTGCACTCGAAATATTGTGAAAATGGATACTGTGAAACAAGAAATATTAGAGGCATAAAACTTCCATGAATTGGAGCAGACTGCCTTTCTCACAGCATGACACTTTCGCGAATTACCACTGGCATTCAATACATTGTGAGGACAAACACTTTCACATGCGTTTTTCCTCTTCACAAATCTTGGCTCTGCTTGAAATTTGTGTGAAAATTTCTGGTTTTACAGTTAAGGATATCTATCCACTCAACCATATGTGTATGTGTGTTTTATTCATGTTTTCATGTGTCTTAACCCGTTCTATACGGGAAACTGGTGGCCAGTGTATTTAAGTCTATGCAACTATGGGGGTTTCAGAATTCAGTATCGAACGGGTTAAATGCTCAATCATTGTCACTGAAGGTGTGGAGCCAGAGCCATTTGAGCTGGGGGAGCACCTCGTCGACTGCTGCGGCAAACTCCACCTGCTGGACAAACTACTCATGTTCCTATGGCAACAAGGCCACAAGGTGCTCATCTTCTCCCAGATGACGCGCATGCTGGACATCCTCCAGGACTACCTTGGCTACAGGGGTAAGTCATGACCATGCTGCAAGGGACATTCATGGGGCATAGACAGGGGGTTGATCTACCACTTGGTCTGGAGGCATGTAGGTTATTTTCCATTTCATTTAAAAGAAATCATATGAAAACAACTCTATATTTAGTTTGATACAAGATATTCTAGGGAATATGTTTGTAAGGAAATGTACCTATCCTTTGAAAGACTTTTTGCATGTTTGGGCTAAAACATCAGTTGATCTGTTCTCACTTGGATTTGTGCTGTCTGAAAATCCTGTTGTCTTTACCACTATTAAAGGGATGTATGTAACATCATTTATCATATATCAACACAGTACTTTGTGTATTTGTTCGATTTCGTTCCTTTTTTCTGTCGTACTCAAGATGTACTATCTTTGTGATAACTGTTTAATAACCTTTTTGTTCATTACTGTTTGATACATGACTGCACTTTGACTCATTGCTGGTAGGTAATAAACTTCAACTTTAAGAATACCTGAATTTTTAGTGCCTCTAACACTAAAGGAAAGATGAGCTTTAAATTTTTCATGGAATATTTAATCAGGATTGGTCATGAAGTTAAAGTATGTTTGAAACTTTCAAAGAGGAGATTCAGCCCAGACCTGTGAATCAAGATTGGGAGAAGCCACAGTTTTGTTTATAGACCAAAGCAAATATTTCTTGGCATGCATATTGTAACAGGATTCCTCTAAATAGGTTTTTAACATGTCATGGACTTTTATAAGGGATTTTCATATTAAGAATAAAATTCATGGAATATTTCAGATATCCCTGTGGCTTGAGTGTCTTTCCTTCTCATGGTGTACAGAGAGCTTGAAATTTGTGGGAAAAGGAAGATTTTCCTGAGATCTACCCATGAGTATGACATCACAGTAGAATACAGTTTATTAAAAGCCTATTGTGTACATCATTCTTGGGTGCAGGCTATGAATACGAGCGGCTGGATGGGTCAGTACGAGGAGAAGAGCGTTACCTGGCAGTCAAGAACTTCAACCAGCGAGACGACACCTTTGCCTTCCTTCTCAGCACAAAGGCTGGAGGTCAGGGGTTAAACCTCGTCGGCGCCGACACGGTCATCTTTGTCGACAGTGACTTCAACCCGCAGAATGACCTGCAGGCAGCAGCAAGGGCCCACCGCATTGGACAGACAAGGTTTGTAGGGTCAGGGGGTTGGGGGTCATGTCTTTCCTACACTAAATTACCTCAGTCTGCTATAACTCTTACATGTTATTTGCAAATGGCCCATGGTGCTGTTGTTGCCATGCCTAGTGATTTGACAAGATGACGTTGACATGTTTTTTAATCAAGATTACAGGGAAATATTTCCCCCCCCCCCCCCCCCCCCCCCTCCTGTGTGATGAGGTGATGAAATATTACTGCGGGAAAAATTATCCACAGACAATGTTGTTGGTTTTTTTTATTTAATTGAGTAAAATTTGTCATGATTAAATGGGCAGATAATTGAGAATTTTACAAATTATCAGAAGTCCTTATTGTTTAAAATGTAACTTTTCCAGAATACATGTACCATACTGATATAGATTGGCTAACAGTCGAAAAGTCATTGATGTTCTCAGTATTAGATTTCAATTATTTCAGTTTGTATTTGCCATGGATCTGTTGCTGTAGTCTCAATTACTACATCCATTCAAAATGTAATGCTGTCTCTTTTTCCTTCTGTTAGCTAGGAAGCAGTATGATGGGACAATTACTTGTAGAACCTATGTCCATCCTATTTTGGAAGAAATTTCATTTTATAGGAAAAATTCTGTCTAAACTTTATGATTTTTCTGCCCTTAATTGTGTGGATTTCCTCCTGCTTCTGTCTGTCTCTCTATCCCATTTTCTTTTCTGCTTTCATTTTCTTTTGTGCCATATCTTCTCTTTGTGTCTTCTCTTATCTCATCCTCATCATTGCCATCATCATTATCTTGTGCTCTGCATAAATGATTGACATGTATCATTGAATTGTGTCCAGAAAATGTATATTCGTCAAGAATTTACATTCGGAAAGAAGTTTAAGAATCTGTGCACATGTTTCCCTCTTCCATCTTCCATACACGTGGACGTGACCCCCGCCAGACCTGTGAAAATCATTCGCCTCATTGGACGGGACACGGTAGAGGAGCTGATCATGCGGCGTGCGGACGAGAAGCTCAAACTGACCAATGATGTCATAGAGGGAGGGAAGTTCTCGCTGGGAACAGCCAACAGCAGTCTTGCAGAGAGTGCAACTCAGGTACCAGATATGTCATTCACTGTATGTTGTATTTCATGTGTCGATTAGACTGTATGTCTGCAGTTGATTTTTGCATAAATGTTGAATTGTCTGGTCAGAAGTTTTTTGTGTGTCGTTGAAGTGCCTTAAGTTTATAACAAAGCCTCTCTAGCTTGATAGCCAAATTTTTTTTAAAGGAAACTGCATCCATTTTAGAGTATGTCCCAGCGTACAAAGAATTAGCACTAGTCCATTCAGCACCTCACACTGTCTCTCTCTTCCCATCTCCATCGTTTGAGTATAAAAAGCTTGAACACATGACCTATTTAGAATCCAGTACCTCATGACCAGAAATAATTATGATGGTATGAGGAGTGCTTTCCTGTCCCTCTTCCTTCTTGTGTGCTCTCTTTGTCTCTCTTTTTCTATCTTCATCAAATCTTCTAATTCACCAACAAGTACCACCAAAAAAAAAATGTTTTGGAGAAAAGAGGGAAAAAAGCATTCTGGTAAAATTGTTTGCATCTCAATAATGAAACATTTACTTTGAACACCCCCATGTTGGAATGCACGTGGGGAATTGAAAATAAAAAAAAAATTCATTTAAAAAATGTAATATTTACACTTCTGACATACAAATTTAAAAGCACAATTTATGTAAAAAAGAAATGTCAATAGCATTACTGCAACTCAATACAGGTGACTTTTTACAACTGAAAAACTACATCATGGTTTTCAAAAACTGCAATGCTAATATATGATGCTCAAATTGTTGATGGAAATTGAACCACAGTTGCCAAGATTACCAGTATTACAAAAATACTTCCACATAACCATTTTGACACTACTCTCCATTGGCGTTTGCTGACTGTCACCTGTTGTCCTGGGCAAACCACAAAGGGGGTTGTATAATTCTCATAGCACATTGAATTGTCGGTGGCTGGAATCCATGACCTGTTTCATGAGTCAAACACCTCTCTACAAGATGCAAAAATGTGGAACAAGTAGTTCTTTTTCTCCCACTCCTCTCTCTCTCTCTTTCTCTTTCTCATAATTTTTTTAAATCTCAGTCAGCAAAAAAGAAAAGAAATAAAATGAAAAAAAAATCAAAAGGGGTTTGTGCACTGCCCCCCCCCCCCCTTTAATTTTGTTCAACAGAAAATTGCGCTGAAGCCTTATTTTTTTCTTTTTTGCTCATCAAGTGATTAAAGGCAGAAGTGGCACCAGAAATATTTTTTGTCCTCCCCCTCCCCCTTTACGGAATTCCTGGGTCCGCCACTGCGACATGCTGTAAATGTGTGCCATTGTGGAGTACATCGTACATCAAGTTATTACCATTTCCCTCCTCCTCAGCTGTCTGACATGCTGAAGTTTGGCCTGGAGAAACTGCTCCAGTCGGAGGAAAGCTCCGTGGTGGATCTGGACCTTCAGACCATCCTGGGGGCGAGTGCGGGAGGGGAGTGGCTCCTGGAGGAGGCAGACAAGGCCAGCGAGAAGGAAGAGGAGGAGGAGGTGGAGAGTGAAGAGAAGATGGATGTCTGTGAAGAAGAGAGAGGTTAGGATGTCAGTAAATGTTGTGCTTATTTTACTTGGAAGGATACACCTGTAACTGATGTACATGTAGACCAAGCCAGAGAGAAGGAAAAAATGAGAATGCCATTGGGGGGGGGGGCAGGAATGAATGGAAAATAAGTATCTTATAGAGAGTAGTGAGGATTGATTTTTTTTTTTTCATTTCATATGATGATAAAGACTGATCTAATGCAAATTATCAATAATGAGAAGGCAAATGAGGCAAATGAGAGGGATGCAAAGACAAAAGTGTGTTAGGAAGACAAGCCAAAAT
This sequence comes from Diadema antillarum, assembly GCF_040938485.1. Classification (NCBI taxonomy): domain Eukaryota; kingdom Metazoa; phylum Echinodermata; class Echinoidea; order Diadematoida; family Diadematidae; genus Diadema; species Diadema antillarum. The sequence goes on along the minus strand of NW_027271011.1, from coordinate 49,075 downwards.
TGCTCTTTCTTGGCTGTATTGATGTTATTTGGTAGAAGAAGATTTTGCAGGAGAATGGAGGAATATATCTCAACGCCTATGTGAATTGATGCTATGTAACAGAGAGCAAGTTCACTTTCCTTCCTGTTGTCAATTATTGTTTATTGTAGTGAGTTCATAAACAAAACAAAACAAAAAAGATCTGGTATCACTTTGTCTTCATAAACGATATTTCACAACCTAAAGCCGTGAAGAAACAACTCTGCTATCAAGAGATGTTCCTGACATATCACAGTAAATCACAATCAAGCAGTCAATTTAATGTGGTTGTTTCAGCTGTCTTGATTGTTTGCTTTCAGCTGTTCATTTTGACTGTCAATTTTCTGTTGGTTAAGGAAATATCTTTGTACATCTTCAATGTATTTATCTCGAAGTATGAGCACCACTTCAGTCCATGTCAAAGCTCTATGTTGACTCTTTATTAAAAAGACTGAATTCATCATTTTCCAGGTCACATGTACATCTTTGAGGGAAAAGACTACTCCAAGGAAACGAGTGCAGCAGACAAGAAAGCCTTTGAGGAGTTGGTTTCAGGTAGGTCACCTTTCACCCACATGTAGACAGAACTTTATCTACTATTCAACATGCCAGACTGAGTGACGCACCTGCGTTTGTGTGTTTTCAAGAGAGTTTGTCTTCATGTACATCATGCTTTCATGATTTACCTGCCACACGCATGCAAACACACGCACTCATAGCATTCGAAGTAGGTGTACGCATATGTCGTTAATCTATCTTTTTTTTAGAGAGAGACTGTCCCATATATTTAATGTATTGTTAAAGAAATTTGAAGTTGAGGATACAATTTCATTTTACCTGTTGATGTCCAAAATCACAGCATAGTTCACCTTGTTCACAGATTATTGGTGTCCAAACTCCCTGGTATTGAATTCAGGTATAAGGTGTGCCTATATTCTTTCAATGGGTGAGACAACATAATATATTTAGTGTTATGTTTCTATGTGTACAGTCCAGGTAGCAGCCGTTCAGGAAGAGGCACAGGGCCCACGCTCTCTCAGGAAGAACAGAACTCAGACAGGGGATGCTGCGGCACTGATGTCCGTGTTGCCGTCGGTTACCAGGAAGAGACGACAACTGACGGAGGAGGAGAAGGCTGAGAGGAAGAGGAAGGTCTGTATCCTTTTAACCCTTCCTGTGCCAGGAACTTCGGATAGTGTGAACAACACTATAGGGTTTTCTGCACCAATTGGCTCTCAAAGCCCACAAAGGGTTAATACAGATGTCCCTGTTCTTTGTAATCACTTGTGAAATACGATCAGTCAGTCATAAATGGCATGCTTAAAACATCATTACTGTTGTCGCACGGTGGCAGAGCTGCTGACTAGTATATATCAATGATATTTGGAATGTCTTTTCCTCATCAAAAATGAGAAAATACAGTTTCATATAACTTTTCTATCATTTATAATTTTTTTACCAAAAATATAATTTTTTGAAATATGAAATATGTATCTTTTTATCTTGAGAGGTTGTCACCCCTCCTATGGAATATCAACATGGATATTTGTAGCATCAAAATAAGAATAAGGAAGCTTAGCAGAGAGAAGAGGAGGACTGCAAAATACAAGCTTTGCGTTTCAGCACGTCTCCTCCATTTCCTGCAACTTTAATTTTAATTCAATTTCATCTGCTTATGTGATGTGTAGTATTGTTAATTTCACATATTTTTCTTTGTTACCTTGTATTGATATTGTGCTATTTTGTGTGTGTAAATGTTTTGCATTGCTGCAAATGAAATAAAATGAAATGAAATGAAATAAATGAAATGAAATGAAATGAAGAGGGAAGTACAGTCATGTGACATGGTTGATGGTGCCATCATGTGACAGCAGTGCTTTTAGGGACATTAACCCATTGAAGACTAGTCTCAAGTATCTGGGCAGGCATCTATGGGAAATGCATGTTGTAGCAAAATCAGCCCGTCCTTTGAGGGGTTAATGTTTTAAGGTTGGCTGTGGTAGAACAAGACCTACATTGTATACATAGGTCTAGATGTATGAATGTTTATGGAAATAAAAGCATACTTTCATGGCTTTCACAGCAGACTAATCATTCATTGAATATTTTCTAATAGTTTTCTCTGTAGTCACTCACTCCTACTGGCATTTTGTGAATTTTGAATGTGTGCAGATACACACATATGACAAGACGTTAATGAGCAATTTACATGACTTAATTTGTGGAATCTTGACATTTTTCAAATAAAAAAAAAAGTTTCGTTGTGATCATAAAAACAATCTTGTTAGTGTTAACCCTAACTAGGCCGGGCTATTTAGGTAGATGATAGGGGGGGGGGGGGGGGGCCTCCCAGGCCCCCCCTCCAGATCTCGGCCGTCGACCGCGCGGTCGCGACGAAAATTGGCACACACATTGCCTATGATGTAATCTAAAGTACCATGAAGTAAATTTTTTCAAAAATTATCATTTACACTAAATTATGCTAATTTATGCATAATGATGCATGAAATCAAACAATTTGGTATAAATCACTAAATAAAGCTCAAAACAGGCACATTTTTTGTGTAAATATTCTTTTTAGTGTCATTAGCAAATGTAAGAGAAAAAAATTGCACAATCAGAAAAAATTTCCTAAGTATTTTATTGTTTTTTTAATTTCTTTTGTATTTCCCTGTTTTTTCGACTTTATGTTTTTCACTGTTTTTTCGATGTAATTTGTCCGCGACATTGTTCCGAACAAGAAAATATGTTATTAATTGATTTTAATCCATAAAACCCCCAAATAATCATGCTTTTATGAAATTTGCCTGTAAACACAGTTTGCATTGAAATTGTACACGAATTCACGTTTTTGAGCAATTTTTGGTCTGACATGCACGTGCATATTTATGCGCAACTTCGGAACCGCATGCCCGGGCATCGCAAGTTTGGTGTCAAAAGATGCGGGAAACTCGAAAGAAAAAAGTCATGAAATGTCGCGGCGATAGCTTCTCGCGATAGCGATACATTGCGAGAAACGTCGAGGGGGGGGGGCCTCGGAGGCCCCCCCGGCCTAATTAGGGTTAAATTATTATGTGGGGTCATGTATCAGTGTCGGATCCAGGGGGGGGGGGGGGGGGCACCAGGTGGTTAAAACAAACAAAAGAAATAATAAGAAAGAAATGGTGCATGTGCCCCCCCCCCCTTTAATTTTGCAAAGACGCCTCCCGTTTACGGAATTCCTGGATCCCCTCCTGTGTGTGATTAGTTTTCAAGTTTGTCTGTTTGTTTGTTTTTTGTCAACAGAGGGAGGAGAATGCGGCAAAGAGAGCAAAGATGATGGAGGAAGCTGAGATGCAACGAGCTGAGGAGAGGAAACGAAGGATGTAAGTCTTCCCTGTAGTTCTCAGTTTGCTTGAAAATAAATACCTGGAGATGTGCAATAAAGAGAAGGTGATGCACAGTTTATGGAGTAAATGATCTGCTTAAAAATTTATACTTTTAATTCTGCATTCACATTTAGAGACTTCATTGTAGTCCTGTTGATATAATGTTTGCAAAAGCAAGATTTACCAGGAAAATACAGAAAAACACGAAGAATGAGAAGATTACGAATGTGAATAAACTTGGAAGGTACCAGTTGGTCCTGCAATATTTCAACTGGTTGTACATTTAGCACACAATGATGTGAGCTCACGTATTGCTACCGCAATCTGTACAGTTCATCAACAAAACATTTTCTCTTTTTTTTTTTGCCTTGATATGCTACATAGATCTCTCTCTTGCCATGGCTTGCAAAGAGAAAAATGTTTTCAGGAGGATTTAGTGATGTTGGTGTTTTGCTCCTCCCACAGGAAAGAGATGTGGGAGCGCAATGGATACGAGTCATGCAATGTTCCCATGGAAACGGATGATGAGGATGAGGACTCTGAGGGTGGAAGTTCGGGGCCATCAGGGGAGGAGGAGGAGGAAGAAGAGGAGAGTGTAGCAATCCAGTATGTCCGGGGCGATGTCACGCACCCCATCGTCACTGGTGCCCAGAATGCGATCGTAGTTCACTGTGTTGGTAGGTTGCAGTCTCCCTTTCAAGCACACAGTTCCATCTGTTTGTTGGTTTGTTTTTTCCTTCTCTCTCTTCCCTATTTAAATTTATGTGGGTTGATGTCCCTGTTGATGTAATTTGCTGACTTTTATAAAGCAGCTTTGATGTGCTCTAAATGACCAGTTTTGTACACCCACTTTCATTGTGCATATGGTGTTTGTGTTTGTGTGTGGGTAGGCGTGTAATGTATGTGTAAATGTGTAACTTTCATATGTTTGATAAAACTTTCTATGAGAAGATACTTAGGACCTTTGTGTGAGGAGGGAGTTATTCACCGTCTGTCTCATAAAAACAAATATACACAATGTGGAAATGTTTATGAGAAGACACTGTTTTGAAGATTAAAATTGTAACCATTCTACGCTGAAGTTATGCAATAGCTTTCTCTGTGTAGTTTATAAAAAAAAAGAAAGAAACTTAGGCAAAAAAAAAAAAATCGTTGTATTGGCGTAACCCGCCCGACCCTAAAAAACCCCCCGACCCTAAAAAACCCCCCGACCCTGAACTATTCAAAAAAAAAAAAAAAAAAGGAAATACATCGTTTTTACCGAGAGAGGGCGCGATACGGGTTTGCAAATTATCAAAAACAACAACAACAACAACAGCTGGTGTCGGAAAATGGCCGCGCAGTACAGTGTGTCGGCGACCGGCAAGTCCGGTTCGAAGATTTTATTCAATATTATTCGGAGAATCGATTTGTCTGTGGCGCTGGGTGCAGAGACTCCAACCCCAAGCACCTTCTGATCTGGAGATTCTCCCGCCTGAAACCCCTAGCAAACGGGAGACTCCAAGTTTATCATTGTTTATGTGTGCGAAGCGCGAAGTTCCTAGGGTTATAGATGCTCTCTGGTGCTATCTAAGGCTTATTTTTTCAACATACGATAGCAATAAGTAAGAAATCCTTTCGAACGGGAGACATTGAGCCAGGGCGGGAGAAATTAAATCTCAAGCGGGAGAACGGGAGATTTTGCAAAAATGGGTTTTCGGCGGGAGATCTCCCGTCGAAAACGGGAGAGTTGGAGTCTCTGTGGGTGATTTAGCCCAGGAATTTGTTTGTTCGTATTCTGACCGGTATGTCGTGACGGCTTTTAAACCGGTGATATAACAAACTTTGGATGCAACAGACCCTCTCTATCGAATGGGGTTTTGTTAAAGGGACGCAGTCCTCACGAAATTTAAAAAAATATGTTGTTGTTGGTACCTCCAATGAACTACTTTCATCAAAAACAAACTTTCAAATCACCAAATAAGCTCGTACATTTCGGTTAAAAAAGTGTGACTCTGCCAATGAGCAAGTCTTGGCGGAGAGTCATACGTCATCGATGCAAAACTCTTTCCAGCGGTGTTCTGCTCGTCATCCCTAGTTATTTACAAATACATGTTTACTATTTATTTTTATATTAATTGTATATATAAATAAGCTTGAAATATTTTGTTTGAAATAATAACACCACATATTGTCACATTTTATGAAAAAATCAGATATGATCATTTTGAACACTTAAATTGGTTTTCTGAGGCACGGCTGTCAACTTGAGAGTAGGGCATCAATGACGTTGCACCTTTTGGCAGGCTCTTACACGATCGCTTGCAGGAATTATTTTTTAAAAATCGCGTACGGAGACAATTTTTGATGTCCACGCGTATAAATTGGTGAAAGGTTATATTTTTTACTCTTCTTAATTATCAGTACAGTGAAAATCTCAGGACTGCTTCCCTTTAAATATGAGTTTTACATGTAAAATACAGGTAGCAAAAAAAAAAAAAAAAAAGAAATCGCCCGACCCTATTTGAAAATCTCATGTTACGCCAATACAACATTTTTTTTTTTTTTGGCCTTACTGATATGCAACTGCCAATCCAAAATGTAGTCATTCAATGTGAGTTGTTGGTTGTGTACAAAGTTGCAAAACACTATTACGATTATTGACAGTTTTGCCAGTCTGAAGATGAAGAATTGAAATGATATGAAGTTATCTATTCTAAATGACTCCCTGAGACAGATGTTTGTCTTTATCTGCACATATTCAGCAGAAGTTTCAGTGTCATAAGAATGATGCATGGCTTCAAATCATTCTGTATGGTTACAAGAGATAAAAAGTCAGTACAGTGTATCATCGATGAAAGGCTTGGAATTTCATACTTCTTCTTTATACTTACCTGCATTTGCCTTGTAAATGTTTGCTCCAGATGACAGCGGCAACTGGGGACAGGGAGGGCTCTTTACAGCCCTGGCACGCCGATCACCTCAGCCTGAAGAGGCATACAAACTGGCTGGAAAGATGAGGGGTGAGTGGTTGTTGTTTGTTACCAGGGATCCGGTGCAGTTTTGTCACCACTGCTTCCATTATGAGATGTATGATGTTTTTTTTTGGAGGGGGGTTTTCCAACCAGTCAGCATACTGTACAAGCTAAAATTTTTGCTGTGGTTTTATTTTTGCCAATTTTGTGAATCACCTTTAAATTGCAAAAATAACAAGAGGCAAATATAAAACCACACAAAAACAACACGTGATAATACACATACTCAAAAAAAAAAAAAATCAAACAAACAAATAAACAGACCAAAGCCATGCCAGCACTGGATTGTGTGCAACTACTCTCTACTGTAGATCTTGCATGTTGCATTGGTCATCACAGACATGGAACAATATCTGGAACATAATGACCCACTAGTACAGTACTTGCAGAATACAGTAGTACAGTAAATGCAGAATACATTATTTGTTTCTATACTTGGATTCACTGGGTGAAAACATTCAGTAAACATACTAGCATTGTCACTTTTTATTCATTCTTGTGTTTGTTTCGTGATAGTTGAAGTAACTTTTACTAGACCCTCAAAACTGTGAAATTAAAGGGACTGTACAGTTCTGGGTGAGGTGAGGATTTATCTTTTAACATTTTGCGAGATATTCAGAAACCACTCTATGAGATGTCAAAGAGCATGCAATTCTAAGGGGTATCAGAAGTTTATTTGATGAAAATCGGTTTTCAAATGGCTGAAATATCCAAAAACAAGGTGAAACAAAGAGATGCCAATAAAAGGCGTGGCCTGCCGCCTTTTATTATTATCACTTTTTTTGATATCTCAGCTATTTGAAAACCCCTTTTCATCAAATAAACGTTGAATCTTTCTAAGAATTACATACTCTTTCATATTTCATAAGAGGTTTCTTATTATCTCACTTAGGAATATTCAAAACATGAATCCCCACCTCAACCAGTACTGTACAGTCCCTCAACACACAATGTCTAAGTAGCAATTTGGAAAAATCTCAGCTCATACAGTTTTGGTAGATATATTGACCTTTCTGCTTTCAATTTATCCCTGTTTATGAGAAGTAGAAGAAACAATCAGGATTTGTGGTAGAAGAGCAGAATCTCTGTTCTAACATCTCCACTTTCATGAAGTATGTATGTTTTCATTGCGATTTGTCTGTGCAGATCTGAGCCTCGGGGATTTACATCTCATCCCTATTGATGATATCGAGAGCCGAGATGAAGGCAACGATTGGGTAAGTCATCAGAGCTCCGGAACTGGGTCTTATTTAAAGGTCTTGTTTCCCCCCCCCCCCCCCCCCCACTCCCCAATTATTATGAGTAACAGCAGAAATGGAAGTTGCAGAAAACTGTATCTCTTTTTTGTTTGTTTGCTTGTTTGTTTTTTTGTAAAGAGTGTAGCCATGATTACTAAGGATCGAAAATCAACAAGCTATTGTCTTTGTTTGGTATCAGGCGGAACTGCATTCCCTGTGTTGTATGAGGATAGAACTCATTGCTGACCTCATTTCAGTTCTGCTCTTTCATCGGGCAGCTATGAATGTCTTACACTGTAGTCTGGTAAGCTGTGGATGGTTTTGATGCTACCAAATAATTTGAGTTGTCACAACTAGATCCATAGCCCTGTGCAAAATTTGTAGGCACATACACAATTTGTAGGACTGAGGAGGTTTTGTTCTGTTGATCATCAGTGTTGCTTCAAAAGGATTTCTCGGGATCCCTTTATTAAAAAAAAAAAAAGGGTTGGAGTTTTTTCAAAGCTTTGAGTAATAACATGCATCAACCCAAGCTCTGGCAGTCTTGTTCACCCATCTCCTAAGACTGGTGTCCTACCACATCTTTGCCCCTTGTACAGGTTGCTTTGATTGTAGCCCAGCATCGAGACAAGAGCAACAATCTGAGTGGGATCAAACTGACAGCTCTGGACAGGGGTCTACAGAGGCTCTACAGGGCTGCCAAAATGCACAAAGGTAGGGAGAAACTCTTAACTCGTTGAAAATTAGTCCCAAGTATACCTGGGCAAGTGTCTATGGGAAATGCGTGGTGTAGCAAAATTCAGCCGGTTCTCAACGGGTTAACATATCTTGAAGGCAGTTAGACTCTTAAATCAGTACCATCTATATGTGCAATTATTCATAATTTCCAGAATAATCAAAAAATAAATATGAAGAGTGTAGAAAAATAAAGGCAAGAATGTAATTTTTCTCTCATTTTCAATCAGTGAAAATTGTGGTGATATTGATTAGTCTTGAGTCTTCTCAATCATTGGTGTTTTTTTTTTGTGGCAGAGATGTAACATTGTCTCTAGCTTTTCTTGTCTGCAAGTCAAACAGACTGGTCTCCCTTTGATGTAGTCTTCCAGTTTCTAGACCCTACTCTATATGTACCATTGCATTAAGAGAAAAACTTGTGATGGTATTAATGTATGTTTAGATCCTCCTAAAAGTTTTAAGTAAGGTGAGGTAGACAAATAGCTCACAAGCAACAACAGGCAAGTCTTAATCATCTCAAGTCTAAAGTCAATCTTTGACCATGATATTTGACTAAATTGCCATTGTTACATCACTGTCTTTGAGCAGCCAGCGTCCACCTGCCAAGAATAGGGCACTCCACACCAGCTTTTAACTGGTATGGGACTGAGAGACTGATCAGGAAGCACCTGGCATCGCGGGGCATCCCAACATCCATGTATCCCTTGACAGCGCTAGTGTTGAACATTCAATAATATACATTGTACATGTAGTTCCTATCTAGTATGTTTTTGTAATGTTTGATATGTTTAGTTGGGTTTTTTTTTCATAAATGAAATGAAATAGGTAATGCAATTTTGTAATTGAAAAATATGCTTCTCCTTTTTTTTTAATGAAATTTTATTTAGAATGCATAGTTTGGGTATTTTTTTTTCTGTGAAGACCAGCAACGAGCATGCATTCCTCGTGGATAAAAAGAGATAGAAAATGCCGAAAAATATGTTTTTTTCTCCCTAAAATTTTATTTAAAATGCATAGTGTGGACAGATTTCCATTCAAGACTAGCATGTAAATTACAGAAAATTTAAGTGTGTGTCTAACATCTCTGACAGTTAAATACACCCATTTCAGGACCCACAAAATGTCTTGATGTAATTGAATAGAAATGTAGAAGGTATTAGGGTCAGCAGAAATGAGGATGATGCAAAATATGACACATAAAAAGGGTATTCATCCTTGACTCAGTAATATGTCACCAGTTACTACTACCCGAGGAGATCCAACAAGGGCCAAACTTCCACCCAACGCGATGCTTCATCACCATCGTCATCGTCGTCCTCACGGCGTCAGGATGAGGAGCATCCGAGGCCGAGGAAGCTAGCGAAGCATGACGGGAATGGGAAGGAAAGGTCTGACGAAGCCAAAGTCGGAGCTGGACTGGCAGACTTCCTGTCGGGCGTGGTCGCCTGCATCCAAGAGGGATTCGGAGAGGTAGAGAGGAAGAGACTTCGCCGCTACATCGTAGCATATCCTTTGTTAGCAATTTGTCATTCTTAGCATGCTACCAAAAGTTGATGTTTAAAATTAGATGTTTGCAGCTGTGTGCGCTTTGACTATGTTTCTGTTATGACTGCTGGGGTATTGAAGTTTAGAGGGGGTGCACAAAAGCCCCTGATATGAGTGACAAAGCATGACCCTTCACTCAAAATCCAATGACTTTTATAAACCCATTTGCCCATAGTTCTAGATGCAAGCTGCGAAACAAAATGTTCTATAATTTCAGGAAAAATCAAGCTGTGATCCTTTTTTCTTAATATTAAAGGGCACAGTTTAGGCATGATCATAACTTGAAAATATGATTGGAAAATAAACTAGTTTTATCAGTTATGTCGCTCTTCCACCTGCGATAACTAGCTCAAATGCTCCTCAGAAAGTTGAGTACTTGGGTAAGCACATTGTAGTTTTGTGCTTGATTCCAGTGTGTTGGGATATGCTGTTAAATTCTCTTTGTGCCAAGACCTGGTGGAAAGGCACTATATTATGATAAACTCTGAGAAATTCCAAGCTTTTGCCAGGCAAAGTGAAAAAGGAGCATGTACAAAACAGTGAGCTAAATTTGAGGCAGTCGGCACAACACAAGATTCATGACAAAATTTGAAGCAGTCTACACAACACAAGATTTGTGACAATAGTAGAGTAATTTTTCTTGCAAGCGTGATTATGACACTCTGCAGAATACAAGACAGTTATATTTTTCTTTGCAGATAACCAGTAATTTTATTGGCATAGATTATTTTCACCAGGTGGATGAAATCCACATGCAAATTTGCAAATGCAATGCGTGGTTAATCATCGGTGTATGAGTTTTCACAATGATCTTGCATAAATTATGGTAGTGTGTGAACATGGGCCTTTAACTTTTGCGTCGTACAGGCATGTATTTCATTCCTTGACTCTTTCACACTTATAATGGCAGCGTGCAAGACAAGTGTGATGACAGCACAACGCATCTCATCGTGCCAGATGAGTATGATGATGTAAGTATAAAATGTCCTCGTTCTAAGAAGACAATAGATTTATAGCTCACTCCTTATGCAGACATGCGATCAAAGTGGCGTGTGGCTGAGTTAATACTTTCCAATAAAAAAAAAAATACAAAAATTATGTCCAAAAACAGGTCTTCAAGACCTTCCAAGTTGAGTGCAAACTAGAATTCTTGCGTAATATTTTATATGTCTCGTTCATCGAATGCAAGAAAATATGGTTGTAATTGAGAAATGTGTAATTGTTTTGTTGTAAATTTGATACAGCAAGCCAACTAAATTTCCCAATTTTTCACTGAAAATATGTCTTGACCTTGACAATATCATGTTTGTTTGTTTGTTTGTTTGTTTGTTTGTTTGTTTGTTGGTTGGTTGGTTGTGCTGTGCTGTGTGTCATTGTGTTTATCAGTTTGGAGGGTTGACAGCTCTGGATTTGTGCTCTGTAAACCTATTGTGGAAGAAGTAATGCCAAAACCGGTGCAGTCTATTCATTAGATCAGTTTATGCATGGCTCACATGGCTCATTTTAAGTGCCTTGACACCAAAATTTTATGCATTAAGCACTCACCTTGTGCACATATTTTGACTTCAATGTAGGGGTTTCAAATGGTGGTTGGCAGGCCTGTAATCACCTTGACACTTTTCCAGCATATTATATTCTGTGCTGTAGTTTCGGCAGACCGTCATGTGGATGAGATCTACTCTTTCCGCAAGGATGTTGTGCAAACAAATTCTCACATGACCTATAAAACTTCCTGAAGTATTTTCAGATCTACATAAATATATAATGTACAATAATGGCATGGAAATTTGTGTTTGTTCATTTGCAGAGGCCAATCACAGAAGGTCACAACCGTTAATGGTATCTTACGTTTGTCTTATTTTTGTCCCCTCCCAAATGCAGGAACCTTCCTCTGTAACAGCTTATTATCCCACAGTGAAAGTGGTATCGTCTGGATGGGTGTGGGACAGTGTTGCCCAGCAACGTGTCCAACCGGAAAGCCGTTACACAATCAAATGAGATGTTGGCCGCAGTCCACTGCATGCGGCAGATGCTGAAATAGTTTTGTATTGCCTTAGTTGTGCCATCTATTTGTGCCGTGATGTACAGACATAATTCAATAGCAATAGAAAATTTTCTGAACATCATTCTCCAATGATCATATAAACCATGAGATCATGATATAATCTTGATCATGATATATTACAGTGTATGTTGTGAGGCCTACAGATCCCTTGTAGAGCTGGTTGTATAAGATGAGCTGGTATCAGTGCGAGTTTTTAAGAATGCATGTATTGCATGAAGTAGTGTCTTTCTCAGGTCATTTTTAACCTATGTCCTATGAGCAATACCAGTGTACGGTGTAGTCGGTAGAAAAGTACTGTAAAACGAGGAATGTTCACATGCATTTTAATTTCACGAATTTTGCGAGAGCCAAGATTCGCGAAATTAAAATGCACGCAAAAGTTCTTGTCTACACGATATGCATTGAATGTTCGAACAACTTGCGAAAATTTCATGCAGCGAAAAAGGCCGTGGGCTCCAATTTGCGAAAATTTCATGCCGCGAAAATATCTTGTTTTACAGAATGTCCCCCATCATGACTACAGGGCTTAAGCTGTACCATGCATGATGATGCAAACATGGCATAAAGATAACATTGACTTCACACTGAGTAAAGGGTTGTCCAAACTGAGATATTTTGTGAACTGAAATAGGGACAACTAACTCTCATAGAAAATGAAGGGCTGTGTCACGTTTTTGTTACCTGTCTTTATGACATTCCCGTCTAAGTTCTAAATTTTTGTTTATTTTTGAATTTATGTGGGCATGCATGTCTAATTTTCCTTGCCATCACATTGATACAAAATACGTTTGTCAGCGAAATGAAGCTCTCAATCATGCAATGAGATATTAAAGAAACTTGGGGTTAAAGTTTCAAGGGTCACGTGCTAAAGGAGTGTGAATTTCATCAGAGCTGCCATAGTTGAAAGAACATTTGACAAAAATTGAGCTGTGCACATGCCCAAGTTGCATCAACAGGTCTCACATTCTATTTGATATATATGAATCATGGTCAATTTGGCCTTGACTCAAATTTTTGGAGGAGGCATTAGGACCAGCTTAGGGCGGGTGGCATCATGGCTAAAACAATTACCTAGAAATAATGTTTTGACTTTCACCTACATGATTTGATTGGTGTTTCTTTGCTTGGCATTTTAAGTTGCCACTGTTTTTTTAGGATGACCAGTTGTGACACTATACATGTAGTGCCTTGGTATTTTCTTTGCATGTATTATGCAGTTATGCTATCAAGCCAGCTCGCTTGATTTAGCTCACAGCTGAATTGAAGTTGACCTTCAAATTATATGTGTACATTATGCAGATATATGAAAAGGCAGGGAAAATCATGTTTTTGTCAAAGTTGTTGGGGATTTCTAGTTACTTTTACTAGAAAAGGGTCAGAGCCAGTAGTAGCCTTTAAAGGATGTTATAGTTTTTGTTTGGATGGGACTTCAGGTTTCCAACTTTTTTTTTAGATATTGAGAAATCTCATGAAATATGAAAGAGTATTAATTTTTCAAGGAATTCAAAATTCATTTGATGAAAATTAGTTTTGAAATTACTCAAATATCCAAAAACAGAAAAATCCTAATAAGAGGTGGGAATCCTCCTTTTATTAGGACGACTTTCACTTTGTCCTTTTTTAAAGCTGAGCCCTTTCAAAACCAATTTTTTCAGAATTGGATGCTCTGTAATATTTCATGAGTGGCTTGTAATTATCATGCAAAAAGTTAAAATCTAATCCCCATCTCACTGAAAGCTATACCATTACTTAGAGGGGTGTTGCGGCCAATTGGTATGGGTATCACAGCCACTGGCCTCATTATGGCCTTTGTGTAAAGCACTGTGACAGATGACACAATGAATGTGACAATTTATTGTTTGTGTGTTGTTGAGAGTGAATAGGGAGACCTTCCATTGTATGATTGAGAATTTTTGTTGAATCCCAACAGCATTTGTTGAAATTGAAAGGATCACATGTTGCAGATGAACTTTGAATTCTGTCTACCAATGTGTCCATAATATTTCTCAGCAGAATTTTATCTACAGCTTAAAGACAAGAAGAAGTTCACATATGTCTGCAGAAAGTGTTGAATTTCAGTCTGAAATGGAGACGTATGCATAATTATAAGAAGTTTGTAAAATATTGCTATGATAACACAATTTCAGTTGGGTAAAGACAAAATTGAGAAATTTTTAGCCAAAAAAGGTACAGCAGGAGTAATGCAATCTCAGAGCATACCCAATTGCAGTTGCTGTATGATGTCTTATATTTGAATACAGTATCCATCACACAAGATTGAATCACATGTAGCTGCTTGCTAGCTACATGCAGTTCAATACTACTACTAGGGCACAATTTGATCAATATAATATACTTGAATACTCTACAAACCCACTGCTGAATGGGAAGGTCACTTCAGGAATAAAATTTGTGTACATGTACTGTGATGAAAATTATTTCACACCTTTGATTTCCAAACGCTCCAAAACAACTCATTATCCTAGCAAATCGCATCAGCCAGACAAGCTTCTTTGTAGAAACTATTATTGCAAGCAAATTCCAAAAGGTGGAAGATAAATTTTGAGCCCTTCTGGTTTTGAAACCATGTGTGAAATTAGTCCCTTGTATCACCCTATCTTGCCAAACAAAACATTTTCAGTGCGTGTAGTCCTATGCCAATTACATCCCCCAACTACTATGCTTGTACAGTTTCATATGGTTCACTTCAAGATCTACACAATTTGCCATGTAAGTTCAGTTATGGAAATTCTCTCCCGTAATCCAAAATTTGTATGTTTTTGTGGGTTGGTTTGTTCGTTGTTGTTGTGTCTTTTTTTTGGGGGGGGGGATGGGCAGAAGTCCAGTGTAAGACACCAAATAACTTCAAGTGACGAATTAGGTGTTTCATGTTCATTTTTTTTTAAGTGCAATAGAATATGCAAATACCATGGTAAGACAATTATAATCTCAAACCTAAATGAAATCTAGGTTTTATTTGTGGACTTCAAGTTTTGAAATAAAACAAGAATGGAGAGTTTTCGTAGTACAACATTTAATTATAAAATTATATGTATGAAAATAATTAATAGGAAGAAGCAAGTTGTTTGGAACAAGAGGAGGATTTCAACAAATGTAAGGATAGTGTGGAATATTGCAGGCTGATTATATTTGAATGCTGGCATTCTTCATTAGTGAAAATGTGGTTTGCATGGAATAATTTTTGTTTTCCTAACCTGAATTTTCTTCTCCTGGATAAGGTCCCTATTGGAATGCTCAGTCCCCTCTTGGACAAAAAGAAAAAAATAAGGACAAAAAATATCTATATACATGTACATGTATCTTGTATTTATCTTATGTAAGAAGATGAACGTAGACTCTATCTAAAGCCTAAATGACAGTGAATATGTGTGCTTGCTTGCAGGTTTGTATTGTAATGAAGCCGTTTTCAGTGTACCCATTTAACCCTAAAAAGACTGGGGGGGGGGGGCCTAAAAGGCCCCCCCTCGACATTTCGCGCGATTACTCAGCAACACGCAAAGCTCTCGCCGCGATGCTCTATGACTTTTTTCTTTCGAGTTTCCCGCACATTTTGACACCAAATTTGTGACACCCGGGGGTACGGTTCTGAAGTTACATAACTTTTTGTACATGCACGCGAGACCGAAAATGGCTCAAAAATGTGATTTTGTGTACAAAGTCAATACAAATTGAGTTTTATCACATGGTTCATATAAATATGCTTATTTTTATTCTCAATGGCTAAAATCAATTTGTTTTAGTAGTATTATGCTTCAAAAAGGGTCTGCCACAAATTTTGCTGAAAAAAAAACAACAAAAACAAAAGGTCGAAAAACAAGGAAATACATAAGAAATTCATAAAACAATAAAATAAATAAGAAATTAATTTTGATACCGAATTTTTTTTCAAGTAAATTTGCTAAGAATGCTACAAAGAATATCTAGACCAAAAATGAGCACTTTTGGAGCTTTATTTACTGATTTAGATAAAAAAGTCTGATTTCTCGCATAAATTAGCATAATTAATCAAAATAAAATAAAAGAAGACTATTTTGGAAAATTTAAATATACGATCTTGTAGATTACATCGCACACTACCATCGTGCAAATTTTTACGGCGATCACGCGATCCACGGCCGAGATCTTAAGGGGGGGGGGGCCCTTTAGGCCCCCCCCCCCCAGTCTTTCGAGCTACCAAAATAGCCCAGTCTTTTTAGGGTTAAGACTGGTGTTCGTATGTGTGTTTTAAAGTTTGTTTGTCTGCAAAGATTTATGTAGATGCCTTTAGTCATGTGACTGAACATTTGTATGAGAAGAGTTTATTTTCTAGAGCTTTCATTTTCATAGTTGATTTGACTATAAATAGTTTTATAACGACTGATTTCTGACATGACCGTTGCTTCTTTGTCATTACTTAATTAAAGGACAAATCCACCTTTATATATGTAAGGATTGAGAGAAGGCAGCAATAGGGAGCTTTGGATTTTGACGCGCGGACGTTTGAGACGACGAGTGCGCTGGACGTTCTCCTATCCCTGCGTCGTGCTGAAAAGTAGCTTTAGATCATGCTGGGACGCAACATATAAAAAATAAAATCGCGCCCCCATTTGATCAGTGCATAAAGTAGTTCTCTACGTTGCAAACTGTGCGGACGTAAAAATAGCCCAGTACGCGTAGTGAAAAACTCAGGCGACGCAAGCTAAAAATAGATCGACTTGACGCAAAGCTCTCTTCTGCGCACACTCAGAGCATTTTTTTTCCTTTGAACGTCCGCGCGTCTAAAATCTAAAGCTCCCTAGTATCAGAAGAACACATCAGTGAAAGTTTGAGGAGAATCAGACAAACCGTTCAAAATTTTCAGTTCTGGCCTGTCTGGATGAGAAGATTACTATAGCTTGTGATGTCACATGCATAGAATGTATAAAGAAAGAATAAAGAAAATTCAAGATGTTTCCACTTTTCTCGCATAATAATAAAGTACTTGACTTGCCTTTTTCAGAAGGTAGGGGGAATGATATTACCCTAAACATATGTCAGTAGCGAGTCGAGGGAATATGTACTTTTTTTTAAATTGAAATTTTAGGGAATTCTCTTTATGTTTTCCTATGCATGTGACGTCATACACTATAGTAGTATTCTCATTAAGCGATGGTGACACTGAAACTGAACTTTTGAACGGTTTGTCTGATTTTTCCTCAAACTTTCACTGATGTATTCTAGTGATATTGCTGCATTCTCTCAATCCTTATGTATTTGAAGGCAGACTTGTCCTTTAAGTCTTCAGTGTGTTACATGTACTGCGATGAAGTGATGGAAGTGATTTTGGAATGCAATATACTCACACAATAAGCCTACTTATGTGAAGTACATCTGACAACTTACAAGGAATAGATTATTTCTACGAAACAGAATTCATTATGAGTTAGACAATCTACACGCATAGATTAAATAGTATTCATCTAAACTAGTGCCGATTCCCTGTACATGCACAATGCACCACATTTTCAGACCGAATATTGTATACATGTCCGAACTTAATACCACACGTACCGTGTACCACACTCTTCTAAGTGTGTGTGTGTGTAAGTGTGTATACGTATACATATATATATATATATATATATATATATATATATATATATATTATTATTATTATTATTATTATTATTATTTATATATATATATATATATATATATATATATATATTTGTTGCAGGTTACAAGGAGATAAAGAGAACGAAAACTTAATTTTGCTCTTTCATTCATGTCTCTCATTGTGTAATACTGGTCTTTTGTTGTCATTGTAATCGAGAAGGGCGTTTGCAAAAGAAAGCTAACATGTCCATTTTTAAAATTTTTACTTTTGTGCTTTGGAGAACAAAAACAAACGTGTTTACTCACGCGTAAATTTTCCTTCTGTGTCATCCTACAAGCTTGATAGCCAATTAAATTACCTTTAATATGGTATATCGATTTTCATCAAAATCTTCTATGAAAAATATGAACTCGAAAAAGTGTTTACTTTTTTTTGCTGAGTGTTTATGATAAATATATATATGTATATATACCGGGTGTCCCCAAAAAAGCGGAACGGTGGATTTTCAGTACCTTGCGTTCTAAAAGTGATATATTTTTTGACATCATTAGAAAGAACATCTTCCGCAGAAGATCATGATACCAAAATCATTGAATTTGGTTCAGTACTTTTTGTTCTACGCCAATTTCTATAAATGCAGTCATTTTCAATTTTTTGCGACTTATGAGATAATAATTAGGGTGCGACACGCGTTCCATACGGTGAATTGTGTAAGCTCGTTGATCCATGTCAACAAAAGATAACGCTTTCATATTGGGAGCGCGCACACACACACACACACACACACATACACTGGTTTTTCCTGGCCTGTGCCCAGTGTGAAAGCTGTATCTTTTGTTGACATGGATCACCGAGCTTACACAATATTCACCGTAGGGATCGCGTGTCGCACTCAAATTATTATCTCATAAGTCGCAAAAATCCGGCGAAATTTGACAATGACTGCATTTTCAGAAATTGGCGTAGAATAAAAAAAACTTAACCAAATTTAATGATTTTGGTATCACAGTCTTCTGCGGAAGATGCTCTTTCTAATGATGTCAAAGGATATATAACTTTTTAGACCGCAAGGTACTGAAAATCCACCGTTCCGCTTTTTTTGGGACACCCGGCATATATATATATATATATATATATATATATATATATATTCATATATTTATATATACAATGTACATACATACATACATACATAAATGAAGAAGCAAACTGGTAATGCATTTTTTGTCAATAAAACATGAATTTATTCGACTCAAATTTTAGGCGTCCTACGCCTTCTTCAGGAGTGTAGGACGCCGAAAATTTGAGTCGAATAGACTCGTGTTTTATAGACCAAAAATGCATCACCAGTTTGTTTCTTCATTTCTTCGTGTAGCCAATACGTGAAATCTCAACGTGTTTGTATAAATTATATGAAATAATTCATCACTGTTCTTTTGTCTCGAAAACTTGATAATTTACATTTCATAATTATCATTCTAAGCAAGTTCTTTGTTGTTGTTGTTTACTGTAAGTTCAAGTTTTTGTTTGCACATTCCTCATAAATCACTTTGAAAAGGCTAGTGAGTTTTGAGGTTTTTGTCATCACAGCTTAAATACTTGTTTATTTGGATAGTGTTGGATAGTGATTATCCAACTGTGTTTACACACACGTACAAATCTACTGAACATTTCTGTTAGTTGTTTGATTTACCTCAATTTACATTTTCTATTCTTAATACGGGAGTCTTATTTCCTGCCTCTTTTGAAAGCAAGTTCTCTCTGACGACGTAGCCCTTGTAAAAGTACAGTTTTATCATGTATCATGGCTAATTGCTTATAGACATAATGCACGATATTATTAGTCCACTGAATATACATTGCGCATGTTGATTGTATCAAAATCCGAGGTAGATTTACTCATAATGCAACCCCCCCCCCATGTCTCTTTAGAAGAGAAATATCTAGCCTTAGTTCATTTGTTCATGAAAATACTTGCCGTGCTAAGAAAATCAAATCAAATATGGAAAGACGCGGAAGATTTCAAGTTCATGTTGACATACTCTACATGTATCGTTCTGTTGATAAATGGTTCCCTTAAATAGAAAATCGGACTTATATCACCACGTCGGTGAAAGTAGAAAAAAAATATGTGATGGTCTGCAGGACATTGAGATCTTGAATTTCCGACGGAGAAGTAAGGGCGCAGGCTTTAGTCGTAATTAAAACTGGTTCGTTTATTGAATTGTTTTTCGGTGTCTCATCAGCAAAAAAAGAACAAAAACAAAAACAAAAGTAACACCTATTCCACATGAGGGACCAGAAGAAGTCACTCCGTATTTTATGTCATACTGCATTTTTTTCTCATACTGATCCGTTATATTTCGAAAACAAAATATTGAAAATTAAAGATTTATATTTGTATAATTTAGGACAATTTATGTATGATCATGATAAAAATAATCTTCCACATATTTTATATTTGAAACAATGTTTCCAAGAAATCAATCCGTTCACAATTATCCAACAGGACGATCGAATGAATTTAATTTGCCCTTTTTAAGAACTCTGCTGGCTCAGAACACCTTCATCTACGATGGGTCAAAGTATTGGAGCTCCCTTCCTAACGATATACACACTAAGAAATCAGGGTTCAATTTGGGGTTGAGTTTGACCCAATGCACCCTTGCGTGGACTAGGGTTGAATATTTAACTTCTTTGGGTGCTATTTACTCCGAATGGGGTTCACCTTTGAGAAAGTTTAATTTTTGAACGTCTCCAAATAGAAGAGTTAGTCTGCTACAAAAACCTTGATCATATTTGTTGCGTTGAAACATGTTATGATTTGTAATGCAGTATCAGTAGTGATTTGAACTGTGCATGATGTTCATCTTTAAGATTGCAAATCAATCAATGTAAAGATGTTTGTTGGTGTTTGATAAAATGAAATAGCATTTTTTTGTTCGTGCTAGTTTCATAAACAGTACGTGAGCAAAGACTAACACGCCAATCCCGGAAATTAACCAATCACATCAGAGAAGACGATCGACCCGCGAGGCATACCACAGCGAGCTAGCTACTGTATGTGTATACGTGTCACAAAGCAAAGCGTCGCGACAGTTCACTTCCATTTCGTTCTAGAACTCCCATGCAATTGCATTGAAGCGGGGCTTTTTCGTTGCAAGACTTGCTGATTTATACAAGACTAAGGTGAGTAAATGATCACTTTGTAAATAATGACTTATTTGGGTTGCTTCTGTACGGCTAGATCCTTCAATTCTTCGGTAATAATTTCAATCGTTTGTCGCGCCGTTCTTTGTTACCACGTTCACGCGTGTATTAATACACTGTACATGCAAAATCACATGACCTAATGGGAAGTAATACGGGCCTTTTTACGGTTACTACGGCTTGCTACTGCCATTTAGCAGAGCTACCAAGTCTCACGCATTCTGAGTGAGACTATCGACAAGAAATAAGGCAAAACAGTTTGCATTGTTTAATTCAATGGTAGTTTAATGTATAGTGATTTGTGATACTGTTTCGTCTTCTATTGCATGTGCTTATATGAGACAGTCTACAGAGTCAGTAGGCTAACTGCTGCGACCAGCCCGAACTCGAAGCGTTCTGGCTCCCACAGCGTACAACTGTGTATGGGACTAAGACTCGATCGCGCACTGTCACTAGTCAAATCTGCATGCCCCTGATACAGTCTGCATGATAAGCTGTGTGAGAGTCGCGGTCGGCGGTGACACACATGATACAGATACCGGTGATTGAAACACTGAATGAGAGAATGTGCATCAAACTGTACTATTAAAGGCAGAGGAGGTACAGCTAGTAATCATCAGTGTGAAAGAAATTCCTTCTTACTTGGGTTTGGTTGCACAGTGCTGCAGTCGACACAGACAGTACACAGTATAGTGCAGACTGACAGTAAAATCCTATACTGGTATAATAAAGTTTCTTGTACAGTATATAGTGGCCGACTAGCTAGACTAAAAGGTTTAGCTGTGTCAGTGTGGCAAGGGTGTGAAGCTGATGATACCGGTACTGATTATCAAAAGAACAAAAACAAAGAAGAGATATTTCAAGTAGATCTACAGTACATGTATAATTTATAAACTTTATGGCCCAAACTTTATATCTATGGACATGGTGAACAACAGTCGATCATAATTATACTGATTTCGAAGTGAAAATACAAGTTGCCAGCAGCGTTGTACGTCATGTAGCAGACTAGTACATTGTATTAAGTGTGAGCAATCTATATAATAGCCTATTGACATCACCATGCGCTGTGCAGACATCATTCATCTACATATTAAATTGGTGGGTGGTGGTAAATTTGAGGTTACAATTGGTACCCGTACCGGTACAACAAATGTACGTTACTCGGACCCTTATGCTTTGTATCGCATTGACGGCACTGTTACCTGCAGATTTGTTATAGGGCCTACTGCACATGAACAGTTCAATATAAATTCAAATTTCTGTGTTACCATTGCAAGTTTCTTTCTTTTTCCCCTTTCTTTCTTTCTTTCTTCAGGTCAAAGGTGTTTGAAGCATCCTTGTCCTTACAGCAAATGAAGGATGTTGTTTGTTTCATTATGGACAATGCTGCGCTGAACTGCATCCTACTCCCTGGGAGTATTCTCGGTATGAAACCTGATGTCAAAGCTTCTTCTCTACTTGTGACACCAAGGCAAAGGTGAGTTTTCTCTTCTGGCCAGGAAAATGCACTTTTGCTCCCTTTGATATAAAAACTGTTTTCTTATGAATGTTGCAAATGCAGCATTAATTATCTGTAAGAGTTGCAAAGATCGAATGGTTAATCTTGTAAGATTAATTGCAGTATGCCATGCAGAGTCTTTGTATCACTGTTGGCGGAAGGTTTTCAAAAGTGGGGGGGGGGGGCACTTCCTAGTTTCATGAGCTAACAAGCAAAAAAAAAAAAGACCTTGAATGCAACTTCTGGTGCCACTTCCAGGTTTCAGCTTACAAGCAAAAAAAAAACAAAAAAAAAACAAAAACAAAACAAAACAAAAAAGTATTCAGCGCAAAAACAGATCCTTATGGTGCTCACACTTCCAGGTTTTTATCTACATGTATTTCTTTCTAGTGCCACTTACACACTTTCGGGTAAAGAAAGTTGGGGGGGGGGGGGATGGGGACCCGAAGTGGGGACAATTATAATGTTTTCCTATGTATTGTGCCGGAAAATTAGGGGGCCGAGTCCCCCTGGTTCCTGTGGTCATGTATATAGCATCCAATTCTTTCTTGCACAGCTCTACATTACTGTTGTTTTTTAGTTGGATTATCAAAGATGACATACCATGAATCGCAACACTACAACGCCAAGGAAGAAAGAAACCTTGCCAACATTTCGCAAAGTCCGGAAAAGTCTGCTGCCATATGTCGCTGCCACCTAACCTGCAACTGACCTGTACTGGATCTGCCAAAGAACAATACTGTGAGTTGATCACGAGACTGCTGTGTCTAATTTTTTTTTTTGCATTGTATGTTCAGATGTATTATTTATGGAACTCTTTAATGCATCAGTCTTTATACATACACACAGTGCACTCCTGTTCTGATAAATAACGTTACCACAAAATTGAAATTGAGGCCATAATGTTATTGGCTCTACATTTGTTGCTTTATTGTTTACTTGTTTGGTTGCAACAAAACTTTGATAAAACGAAAGAAAACTGTAGGCCCTGAGGACCTCATTATAACAGGAGTCCAGTGTATACTGGGCCAAATACGCTGTACCGAATTGCTGATGCAGTCACTGCATCAACATAAAAGGAGGATGATCCTGGACAAGACGTTTGTCCCAGTATACGACTGGACTGGTCATCTCTCTTCTCTCAATCAACAGTTGTTCCCAGTTCAAGGTTAATCTGCATTTTTGCATTGAATGTGAAAACTCGGTACATGATCAGTATGACCTTTTTCATGGAGAGGGTTGATGGCCCTCACAAGTAATTTTGACTTCACCTGTTCTTCATTGGCATATATTTCATCCAGATGGCAGAGCATTTTCAAATTTTCAGTGTAGAGTGTATGGTCTATTAAAGTTGTAGAATTACATTGTACATGTAGTATAGCATTGTTTTGAGATTGTTACCCTACAATCAAATTTAAGCTTAAGAGGGTGTGTAGAGTGTGTTGTACTTGTGATTTGTCAGGAAAGTGCAACCCATAGAAATGTTCAATTTGGTGTTTTCCTTCCTCCCAGAAATTAATCTTCTCAATAAATGTATGATATATTGTACATTTTTGCATCACTATACAGAGGAGAGTGTAACACTTTTGTTGTTGTTGTTGTTGTTTTCCCCCAGGTATTCTGCATGACTGAGGCACCTTCTTCAGCTGTCTTCGTGGAATGAATCGCTACAACTTCACTCAGTTCTACAGATGCATCCATGATGAAACCTTTGTCCAGGGCAATCAACTACAGTCTGAAACAGTCTTCATAAAATCAGTGTAGAATACTGGCAGGTAATATTGTATTGTGAAGAACACTTCATCGAATGATTTTAAAGAAATCACTGTAGAGTTACAACCCTGTGGCTACTTGTATCGTGATGAGTTAATACTTGTATCTTTTTTTGCATTGTGTATCATCCTCTGCCTAAATGACTAAAACGCTAAAAAATGTATTGTTTTGTATGCTGACACTTTGTACAGTACTATCATCCTCGAGGTTGTTATAGAAATATCTTGCAGCTAGAGTAGTTTGGTTTTCTTGTCATTCTTGCTTATGAATATAAGCTGCATTTTGATGTTTTGGGTGGAAGATGAATTTTAGCCTTGAGCCAGCACTGAGAATTACACTGTAGTACAGTGGTATCATTCAAGCTTTCTGTATAAAGCTGGACAATTCCTGTACCTTCCTGTTTTATGCCTCTCCTATCCTGCCTATGCTATCCTACTATTATCTCTGAGTGTTCCTCTCTCTTCTATCATATCTCGTACAATGTGATTCTAGTTACAAATGCCATCCCTATATCGATGGAATAGACATATCCCCATACTTTGGGTTAATTGGATGCTGTTAGAGGAAGGAGGGGGGGTCCTTTTTTGCTTGTCACAATTTGCATGTGTGTGTGTATTAGTGGTGTTGATTATTTATTTTATTGCAGTTTCAGCAAACTTGGTATCCTTCTTTTCCTTCTGTTATGTAACAGGTGAGGATACTAACCTTTACAATTATAGTATGTAAACATTAGCCATGTAAAGATGTGTTTACGGAAATCCTACCAATATTTGTGTACTGTGCTTTGATTACTTGTTAATGATCCTTCTTTTTTGAAGGTCTCTAGATATTAATCTTTAATTTATGAAGTATTTTCATTCATTTGCATATACATGTAGCTGGAAAGTATTGTGGCCATTTTGTTTCCTTCT
This sequence comes from Diadema antillarum, assembly GCF_040938485.1. Lineage (NCBI taxonomy): Eukaryota > Metazoa > Echinodermata > Echinoidea > Diadematoida > Diadematidae > Diadema > Diadema antillarum. The sequence continues at coordinate 24,101 of NW_027271011.1, read as the reverse complement.
ATGCGTGTGGAAACGAACCATGAAGGTTTTGTAATGTACATGTATAATTTTTATTCAATTGTTTTATTTTTTTAACCTGAATTCACTGTGTTGTAACTGCTTGCAAATGCAACATCTTGAATTAACAGCTCTGCCTTTCTTTAGATGATAAAAGTGTACTTTTTGCACAACGCACATGGATTGCAAATGTTTCATTTTTTTTTTCTGCTGGGAGAGATTTTTATGTTTATTTTTGTCATAAAGAAATTCTTATAGGGAATTGAAATGATGTAATGACAATATAATGACAGATCTTTGATACATTTTTTTTTCATCAGGGAATATTGTTTTCCCTTATTTACAAAATTTGAATATACATTGTATTCCATTACTATATGAGTATATGTTATGTACTTGTATTGTATTTAACTTTCTTAATTGTACATGTATTACATTATAATGCAAAAACTTGATTTAACTTAATTCTTTGTTTTGATTGATGAAAACCTAGCCTATGAAATTAATACATGTGCATTTTTGTGTGAATGCAGAAATGCATCCATCTTGACAAATGAAAGTGACAAGTTTGTATGTACCAAATGATGAACTGTACTTAGATGATGTACGAAAATGGGGAATTTCTCTTTATTTAATTTTCCTCGTTTTTTATCATCCCAAGACTTTATTAAACAAACATGAAATGTAATCATCTGTGATGCAGATATGTTTTAATTTCTCTGTGCAAAGTGTGTGCCAAACATGAAGTATGAGCAGCATGTACAATGAATTGGTGGTGGCATTGTTAAGGAGTATGTGTTGGCATTGCTAAGGAGTATGTGTTTGATTGAACAACTCTGAACACTGTGCTTTACTTTAAGCTTGAACATCTCCATTATTTCAGCAGGATATATAATATATATAATATACATACATATTGTATGTAATATATATATATATATATATATATATATATATATATATGTCTATTTAATACATGCATGTATTCAAAATTGAACCCTTTGTGGTGCATCTACACTCCCTTGTTTTTATTTTTCCTCCTTAATGGGTTACGTATATACTTTATATATATATGTAAAGTATATATATATATATATATATATATATAAAGTATACATGTAACCCATTAAGGAGGAAAAATAAAAACCAAGGAGCGTAGATGCACCGCAAAGGGTTCAATTTTGATATCTGAAAAGTTCAAGAATGAACCCTTTTGGGTGGAAGAATGAACCTTTTTACAACCTTGAGGTTGAACAATGTATCCTTCAGAGGTTCAATTTTTAACCTGCCCGGGTGCAAAAAATAAACCTTGAGGTTCAGTTTTGAACTCAGAGGGTTCATTTTTATGATTTTCAATTTTCAATTTTCAATTTTTCAATTTTGAACCCCATAAAAAATAAACCTTGAGGTTCAGTTTTGAACTCAAAGGGTTCAATTTTATGGGGTTCAAAATTGAACCCCAGACAGGGGTTCAAATTTTGAGGAAAAAGGGGTGCTGCTATTGCATCACGCCTAGAGGTTCAATTTTGAACCCTGATTTCTTAGTGTGTAGTAACAGCAAGAACTTTGAATTCTTTCAAAAATAAATTGAATTTTTTTTAAATTGAAATCTTATAACGTACAACTGAATTAGGTTTGTTTCATTATCTCATTTAAGTCATCATCTTTCTTTTATATGCATTAATTAATTACATATATATTTTCTATTAATAGAGTAAAATAATAAGTCAAAAGGTCCTCCTCATATTATGTTACTGTTATTGAACCGTATATCATTGTGTCTCTTCTCTCCTTTTTATATGTCCGCTCTTCTGCATTCTTTCCGGTATATGTACCCAATTCTTCGCAATATCTTTCTAGGGTGCATCTTGTTACTCCTATCTTACATCATGGTATCCAGTTTGCTTGTTTCCAGTTAATGCATTGTATATAATTTCCATATTTATTTAATGGAAATGAAAATAAAGTTGAAGATGAAGTTGAAGATTCAACAATTCCCTTGCACTTCATAATTAAATCGATAGTTGGTCATCTAAAAGTCTTTTCAGGGTGAATTTTTATTTGAATGTTATAGAGACAATATGACCTCAGTTTACCTGAGAAACAGATATCAATGTGTAGGAGAATGAGTAATACTTGTTATTATCACTGCATATTAACAATATTATATATTAATCCGAGGACAGTGCCGTTCGCTGTAGACGTTTCCTGGAAAGTTTCTCGGTTTACTCAATGGCTATCGTTGCCAATTTAACATTCTAGTATTTGTATTTTTACATGTATCTATATTAACATTGTTTCTATAGACTACTCAGGACTACACATTGTGTCACATTTTTGCTGAAATTCTTATTGAACAGAGGGGAAATTTGTCGTCAACACCTGTCAAAATGAGTGCTAAACCGTTAGAAAGACTTGAACAAATCCCTCCTCCCAGGGAGGTCTCTTCCCACCTCCCTGCTAACCCACACCCCCACTCGCTGCGCACAATTCTGTTTTACACCAACATTGTTGTAACAGATAGAAAACTATTTCAATGCTGTCCATTTGATCATTTATTTTCGCTTCGGCGGTTGTATTTCGTTGAATACATATGCCACTGTATGCTGTAATGCGAACAGCTAATGTCGATATTGAAACCGGATCTGCCCCGGGGGGGGGGGGGGGGGGGGGGGGGCGGGAGGATGTGAGAGCCAGTGTTTATCATTATGTGTACAATTTGTATTCGTGTCTTTTATTACTTGATAAATTTCACGCATACCTGTTCCTTCATCAGCTATTATAGTCACATACAATTGTTCTTCATTTGACAACAGATAATACAACAGGAACTTATTCAGGGGGAGCATTGCACTTAATACATTTTTTTCCAGCTCATTTTGATGCAAACAGTGACGTAATGCCCGTTGGGTTTGACGATGGCCTTTTCGTGAACTGCATTGAAGACAAAACTGGGTACATTTAGAGGCAGAATTTATTTCATATTGAAGAGTAGTAAGCCAGATCAGTAAGTAGAATGAAAAGAGATTGTTGGTACCATTGATGAACATGGGTATTGATATGCTACACAAAAATGCATTGCTCTGAAAAAAAAGGCAGAATGACCATACAAATAAAATATCAAAAAACAAGTTTGAGGAAAATAAAGTGCGTAATGAAATGATAACTGATTAATGTTTCTGTGACTTGAAAAATCGAGAAAGCTAAACCAAACTGTTCACTCTGTGATGAGTCTCTGATGTTACAGCCTTACAACACACGAATTAATCGTGATATATTTGTAGCATATTTTCTCTCATAAATAATAATGCTGATTTCCTCAGAAGTTAAACCTGGATTAACACAGTACTAGATATACATTTTTGGCCTTATGACCATATCAAGTTTCAACCATATATGTATATATACACTCAGCAAAAAAAGTAAGTTCCCCCTAGCATTTGTGGATATATCTCAAAAAGTATTCAGCCGATTTTCATAATTCGAACGGAAATGGATAAAGAATTTTATTACTCATAACATGAGTGGCAAGTCATTGCCACAAGATATCATTATTGGTGTGAAAAAAAATGCATTTTATGTCAAAATGCATGGAAACAAAAGTTGCACTTAAGTGATTTGCAATGACTTTTACACAAATAATCAAACAATCACTCATGATTCTGAACATTTAAGCATGGGTTGTTTCATATTTCTCTATCTCTTTCTTTTCATGAGCATATAGTGAAGTGTTTGATAATTGATATGTCCACCACCCGCAATGACCAGCCGCCATCTCCTCCTCATGATATACTGTTAACTAAAGTTTGTACTTGGCGCTGCTCAATGTTGGTCCATGCTCTCTGCAAGATGCGCTGAAATTCTTGCAGTGAAGTGTCATCTTTCAACTTCTTGCTTGCTTTCCACTTAATGATATCCCAAAGATTCTCTACTGGATTACAGTCAGGGGATCTTGCAGGCCACTCCATACGTTCGATGCCATTTCCCTCAGCAAACTGATCTACAACTTGAGGGCATGATGCAAAATGCCCACAGGCGCATTAATGTGATCAACCTAAATTGGAATTACAAATCACATGGCTTCTACCAATATTTTCATATTGAGAAGGCCTATTGTTCAAAAAGTATACATAACATCTGTTTGATAGGGAAGCACATTGTACCTGAAGAAATTCCTGAGAATTACACAATCTAAAAAGATCATTTGATAACTTACATAGGAAATGTACACAATATGCTTCCTATGGCCTAAAGTGCAACTTTTTTCCCCATGCATTTTGACATAAAATGCGATTTTTTAAACCAATAATGATATCTGGTGGCAATGATATGCCATTCATGTTATGAGTAATGAAATTCTTTATCCATTCCCGTTCGAATTATGAACATCCGTAAAATACTTTTTGAGATATATCCAAAAATGTTAGGGTGGGGGGACTTACTTTTTTTGCTGAGTATATATATATGTATATATATATATAGGCTTATAGATTTTAGGGAATATTAAAGAAGGTGGAGCACATTAGTCTGAATAAAAACTGGTTCGTTTATTGAATCGTTTTTCGGTGTCTCATCAACCAAAAACAACAAAAACAACAAAAATTCTAACGCCTATTCCACATGAGGGATCAAGAATTAACAATTCCCTTGCACTTCATGATTAAATCTATAGTTGGTCATCTAAAAGTCTTTTCAGGGTGAATTTTTATTTGAATGTTATAGAGACAATATGACCTCAGTTTACCTGAGAAACAGATATCAATGTGTAGGAGAATGAGTAATACTTGTTATTATCACTGCATATTAACAATATTATATATTAATCCGAGGACAGTGCCGTTCGCTGTAGACGTTTCCTGGAAAGTTTCTCGGTTTACTCAATGGCTATCGTTGCCAATTTAAAATTCTAGTATTTGTATTTTTACATGTATCTATATTAACATTGTTTCTATAGACTACTCAGGACTATAAATTGTGTCATATTTTTGCTGACATTCTTATTGAACAGAGGGGAAATTTGTCGTCAACACCTGTCAAAATGAGTGCTAAACCGTTATTAGAAAGACTTGTACAAATCCCTCCTCCCAGGGAGGTCTCTTCCCATGCACCTCCCTGCTAACCCACACCCCCACTCGCTGCGCACAATTCTGTTGCACACCAACATTGTTGTAATAGATAGAAAACTATTTCAATGCTGTCCATTTGATCATTCTTTATTTTCGCTTCGGCGGTTGTATTTCGTTGAATACATATGCCACTGTATGCTGTAATGTGAACAGCTAATGTCGATATTGAAACCGGATCTGCCCCGGGAGAAGTTCTCAGAATCTAAATTTTTAGCAATTTTGGGGGAAAACACATATTTCCTTTTCAATAATGAGTGCTGCACATTTTGTGTATGTCTGTTTAAGATGTGAGAGCCAGTGTTTATCATTATGTGTACAATTTGTATTCGTGTCTTTTGTACTTGATAAATTCCACGCATACCTGTTCCTTCATCAGCTATTATAGTCACATATAATTGTTCTTCCCTTGACAACAGATAATACTAGGTGTTTCAAAAAACATTTCCCACTTTTGATCATTAATAGCTCAAAAACTATTCATCCGATAAAACTGTCATTGATATAAATAATAGCTGAATAGTGTACAATTTGATTAAAGGTGACTTGAATGTGAAAGCATAAATCAGTTTCATTAAATCTAAGATTGATTTTGAAGTAAGGTTTCAGATTTTGGTCAAATTTTAACCCTCTGTACAAAAATTGAACCTTGCACAGGAACCAATGATGTGTATGTGAGTATGTGCTGACAATGGCCCTGAACAATGGACATGCCTGAACCACCTGTTGACTAGGCGTCAGTCTCGTGCTCCCAGGCACATGAATGCTTAATCAATAATTCATGTGGATTGCCCAGGGCACTGCTAGTCTGGATTCATGCACGGTAAAGGGTAAACTGCATGCACGTGGAAAAAGGAAGCACACGTTTCCATGTGTTTGCAAACACCACATTCCATTCCAGCTGGCAATCATTTTCAATTTTTGCTTCACATATCACTAAATTTGGGATATGAATAAGCATAAATGATCTAAAGTTCCTCATTTTAATACAACTGTCTACTAATTAAATAGTCTGACAAATTTTTCGCTTTTTGATAAAAAGAAATCATTTTTTGGTAAAGAGTTCAGCAGCATTTATCATTGGGGCGATATGTTTCACAGTAGATTTATTTAAGGCTCCATTTACATAAGTGTATACTCTAATTGATTTTCTTTGCTTCCTGTCACCATGTTTACGATAGAACAGAAGGTATTCATTGTAATTTCGTTTTTCAGAAGTAGGGAGAGCACTGTCGAGACCCAACGACAGTATCGGCAGGTGTTTGACTTTACACAGATACTGCCAGAGGCTGAATAAAGACTAGTTGTGATAGTGGAATTTCTCATGAATTGATAATGAAGCATTCAAACCCTAACCATTGTTTAGAACCATTGTCAGGGTGTTAACCACACACTCCCATACACACCCATTGACCCCTGTGCAAAGTGAAATTTTGTACAGAGGGTTGAAAATAGAGCAAAATCTGGAACCTAACTGTGAAATTAATCATGGATTTCATGAAACTGATTTATGTTTTCATATTCAAACCACCTTCAACCAAATTGTACACTATTCAGCTATTACTCATATCAATGACAGTGTTATTTGATATATAGTTTATGAATTATTAAGAAACAAAAGTGGAAAATGTTTTTGAAACACCTAGTACAACAAGAACTTATTCAGGGGGATCATTGCACTGAATACATTTTTTTTTTTCAGCTCATTTTAATGCAAACAATGACATAATGCCCGTTGGGTTTAACGATTGCCTTTTCGTGAACTGCATTGAAGAAAAAAAATGAGTACATTTAGAGGCAGAGTTTATTTCATAATGAAGAGTAAGCCAGATCAGTAAGTAGAATGAAAAGAGATTGTTGGTACCATTGATGGACATGGGTATTGATATGCTACACAAAAATGCATTGCTCTGAAAAAAAAGGCAGAATGATCACACAAATAAAATATTAAAAAACAAGTTTGAGGAAAATCAAGTGCGTAACGAAATGATAACTGATTGATGTTTCTGTGACTTGAAAAATCGAGAAAGCCATGAAAATCATTAGCAAAACTGTTAACTCTGTGATGAGTCTGTGATGTTACAGCCTTACAATACACGAATTAATCGTGATATATTTGTAGCATTTTTCCCATAAATAATAATACTGATTTCCTCAGAAGTTGAACCAGGATTAACACAGTACTATGAAATACATTTTTGGCCTTATGACCATATTAAGTTTCAACCATAATATATGTATATATATATATATATATATATATATATAGGCTTATAGATTTTAGGGAATATTAAAGAAGGTGGAGCACATTAGTCTGAATAAAAACTGGTTCGTTTATTGAACCGTTTTTCGGTGTCTCAGCAAAAAAGAACAAAAACAAAAACAAAAATCTAACGCCTATTCCACATGAGGATTCAAGAATTAAAGGACAAGTTCACCTTCATAGACATGAGGGTTGAATGAATGCAGCAAAATTAGTTGAACACATCAGTGAGAGTTTGAGTAAAATCGGACAATCCGTTAAAAAGTTATGAATTTTTGAAGTTTCTTCTCAGTCACGGCTGGATGAAAAGACTATTATAGCTTGTGATGTCACATGAGTACAACGATATAAAGAAAGAATAAAGAAAATTCAACATATTTCCATTTTTCTCGCATAACAAAAGAACACTCGACTTCTCTCTTTCAGAAGGCGGGGGGGGGGAATAATATTACCCTTAACATACGTCAGTAGCAAGTCGAAGAAATGTGCACTTTATTCAAAAAGTAAAGTTTTGTGAAATTCTCTTTTTATTTTCCTTATATAGTTGTACGCATGTGACATCATACACTGTAGTAGTCTTCTCTTCCAGCAGTGACTGCGCAGATACTTAAAATATTCGTAACTTTTGAACGGATTGTCCAATTTTCCTCAAATTTTCACTGATGTGTTCTACTAATATTGCTGCATTCTCTCAATTCTTATGTATATGAAGGTGGACTTGTCCTTTAACAATTCACTTGCGTTTCGCTGGTCATCTAAAAGTCTTTTCAGGGTGAATTTTAATTTGAATGTTGTAGAGACAATATGACCTCACTTTACCTGAGAAACAGATAAAAATGTGTAGGAGAATGAGTAATACTTGTTATTATCACTGCATATTAACAATATTATATATTAATCTGAGGACAGTGCCGTTCGCTGTAGACGTTTGTTACGGTCTTAAAGTGTAACCCGGTCTTAAAGTGTAACTCGATGCCTAGGCTTCTGAAAATGTGTCAGAGCGATGCGTATGCAGCGGTCGAGCACACATTTCGTTGTGCCAATCTCCCATGGGAGAGAGGCTCAGTGCCAGTGGTCCTGTGGTGCAGACTCATTTACGACCAACAAGGGTGTGTGCCTGCAAATTAGCGGTATATCATGATAAATAATACATTTGTCATCATCAAGCACGTTCATTTCAATTCAATTCAATTGAATTCACTTGTTCTTCAACATGATATAAATGAAATCTTTAAAGAATACAAACTACCTTACCTTGTCACCAACGAAATAACAAAATTCATGTCAAACTATTTAAACAGATTAATAACACGTACTGAAGAACGTAGGAGTTCACTAGAAAGCAATAGCTTGACATGTACTCCTCAGAGTATAACCTTTCTAAAGAAATAGATTATATAGAGGGCAACTGGAGAGAGGAAAAGAAAGGAAACAAACTTCTTCTTTTTTTCACAAAGAACTAAGGAATGAAAATAGTTACTATACAACGCAGCACATCACATCTCGAGACATACGAGCACGGACAATATTAGGACAAGATGCCTGTACTTCAGAATATAATAGGAAGGGGGATGCAGACATGAGCTATAGGTTTGATACATTAAAAGAAAAAGAACAAAATGAAGAAAAAAGAGCAAAATCAACGATAAATAGAACAACTACGATTTTTTTATAATGTATTTCTTATTTTGTAAGATTTATTAATTTTTCTTCAACATATTTTGCTATAAATTATGAATCATAATCATTTTCAGCGTTCAGCGAAATCTCAGAAAATATGAGATTACTATGTACATGATTTAAAAGAAAAAAAAGAATGAATGTGCACAATAATTCTATTATCAAACTATATTGCATTACCAAAATTAATGTGCAAATAATTACATAAGAAACTATGATTTTTTTTGTATACCTTCTTCAATAATAAGAACCAAATGATAGAGCTAGGCAAATAGTATAGTTAAGTTAGAAGTTTCATGTTAGATTATGGCGGTATCCAGGCTTGTCCATGGTAAGGGGAGTTGGAATTTTCACATTTCCAGCATCTTCTTGAAAATTATAATTATGACATATACATCTCAACTAAACTTAAATTTGGGAGATAGCATCCCTGGGTAAAGGAATCCCACTTTGTTTGAAGGGGCACCAAATCCAAAGACCTCAACATACGGGACTGTTTGAACAAAATACACCCAAATCTTCTCCAGAACCAGAAGTTACAGAGCTGATGCAATGCTATATTAAAAGGTGAATGTATGAATGATTTCTTTTTATTTGCTATGTCGGATGGGGGCGGGGGAGGAGGAGGGTGGCGTAATGTTCATATTGTTGACATCTTCTTGAAAAGATTTTTACTTTACATGGCAGGTAGCATCCCCAGAGTAATTCAACACCTAACACTGTATTGTTACATAAACAATGTAACGGTTTTGCTGGCTTGTAACTCTTTTTTTGTGGACTTTTATTTGCTCAATTTTTGCCTATAGCACATTCCTGACTGTTTTACATCCCAAGATGAGGAAGGTCCTCTGTGGTTTTTCACTTTGAAACCCCAGATGGTGGCCACTGATGCAGCGAAGGAAAGTGATTTCATCATTTTTATTGTCTTTCTCTTTTTTTTCTGATCGGTGAGGTATCTATATACTGCTTGTATGGTAAAATCCACAATTTTATCTTAAAATGCAAACTTCATTCCCCATGCTTTCACTTTTCTTTTTATTTTATCTCTGTTTTCTTTCTTGATGATTTCCTTATTTCTCATTTGCAAAATTAGCCATGATTAATGGTGAACAAATAAGTATGTTTTCGAAGGTGTTTGTTGATACATTATACATGTACCACACAGAAACAACAATAAATGATATGAAAAGAACTGCTCACATAGGACCTGACGTGTAGGCCTACATATTGGTCTGCTCCACGCAATGTGCGGTTTATTGCACATGATTGTTCTCGAAAACACCCCACAAAATATCCTGCATACAGATATGATCATCCCTATTGTGATTATTAAGTGTACAAACATTTTACAAGTCACTTTGATAAGGAAAAGTTGCTTGGTATATCAAACACTATAGTGTATATATTGTAGAGGTTTTAACATCTACAAGTATCATAATAATTGCTGCTTAAAGTCATACAAGACACTCGCACATCACGCGTTAACAACACACTGACACGAGGCACTCACATAATTATATCAAGTTATACATAGATTAGCTACCAAACCAAATTGTGCAAATATAAAGTTCTGATATAAATGAGTTGGTAAGCTTTGAAAATATAACGTGATTCTGCTGACAGTCGCTTATACACACTGCACAGTATACCAAATCCTTTCCGAGCAATACAATATTAAAATGTATCTTGACATGACGTGCATCATGCATAAATAAGGTTGGTCACCTCAGAGTGACAATATGTACGTTTTACAGTGTGCAATAATCTACTTTGATAGTTCAAGGGAAACATTGCACACACGTATGTTATGGAGCCCATTTCAGTCCCCTCCTGAGCATTGTTTGGGAGGGGAGGATTACCACACTATTCTTTTGAATTACACATGGACAGTATTGCGTCATATGCCATCACTGATAATGCCCTTTTCGACAATGCAATGCATATTATATGTTTCTAAATCTGCCCTCAAAGGCTCTAATGTGTAAGATTCCATTATGATTACTCAAAAGCTGAGAAAATATCTTTCGCGATTATTTATTAAGACACTGAGAACAAAAAGAGCAAAAACAAAAACAAAAAAAAAAAACCAGCCTATTACAAATTCCGAATTTGCTTGTGTCTAATGGTAACAGTGAACAGTTACATACAATATTTTTGCACACTAATGCATCAAATAAAAAAGGAATTATATGAATAAACAAATACTTGCTGATAAAAAGCTGAAATACCCGTGAAATCGTGAAATAAATGACTATAGAAATGGCAAGATTGAAACCTTGTCACACTCCCAGGTACAATGACTCTCCAAAGTAGATTTTAACAAATGTTTAAATAGAAAACTTTTCATGGAGGATACTTTGGCAACTGAATGCAACTTACATTGTAAATTTTGACGATCATAGAATATGTACAGATTATTAGTTTATTTAGATACCGTCACACACTACTACAACAAATACAATACTACAGCTTGGAATACCAGAATGCTGAATAGGTCAACTGGCAGTGGAATAGCTTGAATGTAATTAACATATTATACATGCATGTATACATCAGAAATGGCAAGATTGGGAGACTTGTTACAGTCCCAGTCAGAATGACTTCCAAGTCACAGAAGTTATTTGGCAACTGAAAACAACTCAAGTTGAACAATCATCGATATGATTATAGTCCTATGTACAATCCATTGCTTTTTATATCATCACACACTACTACAACAAGTACAAAAAATGAGTCTGGAATGCTAACGCCGAGTAGGTTGGATTTGAAATACTGCAGCTGGAATGCCAGCATCACCACTGCCTCGACACGCAAATGACTGTCCATCTTCTTGCCATTCGCCGAGCCTTTCTTCGCCATCATCAGCTGATTTTCTGCCTGGACGTGGTTGACACTGACACTCAAATAGCGATGTAAACAGGAATAAACACCACAATAACGATACTCTGCAATTCATTTTCGAAACTTTCAAAGTGCAATTCTTATAGCAAGCGAGTGGAAGACGGAAAGAACTGGCTGATAACGTACTCAAAACCACGGATGGTGTGTGAGCAGACGACAGAAAGAACTGGCCTATAAACTTATCCAAAACCACAGGTGGCGCTCTATATGTGAGACACATTTTCAGAAGCCTAGGCACCGAGTTACACTTTAAGACCGGGTTACACTTTAAGACCTTAACAGACGTTTCCTGGAAAGTTTTTTCGGTTTACCCAATGGCTATCGTTGCCAAGGTATAACATATTTATTTGTATTTTACATGTATCTATATTAACATGGTTTCTATAGACTACTCATGACTATACATTGTGTCACATTTTTGCTGACATTCTTATTGATCAGATGGGAAATTTGTCGTAAACACCTATCAAACTGAGTGCTAAACCGTTAGGAAGACTTGTACAAATCCCTCCTCCCAGGGAGGTCTCTTCCCATGCACCTCCCTGCTAACCCACACCCCCACTCGCTGCGCACAATTCTGTTGCACACCAACATTGTTGTAATAGATAGAAAACTATTTCAATGCTGTCCATTTGATCATTCTTTATTTTCGCTTCGGCGGTTGTATTTCGTTGAATACATATGCCACTGTATGCTGTAATGCGAACAGTTATTGTCGATATTGAAACCGGATCTGCCCCGGGAGAAGTTCTCAGAATCTAAATTTTAGCAATTTTGGGGGAAAACACATATTTCCTTTCCAATAATGAGTGCTGCACATTTTGTGTATGTCTGTTTAAGATGTGAGAGCCAGTGTTTATCATTATGTGTACAATTTGTATTCGTGTCTTTTATTACTTGATAAATTCCACGCATACCTGTTCCTTCATCAGCTATTATAGTCACATACAATTGTTCTTCATTTGACAACAGATAATACAACAGGAACTTATTCAGGGGGAGCATTGCAATGAATTTTTTTTTCAGCTCATTTTAATGCAAACAGTGACATAATGCCCGTTGGGTTTAAGGATGGCCTTTTCATGAACTGCATTGAAGACAAAACTGGTTACATGTAGAGGCAGAGTTTATTTCATGATGAAGAGTAAGCCAGATCAGTTAGTAGAATGAAAAGAGATTGTTGGTACCATTGATGAACATGGGTATTGATATGCTACACAAAAATGCATTGCTCTGAAAAAAAAAGGCAGAATGATCATACAAATAAAATATCAAAAAACAAGTTTGAGGAAAATCAAGTGCGTAACGAAATGATAACTGATTGATGTTTCTGTGACTTGAAAAATCGAGAAAGCCATGAAAATCATTAGCAAAACTGTTAACTCTGTGATGAGTCTGTGATGTTACAGCCTTACAACACACGAATTAATCGTGATATATTTGTAGCATTTTTCCCATAAATAATATGATTTCCTCAGAAGTTGAACCAGGATTAACACAGTACTAGAAATGCATGTATACACGTATATATATATATATATATATATATATATATATATGAATATATATGTATGTATATATATATATATATATATATATATATATATATATATAGTTGAGACAATGTAGATAACAGAAGATGTCGCATGAAACCGGCAGAGTTGTGAAGCTTTCGACCGTGGTCTTCCTCAGCTTTAATGTCTGTTTGTGAAACGAAATATATGTTTTTGAGCATAACAAATCTGAAGTCATAAACACAATATATCAAATATAAGTTGAGCATGAGTTAATAGTTACATGACATACTTGGCAATATTTTTTGGCACTTTGCAACACATTCAACAATGTATAACTGTAAATGAGTGTATAGTGAGTATATATAGCATACAAACATATCATACAATAAAAATTATCAAACATAGATCATAAATAAACTAAATAATATAATTACCTGCTAAGCAGACGTTTGCGTTGCCTGGATGTCTTGTGGTTGTCTTGTGGCGGGATGTGAGTGATCATGTGATATTGGGGGAGGTTTGTGTGCGGTGGTGCATGTCAGGCAGGAGTGGGGTAGTATAAAGAATTAGGTTCAGTGTTACAAGTGTGTCAGTCGTGTCAGTGCAGATAAAGAATTGTTAACAATTACGATACAATGAACATTCTCGTGGTCATTGACCCCTACAGCTGATTTACCAACAATCAAAATAGCAGGCATGGAACCCGGGTACAGATAGAGTGTGGATAGAGAGTGGATAGTGTGTTGCCACTTGTCCCTAGGTACATAACACAAAAATATACAATATACACATTATTTTATGTACCAAAATTATTGCTAAAACAATCTTCATACTCATACCACATAAGTGTGGCGCTCCGACGAAATGAGTCATAAGTCGCACGGGGAGTTTTCCCGTAATGAGCCGAAAATGAAGGGGAAGCACTGCTCTGGTCGAAATTTTTTTATTACGGATTTTGATTCCTTGATGTTTTATCTGTTTGTACAGAAAATTTCAGCGTGTAAGAATGAGTACAAGTGTCCCAAATCACAGTTTTTCTGAGACAATTTTTTTCGGTTACATTTTTTTCGAACGCTCGCCTTTGCGTTGCGTTTCGCACCTATTGTTCTTGCCCGATCGAGACTCCGCCTCCGTTGCTAGGGTGTATGCTAATGAGGCATTGCTCTTGACCCCATTGAAGACAAAACAAAGCATGATGCGCGCGGCGGCGTCGGCGGCCAAGCGGCGAGGGCTTTAGAATATTACGCAATAATAGTGAGCTGACCAAGGCTATCGTGCGCCCTACCGCCAGATTGAGGGGATTGGACGGCACCCACTTTCCTAACACTTTCCTAACATTGCTAACGCTTTCCTAACACTTTCCTAACACTTTCCTAACATTCCTAACACTTTCCTAACGTTTCCGAACTTATGCCCCTGTGTCAAAACCTTATCTGCGCATGCGGATACGTCCGTCGCCCGTGAATGGCTGCATCACCGTACTGTATTTGCATATGTAAATTACAGTCTTCGTATCATCGTCGCTCTCTCTCGCGCAACCAACACGCGCGAGACTCGAAACCTGGAGCGAACTCTAGACAATCCTGGCCGCCGAGCGCCGCCCGGCGGCGCGGCGGCGGTTCCCGGCGGTGGTGGTGGTGCACGGTGAGGCAGGTGGATCGGTCGAACCTCTGTCTGATGTTTCTTGCGAATGCCAGTTCGAGAAAAGTTACTTCCTTCTAAGGTAAAGGTGAGTAAGAATCTCATAAAACTAATTGAACGTGTGTAGGGAAATACCCGGGTGATGATAGAGCATTTGTGAGGAAATGTTGATGTTGGAGTTACTTTCTCAAGCACGCGTCAACGCTTATTGTCGTGCTTTGCGTACATAGATATCTACAGTGCCAGTGCAGTGACCAGGTTGTCTCTGCATTTCTTAATTTATTTCCCAAATCGGATATTGTAGAATCTAAACCACTCCGTCTTTCATCGAGTTAATCTACTGTGGTTATATTTACTGAAACTGAAACATGATTTAGTTTTGTCCTCACTACATTTCGAGGTTGATGACAAAATGTTACTCTAACGTTACTACCTAACCAAAATTCAAAAGTAAATAGAATCTACTTAAAATAGTCACAATATCAGTACGGTTTCGGTATACGGTATAGAGGTTCTAACGTTAGATCCACTCGTTGCTTCAATTTTTACGTAACTTAGCGTATTGAAAGTTAATTTCATTAAATTCCCCTGCTAAATCTAATTTTCATGTATGTTTCTGCTGCTTGTTTAACTTAAAAATACCAGATCTAGCAACCTTAGAGTAACTGTTTATGTAACACTCCACAGTAACACAGCTAGATAGGGCACTGCACACTTTACAGTGACTAACCCATGCCATGGGCATGCATTTTCCCTATTCTGTTCCCATAACTGGTTCTGTAGCGTAGTGGCCTCCTTTTGTTTTTTTTTTTCAGTTGGCCTTGACAATGTTGTATTGGTTGTTTTACGTGGGCATTATCGCAAAATACAATGTAAGTCCCCACTCCATTCACCTCCAGTCATTTCGTCAAAGCCGGGGACTTCTTTCTTGTGAGTTGTAGACTTTGCACATACAATTGTATAATACGAACACACACGCAGAACGAGAGGGGACCGACATCACGATTTGGCCTTTACCTGTCATGTCAGACCAGAAATTTAACAATCTTTGAAAATTTGCTCGTGCAACAGTGGTTTTTAGGGCCTATTAATGTTCTGGGACCGTCAGACCAGTGCCAGTGCAATGTTTGCTGCGTTGTGATGTAAATGCAGCGTGTCTATGGCCAAGGCTTTTATGGCATGCTGTCACTGTAAAGGGAATTTTGGAGTAGGTGATGTAAAGCAGATAATGGGTCTACCAATTTTGGGCATGTGGCAGTAACAACGAATTGTTGTCACTACTAATTTGACTTAGGTCAGGACAAGGGTGACGAGCTGGCTGATTGCCATTTAGCATTGCGCACAAAGTCACACAGTCTAGCCTCAACCAGTTCTCTATGACCGGTATATGACAAGTATATAAGTAGGGTTACTAATAGACAATTTATATGTCACCGGAGTCTAATATTGTAGATTAAGTGTGGTTGATTGATGAATGTTACATTCTGTCCTTTGTCTCATTATAATGACGACAGAGGAGGAGAGCTGGGTCTGGGACCCTAGCTTTAGAAACTATACAGAACAGATTAAGAACAGTTGTTAAAAGGAAATGTTATCACTAATAACAGAAATGCAGCAGAGAGAAGAACATTGGTGAAGAGAATTATGGTTGAGATGAAACAAGGGAAATGTTAACAGAAATAGGAAGGATGATGAGGTAAAGGAAGTTATACAATTAGCCAAGTGGTGATCCCTTACAGTGACAAAATCAAATTGTTGTCACTTCAAATTTGACTTGGGTCAGGTTGAGGATGGTAAGCTGGCTGATAGTCATCTGTCACCCAAAGTCTTACAATCTAGCCTCTACTACATGTAGTTCTCTCTGTATGACAAGTATGTCTACAAGTATGTTTGTCAACACAGTTCTTTTCACATATACAGTTTAACATCAATGTTCTGTTCTGTGCAAGGTAAACTTCCATTTCAGCATATCTTAAACGGTGATACATTGTACATGTTTCTTCTTCTCTGGTCTTAATTTTTTTGTTTGGTATCTCGTATGTTCTTTGTTTCTCGTCTAGTCCCTCTCTCTCATGCCATGAATAGTAATAACAATGATGACGACGGTGATGATATTGATAGCAATAATTGTTAAAACTATTATTATTGAATTCATTTAATTGATTGAGGCCAATTTAAGCTATTTATTCAGCAAAATAAAACACAAAAACATACAGTATAATAATAGTGGCATTTACGATGAGAGCCAGGCAGCCTTGAAAGCATCTAGTGCTTATACAGTAGGATGCCTACACAGGAAAATATTTGGCAACATCACAAATAATTCTGTGTGAAGTCGAGTAGATAAAACAAGACACCATCACATACACTCACATGCACAACACATACACTCACATGCAGTAAGACAGGATAGAAAGTATGTTGTCTAGTCAATCATGGGTAACTGTTAAAAAAGGAGCACTTCAGTAAGCACTGAAATGTAGAAAGAGTTGTGCTGTATTTCAAAGTGGTACTTTTACACCTCCCCCCCCCCCCCCCTTTATGGAATTCCTGGATCTGCTCCTGAGTAACTCAGGACAGTATAAGTATGCTATTAAAAAGGTCAAACCTTCTACCGTTTTCTCTTCTGTTGTCTACAGACTACTACAGTTCAGCATGCAAAATGACCAAGACTGGGAAGCCGTACAGCTGTTGGGACCATATTATGAGATTGTGTGCAAGAGGACAATATCGGTTTGGTGTAGGCCAATCGCCAGGTGGAAAAAAAAGTGGAAGGAGGTGAAAAAGGATTGACGCCTGCCACCTTCATGGTTCCATCTGAAGAAGCAAGCTGTTGGTGTGTTTGGAGCTGTGCTGGCCTGCAAACATCAATAGGCCCTACCACGAGGTGAGTTTTTTTTTTTTTTTTTGGTTTTGGTTTTGTTTTGTTTTGTTACCTCCGCCAAGGGAGGAGGTTATGTTTTCGTTATGGTTTGTTTGTTTGTTAGTTTGTCCGTGTGCAACATAACTCAAAAAGTAGTTAACGGTTTGGATTAAACTTGCAGGAAAGGTTTAGAATGACACAAGTAACAAACGATTAACTTTTGGTACCGGTAGTGATCCGAGAATTTTGGGGGAATTTATGAAGGATTTTTTATATTTTGGCAGGTAGGGTCAATGAACTTGGGAGTTCAGGCTACACGTATTTGAGGTTTACATGCGCGCACTAAAGTGCGTGGTCTAGTTTCTGCTAGGGCTAGGCTCGCCATGCAGCTGAGGGTTTATGACGTAACAAAGGCTTTTATATTGGGAAATCCGGCGACATTCAGCACACAATGCTATAAGTACATGGGTGGATGGAAGAACAAGATCAGTGGTGGAAATGAGCTGCATGCTTGGCGGAGGTCTGCGCTCTCAGCGCTTTTCTAATTTTGTTTTGCTTTGTTTTTGTTTTTGTTTTGTTTTTGTTTTTGTTTTTGTTTTTTTTTTTTTTGGGGGGGGGGAATAACACCCAGAAAGTCCCCTGAGTTGTCAGATTAAATATTTCCATCCTCATGTTTTGCAAAACATAGCTGTACATGTGATGCAGAGTTCATACAGACTGTTGTAAATGTCCAATACATTATATATTAGGTTCAGAGATTGTTTGCTGGGGAATTTAAAGTGATGCAATATTGGAAAGAAGTGAAGAAAGTCTAATTTCAGCTGCAGCCTCTAGATCATATTATGTATGATGAAAAAGAATAGAAGTCTGTCTGAAATGTCAGTTAAAAAAGTCAAAATAAAACATAGATTGAAATTGGTGAAATACTTTGTGCACACTAAACTGTACCAATTTTGAAGTCATTCGTCTTAGAAGTCATGCCTTAGACCTAATCTTTTTGTACCAGCAAGTTCTTGTCCAAAATGTGTTATTGCGATTCTACATGATAAACTATGTATGTTGAAATTACAATTTGACTCTTGGTATGACTTTCAGCCCAGGACTGTAATAATGTATGAGAGGGATGAGAGTGATTGTACCTCGGAGTGGACATGAATTTAGTGTTAGTCTGTCTTTGAATGCTATTTTTTTTTCAGTTATGAACTAAGCTCCAAATATGCCTTTGAAATGAAATTCTGACCCTCAGCCTACAATTTTAAGCCTCCGCCACGAAGTGTCGCCGGAGGCATTATGTTTTCAGGTTGTCTGTCCTTCCGTCCGTCCGTCCTTCTGTCCGTCATGAATTTTGTGGACAGCGTAACAAAAAAAAAAAACCTTTGAGGCATCCTCATAAGACTTGGTATGTATATATGCATGAGTGAACGAAGTTGTGCCTATTAACTTTTAGGTGCTCATGCTCAAGGTCAAAGGTCAAAAGGTCAAGGTCAAATGGCTCCAAAATTTCACTATTTTCCCCTTATCTATGCAATGCCTGAAGGTTTTTCTTTAAACTTGATGCAAACATGTGATACCAAATAAAGATTCTCCAGAGAATTTGGAATTATGAGGTCAAAGTTCAAAGGTGAGAGGTCAAGTTAAAATGTTGAAATTTCACCCTTTTTTCTCCATATCTTGGAAATGGTTCACGGCATCTTCATAGAATGTAATTACATCTATGCATGTCCTTAGTAGCAGTGATCATCTAGGGAATGTAGGGATCATGGGTCAAAGGTCAGGGGTCAACGATCAAGGTCAAATCAAAATATCATTTGTTCCCTCATACTTCTGCAATATTTCCAAGATTTTTCTTGAAACTTGATATATTGCCCAATAGAGATTTTCTAGGAAGTTTCTTGCCCAAAGGTCAAGTGAAAGTGCTAAATTTCACTTCTTCTTTTTTTCCGTATCTCGAAAGTGACTCAAGATATCATCATGAAACTTAGTACAGATTAATGCATGTTCTACCTGACGGTGATTCTCTCGGGGATTTTAGGGTCATAGGGTCTAAGGTCCAGGGTCAAAGGTCAAGTAAGAATGCAAAAATTGTAGTATTTAATACATGAATTACACTTTTTCTCCATACTTTGAAAGTTACTAAATGCATAGATTTATAAAAGTGTCAAAAGTCAAGTGAAGATTCTCAAATCCCCACATACAGTACAATTGTATCTGCACTCTTAGGCAGTATAGCCATCCATCCAATTAAAGCTAGTTCAAGGAAAGTGAACATTCAACACATTTGTGATAAACCTGTCCTTCTAATATTTTGCCAGTTATGTGAAACTGTAATCACATATTGTCAAGATGTTGTACTATAGACCTATTAGGAGAACGATGCATTATGGCAGAGGCATACCAGTCGCCATAGCGACATTTCTACAGTTTGTAGTTGTTGTTGTTGTTTGTTTGTTTGGGGAAGTGAATTGTGTGCGACAGTGTTCAGGTTTGTCCCATGGATTCAATTGGAGCTCTTTTCCTGTTAAATAGATATCAAGAAGTCCTTGTAATTTGCGACAAAGAATGTACCATCTGATTACATTAAATCAGCACAATAACAACAGTAACATACATAGCTATCAAAAATATTTTACCCATTTGAAAGATTTTTTTCTTCTTCTTTCCAGTTATCTAGGTCTAATGGTTACAGCAGTTTGTTATTATCCTTCTTTAAATTTGAATTTTTATGGTCATGACAAGTATGTGGAGGTGTATTACCTTGGAATTTACATTTATTTTTCTCACAAACAGCCGACTAAGAAAAGCAGTGCAGGCATTTCACCTGTGACAAGCATCTCATCATCTGCAGCAACAAGGCATCCAGCAACTGAGTCAGTGTCAGCATGTGCTCAGCCTCCATTACCTGCTCAACCTCAACAATCTGCTCGGCTTCAACAACCTGCATCTTCCGAGCAACAGTATTCAAACTAGGCAGCAAGAGAATGTGGCCTGTGTCACTGAAATATCTTAGTCAAAGACTTTGCAGAGCATCATGACTGTACCATGCACAGGTGTCTTGCCAGATATGTGGCAGAATGTGTCATGTCCAAGTAGAAGAAATGCTTATTCAAGATATTGAACAGCACGCAACAACACAATCTTTGCCAGCTCTTCCAAGACATTCAGCAATGTATGGTTAGTATCATAATTGATGATTGTCTATTGGCTGATGAATTTTGTAAAAAAGTTAAGTGAAACGTATCCAAATTCCAAATTTCTTTCCTCCATCGTAAATGAACATGCTTGAAATGCGTGTAGAATTGTGGGACAATATTGACATATGTGTATTTTCTAACAGCTACACAAATTTACCGTAAAACTTATGGAAGACAATTGATGCATCATTCATTTTGAACTAAGATCACATGCTCATCATACAAGTGATAAACTGAATTATACTTCTAAGACCTATGTGAATTAGTGTTGACCAGATTCTTTGAGTGATGCTGTATTCAAATTCATGAACTTCCTCTGTCGAAATGTTTTATTTGAATAATTATGCAGTACCCGCTGCATGCTATAAGGATTAGGACCACCACTTGCTGTCTGGCGTAAGCTCTGTAGTCTAGTGGAGATGATGCATGTCAGAAGATCAGGAGGCCGTTGGTTCAAATCCTGCTTGAGTACATTATGCCCATGATTTCTATTATTATGGCTGCTGGCAAAACACTGATCAGATCAGACCTAGTGCTTATTTACGTCGGTGTAGGGCCATTTATCTGTCAGTTGCAATGGAAGCATCTTGACGGAAGAATTTCATTAATTTGAATAATTGAGCAGTATCCGCTGCATGCCATAAGGATCAGAACCACCACTTGCTGTCAGGCGAAAGCTTGGTGGTCTAGTGGAGATGACGCCTGTCCGAAGATCAGAAGGTCATAGATTCAAATCCTGCTTGAGTACATATGCCCATAATGTCTTTTTGTCATGGCTACTACTAAAAGACACTGATTAGTTCAGTGCTTATTGAAATCAGTGTAGAGCAATATGTCAATCAATTGCAATGATGCTGAATTGTAATGTTGATAAGCAATGATTTCCCAGACATGGCTTTGTATGAATAAGTCTTAGAATAGTGAACAAAATAGATTGTATTTTTTTTATACTTGTCAGCTGTGCATGATACACATGAGATATTGAAATATGTGTCTGTGAAAATATTCTGCATTGTTTGTTTTGTCATGCAGGAAAGACACAGCCCCCTGCCACAGTATCCCAGCCCCCTGCGGAAGAATCTGTACCCACTGATGAAGAATCTGTGCCCCCTGCTGCAGAATCTGCACCTCCTGCTGAAGATTTATTTTGACACCGCAATTTTTCAAACTTGTGTTTGTATTTGTTAATACTATATAAAAAGTTCAGATAAAAAGTTGCCCATTTAGAATTCATTCAAAAGTTTAGAGCTTAAAATCTGATACGCACACACACACACAAAAGAAAAAATTATGGTATATGTAACTAGCATAATGAACATAATTTAGAGAAAACAACCATGTTTTTGGAAAAAATACCTCTTTATTCTTGGAGATTATGCGATAGGGAACATGCCTGGCAATTTTCGCCGCGATAGTTTGATCGATGGCCAAGATCTTAAGGAGGAGCCCAAACAACCCTCTCCCCCATTTTCCCCATGGTCGGGCGATTGGAGGTCAAGATCTGAGGAGGGGGACAAATAAGCTCCAACCCCACACTTGGATTAGGAAGGGTTAAATGTGAGTTGTGTATCACAGAATATTTGCATTATATATCTTATATGACAGTGACATGTTGTCATGATACCCTCATCATAAAAGATTTTGGGTTGTCTGTTCAAACTTGTTTTAGCACACTTGCATGAACTAGCAGTAATCTTTCATGATTAATATGATTAACCTGGGAAAATGAAACCTTGAGAAAGTTGACAATGGCTCTTGATATCTTTAAAGGTACTAAACTTTTTTTAATAATTTCAAGCAATATTCATTACCAGCAAAGTCGTGGGTTTTTCCATCAGGACAACATCATGCCAACTCAAAAACACTGTACATGGTCTAGTGTGTGAAAAGGTCACATAATTTCACTCAGAATGTAAGGACTGATATATCCTTAACACTTTAATTTGGTTGGGTTATTTTTCTGTAATATATGTTTGCACATGACTTTAAGAGAGCAGAGCTCTACATACAAAACTGTAAAGTTGGGTGTTTTGTTTTTGTTTAAAAAAAAACCAATTTATGCTAATGTATGCATAATGTCACAATTTGCTGAAAAATCACTTTAAAAACTGCACAAAAAGGCATATTTTTGGTAAATTTGGTGGATGAAAAAATTGTAATCATTTTTTTTTTAATGATGCCTCCTCCACAAATTGTAACCAGAGACATTGTTTTGGGGTTGTCCATCCCTCCTTCCATCAGTCAGTAATCAGTTTTGTGGACAGCATAACTTAAAGGGAATCCAACCCAAAGAGCGATGTGGATTGAGTGATAGCAGCAACATTAGTAGAACACATCAGTGAAAGTTTGAGGAAAATTGGACAAGCGATGGAAAAGTTTTGAATTTTTAAAGTTTTGGTGTTGGAACCGCTGGATAAGGAGGCTAGAGGTTATGACGTATGTGTGGACAACAATTCAAAAATATTAAAGAAATTCCACCAAAATTCACTTTTCTAGCATGATGAAAGAGCACATGACTAACTGCTTTCAGAAAAACAAGGGAATACTCAATTTACTCAGTCCACAATTCTTTTTGAGGTTGGTTCCCTTTAAGAACCATTTTAGGTATCCAAATGAAACTTGGCATAAACGGTGAGTATGAGAGAAGGAAGTTGTGCCTCTCAACTTTTGGTTGCACATGTTCAAGGTCAATGGCCATGGTCAATTTTTAAAAATTTGTCTGTATACATATTACCTGATAAAGTTGCATTGGTAAAATTCTGGCCTATGGGATCAGAGGTCAAAGGTCAAATGAAAATGCTAAAATTCTATTTTTCCCATATCTCAGAAATGGCTTATGGTATCATGATATTTAGTGGATATGCATGTACTACCTGACAGTTATTCTTTGGGATTTGGGCGACATTGAGTGAAAGGTCAAGGCTG